>NC_089250.1:16812260-17112760 GCF_963930625.1 Muntiacus reevesi | reverse complement strand
TGACGGAGTCATCGTGGGGCTGGTGGGGGCGCTAAGCCAAGGTTCCTCCTGCCCACCAGGTATGCAGCAAAACTAGCATGCCGGCCGTTTCTAAGAGGGCCCTCAATCTACCAAGCTAATGAACGGCCAGAGGGAAAGTGAATCAGCACAGCTGAGGCAGTCAGCGCCCAAACACTCTGGCTCCAAGTGGAAGGATGCAAGCTGAGTGGCCTGGCGGGCCACGTGTATCCACCCATGACCTGTAATCGCCAGAGAGGCTGACCTGCCAGTTCCATTTACTAAACCAGTAACTTAGCCATTCATGAACTCGGCCAACAAAGTTATTCTGAGTGCTGACTTGTGTCCTAAGGATGAAAATAACGAGCAAAAACAGTCCTGGCCTTTGCCCTCATTCAGGCCACCCTCCACTATCACCATCTGTAACAAAATAGCCAGGGGTTGATATGAAGAAGCCAGGCGCGGGAAAATCAGCCTCCTAAACTGATTCACTAGCAAGTCGGCTCCAAGTGTGAATCTGTGGACAGATGCCTTTAAAAGCATCTAATTCTCAGTCACTTTAGGAAAACCGCCTTCATTTTCTCCAGGAAAAACAACTGCACACACATACAGGGGGGTGGGGGTGGGGGCACCTTGCTCTGCTTCAACCAAGTCTAAGAGCCCTTCTCCCTGCTGAGGAAGGGAGACCCAACCTGAGAGTGGGCGATTTTTTTTTTAAACCACCGCGGGGCATGCAGGATCCTAATCCCCAGACCAGGGACTGAACCCACCGCCGCCCCCGTGTTCCCCACTCCCTCCCGCGCCCTTGTGGCGGCACCGTCTTTACTGACGGCCAGGGAAGCCCCAGAGAGCAGATGAATCATTCCTCTCTTTTAAGAGACAGTAGCAGTTTCCAGCTGCTCACAGTAGTGTTGGGGCCGGGAAATCACAGAGGGTAGCTTCCTTCAGAAAAATCCAGAGGGCGGGAAGAGCCTCAGTGGCCCCGAGAAAGAAATGGCTGCCTGGGGCTCCTAGTCTTACCTGGTCCAGTGGGTGCTGGAACCAGTCTTGCCCAGCAAGTCATAAGAGCCAGCTTATTCCCGCTGGAGCTGTCACACTGGTGGGCCAGTCACAGGGGACCTTTCAGCGAAGAGCTGCCCTGCAAGGGTTACTATGCTAGCAGCCTGAGCCGAGACGCAGGTCCGCTGCATCCAACCATCAGCGTCATCTTTAGCTGCTCAGCTGCGGCCTCTCCACCTAAAGAGCATCTCGCCTCCTGCTGGAGCGTCCTCCTGCCGACAGGGGCGCTGTGGTGCCCACCTGCTGGGCTCTTCCTGAGCTTGAAAGCTACACCCACTCCTTGGAGCCGGTGGGGATGCAGCAGGCCACCTCCTGATAGTTCCCGCCTCCCTTAGTTACTACCTGTAGCTTCTGTGCTACGTGTATAGCTCACCGATGCCGGCTTCTGTTGGAGTCCACCCCTGTTGGCTGATGCCTGCTGAGAAAGGCTCAGAAAAGACCGACTCCCCTGCTGAAGACGCATAGATGGTAGGGTCTCATTGCTCAGGCTTGCGGACTTGTACCAGCCGCACCTGCCTCTCTTGTGAACGTGTGAGAAATTTAGAATCTCGATCCCCATCCCAGGCCTATTGAATGGTAATCTGCAATTTAACGAGATGCCCAGGTGTTCTCATATGTCCGGTTAATTTTGAGAACCGTCGTGCAAGGGGACGCGTTCCCATTGCAGATGGCTGTCAGTAGAAGCATTTTACCTGTATCCCTTGCCGTTTTCTCTCTTCACTGTACTTTTCTGCTCCACGAGGTCACAAGTGTCACTCAGCACACTGACTGGAACTTATTGTTTCACAATGCCTGTTTTATCATAAAGCCCTTTGGTTAGTGTAAGATATGTCATGATGTAATAGGTTTGACATCTGGTCCCATCATTTCATGGCAAATGGATGGGGAAACAGTGGCTGACTTTATTTTTCTGGGCTCCAAAATCACTGCAGATAGTGATTGCAGCCATGAAATTAAAAAACACTTACTCCTTGGAAGGAAAGTTATGACCAACCTAGACAGCATATTGAAAAGCAGAGACATTACTTTGTCAACAAAGGTCTGTCTAGTCAAGGCTATGGTTTTTCCAGTGGTCATGTATGGACATGAGAGTTGGACTATAAAGAAAGCTGAGTATCGAAGAATCGATGCTTTTGAACTGTGGTGTTGGAGAAGACTCTTGAGAGCCCCTTGTCCTGCAAGGAGATCCAACCAGTCCATCCTGAAGGAGGTAAGTCCTGGGTGTTCATTGGAAGGACTGATGTTGAAGCTGAAACTCCAATATTTTGGCCACCTGATGCAAAGAGCTGACTCACTGGAAAAGACCCTGATGCTGGGAAAGATTGAGGGCAGGAGGAGAAGGGGACGACAGAGGATGAGATGGTTGGATGGCATCACCGACTCGATGGACATGGGTTTGGGTGGACTCTGGGAGTTGGTGATGGACAGGGAGGCCTGGCATGCTGCGGTTCATGGGATCGCAAAGAGTCAGACATGACTGAGCGACTGAACTGAACAGGCTTGGATTTTGAAGACAAGTTGCTTAAGAGGTCTGGATATTTATTCCCAAGTACTTTCCTTCCCTCTAGGGAAGTGTTTTCATGGCAGCTTGGCTGGGATTGAGGACTACTGAACAGTGGCAAGGTTGCCTAATTTCTTGCCTGTCAACTGATGAAATATGTCTCCAACATGTATTGACTATTGCTCAATGGAGGTAGAAGCCCTTGGAGAAATGAAATACAAATCCAGCTTTTACTTTACTGAGGTTTAACTGGTTCACAAAGAACTGCACATGTTTAATGTGTACAATTTGATGAGTTTGGACATATGTGATGCCATCTCCACAATCAAGGCAACAGAGAGATCCAATACCTCCCAGAGTTTCCTCCTGTCCTTTGGATTTTGTTCATTTTGGTTTAGGTTTGATAAGAACACCTAACTGTGACATTCACAAGATTGCATTGTTAGCTATAGGTATGGTGTGTATGGCATATCTCTAGGATATATTCATCTAAAGCTTAACTGAAACTTTATACCTACTGAATAACAACACTCCATTTCCCTGATGTCTAAACCCCTGGAAACCATTGGTACCTTCACTCTCTGCTTCCATGAGTTTGAGTGTTCTAGATAACCCCTTATAAATAGAATCATACAGTATTCTTTCTCCTGAGATTGGCTCATTTCACTTAATATCCTTCTGGTTCATCCATGTTGTCACAAATGGCAGGATTTCCCTCTGTTCTAAGGCTGAATAATATTCCATTGAATATAAGTACCATATTTTCTTTGCAAATTCATTTTTTAAAGCTATTTGTCCTTAGTCAGTTGTACTTGCTGGTGTGCTAAGCTCATAAAAAAGGGGCCACATTATTTAAGAATTTGGGGACCACTGCTCTAGTGGTCTGAAGTCCCAAGTTCTCTCGAGGGTCTCAATCAAAAGAAAGACATTAGTACCTATTTTCACTCAGCTGTGAGTTTTAAAAAAATTTAGGTGTTTAAGAGTTAAATATAAACACTGACCTAATGTTTTTTTTTTTAAAATAGGGTCTTTGTAGGGGATTGTCTGTACCTGGATTATAGTTATATATTTGTGTAACATAATTTACCGCTGGGGGCTTCCCTGATAGCTCAGTTGGTAAAGAATCCACCTGCAATGCAGGAGACCCTGGTTTGATTCCTGAGTCAGGAAGATCTGCTGGAGAAGGGATAGGCTACCCACTCCAGTATTCTTGGGCTTCCCTTGTGGCTCAGCTGGTAAAGAATCTGCCTGTAATGTGGGAGACCTGGGTCTGATCCCTGGGTTAGGAAGATCTCGTGGAGAAGGAAAAGGTTACCCACTCCAGTATTCTGGCCTAGAGAATTCCGTGGACTGTATAGTCCATGGGGTTGCAAAGAGTCGGACATGACTGAGCGACTTTCACTCACAGGGTCTTTGGCAGAAAGGGTAGAAGGATATTGGAAAGAAGGGATGTTCTGTTAACAAGGAAACTAGTCTGACTCCACATCGGGTCTGTTTCTTTTATTTTAACCTTTATATTCTATTGCTTTGGCTAAAGGGGGCTTCCCAGGTGGCTCAGTGGTAAAGAATCCACCTACCAATGCAGGAGGCATGGGTTTGATCCCAGGGTTGGGAAGATCCCCTGAGAAGGAAATGGCAACTGACTCCACTATTCTTGCTTGAGAAACCCCATGGACAAAGGAGCCTGGTGGGCTATAGTCCATGGGGTTGCAAAAGAGTTGGACATGACTTAGTGGCTCAACAACAACAAATCACTAAAGGAATGTTGCCTTTAGCTTAAAGTATACATAGTGGCCCATCTCTTGGAACTCTACCTCCTATGTCTGAGCTTAAATTATCTTTTTTTTAGCTCACAGGAAATATCCTGACCTGGCCCACCTGTGAGTGGCTACAGGAAAGAAGATATTAACACATCTCCTGAGTATGGTTGGAACCAAGAAATATTTGCAACAATTTACAGCCTTTTTTACTTTACCGCCCCACTTCCCCACTTTGTTCTATAAAAGAAACTAGCATCCAAACCAGGCAAGATGGTTCTTTGGGACACAGTTCACCATCTTCTCAGTCTGATGGCTTTCCAAATAAAGTTGCTATTCCTTGCACTAATAACTCATCTCTCAACTTATTGGCCTGTTGTGCAGTGAGCAATACAAACTTGGACTCAAGAACATCATGATACCACTTTAGGTCTTGTAAATTTCCAATTTGGATTTGGTCAGTTATAAGCCCTCAGTCAGTTTCCCCAGTTATAAGCCCTCCAACAATAGATGTCTTCATTTTGGATCTACATATTTTTACATTGCAACTTTTTCAGTTACAACAGTGCTTAGAGACCAAGAATGTAGACAAACTGGATTTGAAATCAGACTCCCAAATTGCTGTATTATATAAAAATAAACAAGATACGAAATCACATTGATGTGGCAATGATAGTTTGTTTTGTTGACAAGTTTGTTTTGATCCTGTCCTTTTAATTTTGTGTATGCTTTACATGTTCATCTATAAGTACAATACTCAATTCAGTCACTCAGTTGTGTCTGACTCTTTGAGACCCCATGAATCTAGTACAATACTAGATGCCTATAATTTCCAAATATATAAATATTCATATATTAGGGATGCTTCCATGCTCAAGAACTTTATCAAGAGTGCACAGTCAAAACTGTTTGGAGACCAGTAACTAGGTGAATGATCTTTTGCTGTTTTTTGTCAACAAATGGATCAGAAAATTCCTTTTATTGCCATTCTTTACAGCTGGCATCATGCTATCACATTTTCTAGGCCTGAGTCATCCTTGTTAACATTCATATTTCAGTTTGCTCATTTAACATCAAACTTGGAAAGAATTGACAGGAAATGCGGGTTTCATAACTACTGTAACAAGTCTAATTCACGCTCTTCCTTGCCTCTGGAAAAGCCTAAAATTCACAGGTTCAACTGAGACTCTTCCCCAAGTTTCTCAGGAAGCAAGCAGGGTACACTAGACATGGCAACACCCTCTTCCAGACAAAGAGCAAAACCCCAAGACACTGGCACCATGAACTGTAACATGGGGATTGGGAGATGTCGGAGTGTCAGAGGGTTCAAGAGCTAGAGGCTACCTTGGGGACCCATCATGGCATAAACGAAGACAGGAGGCAGAGACCAGAATGACTCACTCAAGATTACACAGCTCAACAGTAGTGCACCCAGGACCACGTCTTTGGATTCTATTTGGGCACCGGGACTCCTTGACATCCCCTCAGGGCTGATTGGGGGAAGGAGGGAAACGCCAGGAGGAACACAGAATTGTTGGCCTCGGATGAGACGCACACTGTGCTCAGCAATCCCAGGCAGAGTTCTAACACATTCTAGCCACGTGGCTCAGCGTGCCTGTGTGGGGTCCAGGGGGAGAGGATCGTGGCGGCCTCCCGCTGGGAAAGTTGCCTCACACAGCCCTGCCCCTGGAGAGGAGAAAGCTTACCTGCTGCTTCGCTTCCAGCTCCAGCACACATTGAGGGGCTGAAGGCAAATGAAAGAGGAGGGGATGGAACCCTGAGGAGGTCAGAGGTCCCTATGCTAGAGCATCCCTGCCACACAGGAGGTGCTCAGGAAATTGTTGTTGAGTGAGAGTCCTCACCTGAGAGGTTGCAACGGGGAGGTGGCGGGGGGGAGTGAGGGGACCCAGTTTTCAGCCCTGATCACGCTGGACTTGCAGGAGGAGGAGCCACAGAGCAGATCAGGAAGGAGCCAAGAAACATCCCCAGGGGATGTGTTGTATTTCCTGCTGGCCTGGGAGGCCTCGGCAAAAACTCACATCCTTTCTTCCAAAGCTGGGAAATGAGCCCACTTATATATCCTGCACTTGACGGATTTCCCTGCTCCTCACTTGCTCAGCCTCGAAGGCCCAACTCTGACCCTGACACAAGTCACCTCCTCCAAGACTCCGTTTCCTCGTGTTCAGAGGCAGAAGTCACACGCTTTCCCACCCACCTGCGGAGCTGCTGTGAAGAGGGGAGGATAATTCAAGGTCAAGGGCTTCAGTCACTGTGAACTGCTGCGCACATGCGCGTTGGCTTTAGCGAGAAGGGGCCACATCTGCCTGGTCCATCTGGTCCGGTGGATTTTGCCCAGAGCGTGTCCCCCACTATTTTCAGAAGGAGGGGAATCACTTAAACTGGCCCAGAGCAAGAGCCCTTTCCAGTCAGTCTCTGCGCCCGGGTTTAACCTCGTGAGGACCAGCAGCTGTGGGGCATGGCTTCATTTCCCAGCTCCACGTGGAGCATCGACTCTCCGCTCTCGATCTCTTTAAGAAGAACCACATGGGCATCGATTGGTAGATGGGGTGCACCTGTGGATTTCAGGATGTGCATGTCCAAAGCTTATTTTTCTTTTTTACTCTGGGCGGAGTTAAAAGCTTCTTCTCAGGACACAGGGAATGCTGTGTCTTGAAGCTTGCAGCTTCCCCAGAGCAGTTTGCTAAGGCTTTGGTAGTCTGCTCTACATTCTTAGAGCAAATACAAGATTTAAAAGACATTAATTGGATGAATGTCGTTCTGAGAACGTCTGGGCTCTTTGCAGCATCCCGGAGCCCTGTTCTCACTGCCTCTCCCTCAGCATGTGGATTCCGGCCACAGATCACAGTCCAGCCTCACCTCTCTCTCCGGTCAGCAAGGGTCATGAGTGAGGCGACAGAGGGACAAGGCTGTGGGAGGCAGCTGTGCAGAAGGCCCCCTGTGGGCCCCACATCCTGGTGGTCACGCCCTTGGGTAACACTCACTTCTAATGAATAGAATATAGCAGAAGCACTGAGGTACCGAGGTTAGGTTATAAAAAGACTGTGGTGTTCGTGCTGGTACTTCTGTGTTCTCTCACTGCTGCCTGTCTGTCTGTCTCTCCCTTCAGCAGCCCTAGATGAGGCCCACGAGGGCACCTTTTTACCAGCGATCCTAGTGCCATTGGCCCGTGCACTAGTATTTCTGAAATGATCCCAGGATGATTCGAACGGGCAGGCAGGCGTGAGGACCACCAGTGGCAGCAGTGCCACCTGGGAGCTCAGCCCACCCCTCCAGACCTGCTGACTCAGAATCTGCATCTCAGCAGAATCTCTGAGGAGTAGGGGGAGGTGGGAAGCTTTGGGATGCAGCTTTGAGGCAGTGCAGCCTGGGGACCGTTTGTCAAGCAGCACAGTTGAGGGGTGGGGCTCCCCTTCAGGGCAGCCTGTACCAGAGAGATGCTAAGTCCCCCCTCCACACACACTTCTGCTGCCCCTGAGGTTCCACCACTCTTGGGACTACTGTCCAGACCTGAGACAATTCGTTTAAAACACTTACCATGAGTAAGCTTTCTCTCCTCCCCCAGGGGTCCCTGTGACAAGCACTCTGGGACAGGTGGGTACAGAAGTTAGCCGTGTTCCACTTCCATGCTGGGGAACAGCCCTAACGAGAGGGGCCAGTCAGGCTGCTCTTCTCCGTGACTATAGCCAGGTTGGCCGGCGGCTCAGCATCCTGTGTGAGTTTTTCTCCATGAGCCGATATAAACAGCCTGAATCAGCAAGGCCCACAGAAAAGAATCGTGATGCCCCCAAGACAAATAAAATGTTGAAACTAAAACAATGTTTTTTTATAGAGAGGGGGAAGAAGCAGCCTGAGATGAAGACAAGAGGAAAAGGGTTCATAAGTTGACCACGAATTGCATTTTCCTGGCCCATTAAGTCTTTCTGGACAGAGTCCGTGCTTGCTGGTGGAAACACATTAGGAAGATGAACTCATGCTAAACACAGTTCCTCCCAGGGGAGGATGGAAGAGAACCAGAGATCTGAGACACTGTCTTGAAAATAAATCAGCGGTTTTGAAGGCGATCTGGGGAAAATAGCAGACAACAGGGAGGTCTGCATGTCAGGGATAAAACTCCGTGTATATGGAGAGAACTTTCCAGTGATATCAATCAGAGCAAGAGAAGAGACTAACTTAAAACAAAAACCCCGGCAGTGTTATGATTATCATCTGCAGCTCGAATTCTAGATCAAATGCAGCTTCTGTGACATTTCTCCTGAGACATGAAACAATGGAACAGCAGGAAACACATGGGCTAGTGACACAGTTATGTCTGTGTTCCCTCTGCTGGTGTTTCTCATTTACTGAACTTGTCTAAGACTAGGCTGAGATGCTAAGAGAAGTTTCTCTTGGAGATGTGGTGTGACAAACCTTAGGAATGCTGACGTTCCAGACGTTAACTGATTCCATGGTGTCAACTCAATAATTACAAGTGGGCCCCAGTAACTAAACAAATGAAGTCCAGATTGGGCAGTTTGGAATTCAATGACCTCCAGAGAATTATGAGAGGAAATACAGTAGGATGGCCTTTGACATCAGTCCAGTTGAGTTTGAAACTCTGCTGCCTGTAGGTAAATCATTTAATCTTTCTGAACCCATTTGGGGAAGAAGGGCAACTTTCTTGTTGAGCTGATGGTTAAATGAGATACTGAATGGAATCCAGTTAGCACAGTATCTAGAACAGAAAATCCACGGCATAGTGAGTAGTAGTAGATATTGCTGCTGATAATAATAGCAAAGTATGGTTCTTGTCTGGATGGACAGTTCTGCATCTATGTAGGGAGGCTTTTATTTAATTCTTGTACTACTGGTTCCCTATATGTATTCTGGCTGATAGACAATCCCAAGAGAATGTGAAGAGCAAAATTTTCCTGAAAAATATAAGGAAATTTGAGGTGAATTTCAATGCATATTGAACATTTTTTGAGCCACAAGGGGGTTTGGTGAATGTCTGAAGGATAGAGGTGCTGGTCATCGCTGCTGAAACTCAGTGAATTTTAGCTTTCTATTAGGATCAGTTTTATACTTCTGTGCACTTGCTTTGGCTAAATTTTCAGTCACAGTTGGCGAGCCTTCTCTTTAATGAATCCTTACAGATAGTTTTCAAAACTGATTAGGTTACTAAAGTTCTTTCGTTCCACAAAGACTGCATTAATTACGTCACCTATGCACCCGCTGAATGAACCCTGTGTTATAGCTCCTGACTAGGGTCTGCATTGAGAGAAGCCATATCAGCTAAGAAAGGACTAGTCATCAGGTATCAGATGATGGACACTATATTTATTTGGGGCTCACTTATTTCTACTAAGGTTCATGCTTTTTTCACTTGATACTGGCTGTGTGGGTTAATGTTTATTCTATATTTCTACAACCATGTCCAATTTCTGTTTTTCCCCTTGACACAACAACTTATTATTTGGATTGGAGGAATTGTCTGGTGGATCAGATCCAATTCCCAGAATATATCTGATGAGCTATGAGCTGCAGGTGTTCCAACCAGGAAAACAAACAAGCAAACAATATTCACTCTTCTGATTGAAACAGAGCAGGATTCTATGGTCCTCACCCTCATGTCCTCTGCCTTCATTTTGCCTGTAGAAAAACGTTAGCCAAAGATTGTTTAATCAGAGAAGTGAGAAAATGTAGAAATCAAGAAAAACAGTCAAACAAGACCAAATAATGAGAGTTCAGTCATTAAGCAAAGGGCTGGGAGCTGTCTTATGGATACTGGAACCCCACCAGGTGGAGGAGTTTACATGATGACCAGACTCTAGCCATGACATAAGCTGCCGTAATTCTGAGAACTGGCCCCAAGAAATGCAAACAAATTACCCTGGAGCTGAAGGTTAACTGTACTTAGAACGATCAAGGTGACACTGATCAGACCACCAATGACCAATTTTAAGATGACTATCAAGAGCTGACTGTGCTGTTTCTGCATGTAAGGCCCTCTCTGTCTATAAAAGCTCTTGCCCACTGATTGTAAATGGTGGTGGGGGGAGTTAGCCTTTGGTGAGGTGTCTGCCTGCCCCCTCCCTGATTGTTGGCATCCAGAATAAGCAAACTTTTCTTTCATCAACCTTGACTCTTTATTGGCTTTTGAGCAGTGAGCAGCCAGACCGCACTTTTGGTTACATGATCAGAAAAGAATCTTCCTCTGGGCATTGAGAATTCCCAGGCTGTGCCCAGGAAATGGACAGGTGTGGGCCTGTGTGGGCAGGCATGTGAGACTCAGGTTTTCCTGGAAATTAGTGTTGGCTTTTCCTGCAAACGACTCAAGAGTATCTAGTTAGTGTGATCTGGATTTCTGGGGGCTTCTGGGTCCACCTCCAGCCACCTTCTACAGCAAGGCAAGGCAAAGGGGGAGCCTAAGAGCCCATCAGAAGCCTCAAAGCCAAGCTGTGCCTGTCCTGCCCCCATCCGTGGCATGGCTCCAGCACAGGATTCCTGGGGTGGTGATATAAAGTATTTGCACTGTGCTCACTCACTTCAGTCACATTCCAGCTCTTTGTGACTGCATGAACCATAGCCCGCCAGCTTCCTCTGTCCATGGGATTCTCCAGGCAAGAATACTGGAGTGGGTTGTCGTGCCCTCCGCCAGAGGAGCTTCCCTACTGAGGGACTGAATCCGTGCCTCTTGTGTCTCCTGCATTTCAGGTGCATTCTTTACTGCTTGAGCCATCAGGGAGCCCCATAAAGTATTTAGGGGACCTTATGAATTTCCAGGGGCTCCTTCCTTCAAATCCAAACTTTATTTATAGAGAGGAGGAAAGAGAGAGCTGTTGAAACACTCCAGTCTGGCTTCTTATGTAGGAAACAAACAACACACATCTGAAGGTGATTAATTGTCTTTATTGGAGGAAAACAAGAAGTCATCAATCTCATCATCATTATGATAGAAATCTTGATATGTGTACATGATTGTCAAGGCAGAGAATCATTTGCTACACAGGCCCGTTAACAATTTTGCAGTGCTGCAAACCTATGTGGAGTAAACTTCTTGCAGAGTTTATTACATGCATGGAATAAATGCACAGTTTCCCTTCTTTTGGACAAGCATGTTTTTATGGAAAAACTGAACCAATTACAAGCCTAGTAATAATAGACACAGGGACATTCCTGGGTTCAATGTCATAAGCTTTTGGAAAACATGCTCACTGTTGGGAGAGCTGCAAGAAGGACTATGACATTATTGCAGTGACCAGAGCCAATTTAGAAATTGTTCCAAATTTTATTCTGGATAGAATGTACCTTTTGTATTAATATCTTTCAACCTGAACATGGGGCTAAGATAAATGTTCTCTGAAACATGCTGCCTGCCTTGCAAAACAAAGATGCTGCTGCAAGGTTGTAGCATTTTTGTCACTATCACAATGTTTTTGTTTTTATAACATGTCAAGAGCCTGGCTGCCAGCGCTGCCCCAGCACCTCCTCCCTCAAGTGCAAGGTTACCACGAGGGCCCAGGAACCTCAATCTGTCCAGATTAAGTTTTTTCTTTGAGAAGTAATTTATCCAGTGTTTGGGGCTTTTGAGTTCCTGGTGATATTTTATCTCTATGATGAAAGCCTCAACACTCCTTTCATTTTCTTTTTTCCCGTCCATAAGAAAATAAAATCACCTCGAAGTAAAAGAAGTTGGTAAATCATCAGAAGACACAATCATCATATGAGAAGTTCCCTGGAGACCAAAAGGTTAAAAATGGATATGGCGAATGCAGAAGCGGCATTAGTACAAAGGGGGAAATGCAGTAGTCAGTCCCTTTGGTGTAGAGAGAGACACAGACACCAAGAAGCCATTCCACACTTTGTCCACGAAACCAGACCTGGCAGCCACATGCTGCAGGGTTGGCTGCCAAATGAACAGCCTTTGGGTTTGCAGAAGCAGAGGCCCCGGAGCCACAAGCGTGGCTGCTCCTGCTACAAGTGGCAGGGAAGGCGGGAGAGACTGATGCTCCTGCCCGTTGGATTTGGCCCAGAGCAGGAGGCGGGCCAGGTCGCGGCCAGCATGCAGGGCCGACTTCACAGTGGGGCTGGGCTCCTGTGCCTGTACTGGGCTGCAGATCGTGATGTACTGGGACCACACTGAAGGTCAGGGCTGAAGAGGGCTTGGGCCTCCTGCCTTCCTCTTTCTCCTCGCTGCCTTCTGGCCAATGTAGAAGTGTCAAGCAATCCCACTGGCAGCCTGGTTTTCTTGGCATCTCTGTGAATTAAGCTCCCCTTTAAGAAATCTGCACAATTCACCCTTCCTATCTCAACTTTGTCAATTCTGAAAACCAACTGGAACACTCTTTGACCAACTTGCAGCCCCAACCTAGGACCAGCCCCCTGTCCCTCGCAAAGAGTGGTGGGTTACAAACTGGTATATACATTTTTTTTTTAAACAAACTGAACAGTGTTTGGTCTGGAATGTGTTTAAGGAAAAGGCCAACTCTGCAGAGTGTAAGTGGACAGAACGGGAAGCAGTATTGTTTCAGAAGAACATGCAAAGGTTTCGTGCATTGGTTGATTCAGAGGACCTTCATTCCATTTGCCAGAAGTGACAGTGAGACCCTGGGAAAGAGCACATTTTATTTCTGCTTATGGAAATGGGAGGAACTGCCCTCTACTGGGCCTCGCTGTCCATTTTCACAACCAGAGGAAGCCCAGAAGGGAGTTTGCAGAGACCACACAAAGTTGGGAAGTTGAAAGTGTCGCAGTCGAAACACAGAGGCCATAACCCTCCTTCTCCCACCCTCAAGCCTGGAGCAATGGTTCCAGAGTGGCTTCTCCAAGGTGAAGAGTCAACATAGCCCAGGCTCTGGGTGGGTGAGGGGGCCATGGCGGCCAAAGTCTTAAAATACTGAGTTATCTCCACTGGGATACAGTCTTTTCTCACAACACATCAAACCCCAGGGCATTCATCAAGCTGTCCCTCTTCCAAAGAAAGAGTCAGCCCCTTTCTTTGCAAGGAGGGCTCACTTGCATTCCATCCCTTTGTCCCTAGTGTTTTTGGCCTCCATTCTAAAGGAGGGGGTCTTCCTCTTCCATTCATAATCCGCCTGGATCTTCTGGACACCACAGGAGACAAATGAACAGGATGAGATTAGTGCCGTAGGTAGACTGAGCTGGGGGGACATGTGTCACATGCCTTTCACCAGCTCATCCTCCCTGAGTGCCAGAGACTTGCCTGGTCAGCTCTAAGCCCGACTGCCCAGTTCCCTGGACGGTATGCTCAGAGCCAGCTGAAGAGCTGGGACTTGCTCGAAAGTCTGTCAGGGCCATACTTGGGTGCATGCTCTCTGTTTCAGACAAACGCTAGCCTCCTTGATGGCCTCATGGATGAGATGAAGATCAGGGAAGTGAAGGAGATACAGACAGGCAGCTGAGGGCAAGACCATTCGAAGACACTATTTCAAATAAGAAAAACAATCCACTTTCTCTGAGGAGGTGAAGAGACTAAATTGGTGGTGGGGGGGGGTGGTTGTTGGAAGGAAGCCTGTGATGAAGTCCACGGTCCATCCTTAGTCTAGTCACATGCACTGGCCTTGAGATGTATAAGCTGGGTGTCCCTATGAAAAGCTCAGCTTCTGTTGGTATAATCTGACATCAGTGAGGGTCCTAGGACTCAGTCACTCCTCTTGGCAGGTGTTACCAAAAGGCATATTCCGAGTTCTCTTCCCATGTTGTAATCAAATGTAAATAACACGGTTAAAAGAGAACCTCCGTTTTTTAACCACTAAGGCCTCTCTGAGCAGAGCAGCTTTTCCATGTGGGGCTTATTTTCTCCTCTTCCTAAAACAATGGGGAAGAAACCTGAGTCTGGTGGCATCCAGACAGCAGAGATTCACCTGATGTCAAGTTCAACAGAGTCTACTTTTGGGCTGAAACAGTCACTATCTTCTTGCAGTTTGGTACTGAGACCTGATGTGGCCAACCATGGCCAAGAGCTGACCCCAAATCACAAAGAGGCACCTGCAACCTGCCCATCTTTCAGTTCTTCTGCACTTTTCAGGTAGGACATATTTTCAAACTAATTGCATAGAACATGCATCCCACAGTTCAGCTCCAGAAAATAATTTGCCACCAATAAATCTGGCTTCAGATGCTGCTTTCCAAGTGCAAATGACTGTGTAGGACACAGTTCAAGGAGCTGGTAACTATTTGGGCACATGTTATAAGTATCAGATTCAGGCAAATTATCACCCTTCCTCCATAACATCTAAGTACTTCTCTTATACTGTAAAAACTTGGATCTTCCATCACACTTGTTAGTAAGCAACATTCTACTAAAGCCCTGGGAGACATCCCTCAGTTTCCTGATTCTGTTTATAATATTCATGCTATTGTCCTCCAAATGAGGCAATACTTGCTTCCTAACTGGGTCTTCTGTCATTTTATAGACATTTCCAGGCTTTTTACAATTTTTGAAGAGTAACACCTTGATTTCCACTCTGGATACACGTGTGGCAGATGTCAAGTGGGATTCCTGTCAAGGGGCTGAGCGTCTGTGATGCGGAGGACATGGGGTGAACCAGATGCCTGTCTTTCCAGCGGCTCTTACACACACCTGCACTGCTGTCCTGAAGGAGGCAGAATGCAGCTGTTGAGCCTCGTAACAGTGTGTGTGTGTGTGTTTGTGCTGAGGGGACCATCACTGAACATTTGGCCTACACCCAGGCAAAGGTGTAGAAGTGACAAAGACAGCCTGACCAACAGGATCCACTGAGTGACTATCTGCGGGAGAAGAGCATGAGGACAATAGCCAGGGAAGTCGTGGGACCATCAAGAAGACATGCAGGGACCCACTGCGGCTCGAGGCCGACTGCGCGGATGCAGACTCAGGGCGTCGTGTGGGCACGGGGGCTGAGGGAGGGCTTTTGCATCTGGCCCCACCTGCTCGCCTCTTCATGACAGCATCTTGGAAGCCTGCTGGAGAAGCAATTTGTCCTGGGTTTCACACTGTGCTCGCTCTATCCTGCACACCCGTCCACCACGTGGGTGAACAGTGTGGCCCAGTTTTCCTGGGACACTGTTGGTTTGAAAGTCCTGTATCCTGGGACACCCTTCAGTCCTGGGACACCTGGGACCACAGGTTTCCCCACCGTCTCAGATCTTTGGTTTGGGGATGCCCTTCGTCAGAGGGATGGCTTTGCAGGCCAGCTGGGCCTGGCTGGGGTGGTCTCTGGTTGTCACTGCAGTGGTCAGTGTCCTACTGGCTGGGCAGGTCACCTCTCCTCATCACCTCACGTCAACGGGGTCTTTTCCAAGGTCATGGCCCTCTCTTCCCTTCTCTGGATCCTCACCCTCTAAGAAGAGCGTAAACACTTGCAGAACAACTGGTGTGAGCTGGAGGCTGTTCGCAGTTGTAAGATTAGAAATGCATTTTTAAAAAACAGAGAGATCAGTTTTAAAACTGCATAGCTGGACTTTCACATGCCACCCTCCTCATGAGAAAGGAGAGCTGTGTGAGAAATTTGCTCCAAACAAAATGGCAATCGTGCTCTTTCTGTGCGGGAGGCTCTGAAATTTTTGCAGGGGGAGAGGGGTCATCTGCTTCATCACAAGTCTAGCCTTTCATCTGCTCTGGGGGAGCAGGCTTCTTCATTTCTGACCGCTGATGGCCAGAGGCCCCACGGTCTCCAGTTGGAGAGGGCTTTGCTGGAGGAGCTGCCAGGCAAGGTTTTCTGCAGGTGCTCCCCCCCACGGACTCCCCAACTCCCAGGGAGAAAACAGGCCTGCAGAAGAGGTGAGTTACCTTCTCAGAGAACTGCCCCTCCAAGGAAGAAAGGGAGACAAGGAGAAGGAATTGAAGTAAAGTGCACTCTTCACCTTGGAGATAGATTCTCGATCAATCCTCTATTAGAATTTTAAAAAATACTTTTAAATTCCCTTTGAAGGAAAAAAAACTCTCTTAAAGGTTAACATAAAATTCTACTACCGACAAGCAAAAGATACAGGTCATGGAAGTAAGAAGTATAGCTTGAAAGGACACATTTCTTAAAAGGAAAAAAAAAAAAAAAACCCTAATGCACAATATTTACCAATACTTAAATAATCCAGTTGAAACCTTTTTTTTTTTTGTCATGAATGAAAAAATACAACATAGACGGGTACCTCTACTGAGAAGAGCGGAAACGACAGGGCTTGGGGAGAGGAACTGAGAAAGTCCATTCTGTTAGAGCTTTGCGAGATTCATATGTACAGCACCAGATCCCTTGAGTCAGTACAGTTTGTGAGAAATGAACACTTCAGAATTGCAGTATAAAATATGGCCATAAAAAAACTGCTGTCTTCCAGTCCTGTGCAGGGAGGCGCACCATGCAAGGTGGGATCGCTCTGGAGTGGCTGGTGGCGCTGGTGGCCCCCGGGGGCCCCCCTTCCCTGGCCCGGCCCCCTGGGCCCCACCTCCGGGGCCAGTCACTTGCTTCCAGAGTGCCCTGTCGTCACAGTGGTGGGCCTCGGTCTCCGATCCGCTCCCACTCCTGAGACCCCGGACGAAGAGGACATGAAACTACAGAGCGTGGAGGGTGTCAGACCTGCAGGGGGTCAGCGGACACAGGAAGTTCAAAGCTTTAGAAGAACGTACTCACTCCCTCTTCCCGCTGCAAGGGTTTGTTGGGGTGGGGGGGACAAACTTTGAGGCCCTTGCTTCTAACTTTTTACCTACCCACAGGAAAACATCTGCAAGGATCCCAAGTCTTCTTAGGGACTTGTGCTCCCTCCTTGCTTCCATATATCAATGATAACCGTGTTGTATTTGGATACATCATGGTTTAGCTACTGTAACAGGACGGCTTCCATTTACTGAGTATTTACTACATACTAGGCATCAGGCTAGATATTAAACACATGAGTGCGTGTGTGTGTGCATGCATGCTAAGCTGCTTCAGTCAAACCCGACTCTGCAACCTATGGACTGTAGCCCACCAGGCTCCTCTGTCCATGGGATTCTCTGGGCAAGAATACTGGAGTGGGTTGCAATGTCCCCCCTCCAGGGGATCTTCCTGACCCAGGGACTGAACCCACATCTTTTATGTCTCCTGCATTGGCAGGTGGGTTCTTTGCCACAAGCACTGCCTGGGAAGCCCATTGAATACATACTGTCCTCATAAGAACTGTTTATTTCTTACAACAGTGCTGGGAAAGCAGAGATTTTAAGAGCAAATAAAGAATGACCCCAGCTTGGTGTGTGCTCTGGACTCTTGGCTAAGAAGCATCTGTGACCCAGGGCACACTGACCTGGTCCTGCATGAATCGGCAGCCCCCTACTCTAGAACAATTTCTAACATGCTGCATCTCCAATGCTCCCCAGGCAGATGCTGGCATCAGAAATGTCCTGTTGTGGGATGATCTTAGCTGAGGCAGTGTACCACCCACCCTCGCCGCCACGAACTCATGAGCGCAAACACATGGACTCCGTAAAGTAAATGACTATGATGGCTTTGCTGTCAGAGCCACTGACTGAATCTTCAAATAATAGATTGTGGGGTTTCCTTTGAGCGGAAGGTGGAAAGGATTTGCGCTGAAATATAAATTGGGCCTAAAGCAGTGTGCAGTTGTGTCAGGGGATGCTCAGTGGTGGTTTCCTGGGAGAACTTAAGGGCTGGATGTTCAGAAATGAGACTTGAGGATTATTTAAAGATGAAGGGAACCAGGAAGAGAGGGAAACAGGAAGGAAGTATCATGCCAAGGGTGAGACCAAGCTGAAGGGTTTCAATGAAGGAAATTCTGCAATGCAGATGAGAGCTTCCCTGGTGGCTCAGAGATAAAGAATCCACCTGCCCATTCAGGACACACCTGAGCCGGGAAGATCCCCTGGAGAAGGAAATGGCAACCCACACCAGTATTCCTGCCTGGGAAATCCCATGGACAGAAGAACCTGGCAGACTACAGTCTATGGGGTCACCAAAGAGTTGGACACGATTTAGTGACTAAACAACTACAAGCGGTACAGATGAGACTGTGGAAAAGCCTAGAGATCAAGGCGAACGTGTAGAGCAGGGATTGAGAGAGAAAAATAAGGAGGGTGTGCCTGTGTCCTTGGTGATGTATTGTTCCACTAAAACACAGAGGACAACGAAACACCAGTGTGGCTTGGCCAAAAATCTGGTTTAGGTGATCTGTCACATATTATGGACAAACCTGAACCAACTTTTTGGCCAACCTAACATCTTTACTCTGATCACAAAGCCAACACACTTCAAATAAATTAGCTCAAGTGATCATCAGCAAAGTAATACATTTTAAACGTCAGTGAGACCCAGGCTGTCATGAGTCTCTGTCATCGGTCCCTAAGGGTGACGCCCAATGAGAAGCAAGTCGGATCATAAGGAGATGCATCAGAAAGTGCTAGCTTCCATTCACACATGGCTGGGTGGGACTTGAGCCACCGATTTCTCATCTCGACGTGGAAATACTAGGACTTAGGGTTACATAAATATTAAATAATTAAAATTTTAAACTATTTTGAAAAACAGTGTCCTAGAGCTGTTGGGAGTGTTAATGAAACCGAGTATTAACAGTGCCTGACACACAGTAAAGTGAAGGTGGTAGTTGCTTAGTCGTGTCCACCCCATGGTCTGTCCACGGAATTCTCTAGGCAACAATACTGGAGTGGGTTGCCATTTCTTTCTCCAGGGGATCTTCCCAACCCAGGGATCGAACCAGGGTCTCCTGCACTGCAGGCAGACTTTTTACCATTTGAGTTACCAGGGAAGCCTGACACATAGTAGGTACTCAGCAGACCAGAGTCCCCTTTCCTCCCTACCAGATCTGTCTCAAACACCAGTTGGAAAGTTCTGTTTTTGCTACATACGCACAATCTTTTTGGCTGGCCAGACTGAGGCTGCTCGAAACACTTGCATTTGAACTGTCCAGGCTGCTGCCAAGATGTAGTTTTCTCATATGTCTCACGACGGCCGTGGCATTAAACGCTTGCTGAAATTTAAGAAAGAGGAAAAGCAGACAAAATATTTCAGCTAATTAGAAAAGCCTCAGGCTGTCTCCTATCATTTCTCTTGTTACCCTCAGCAGTTTAAACTTCTAAAAACATTCTCACGAACCTCTAGAAAGGAAACTGGTGTTGTTGCTTCTTCCAAAAGTACATTCGTCCTTTGACCCTCTCTAACCATCAAAATACATTTTGGAGATGAAGAGAATATTTTTCTTCTGACATAATAATGTAAACTATACAATAAATGTAAACGAATTCTCTCCATAATTTAGAAG
The DNA here is from genome assembly GCF_963930625.1 of Muntiacus reevesi. NCBI lineage: Eukaryota > Metazoa > Chordata > Mammalia > Artiodactyla > Cervidae > Muntiacus > Muntiacus reevesi. Next base: position 17,093,182 of record NC_089250.1, on the reverse strand, counting down.
TGACTTCTAGAATAAAAAGCATATTGTAATAACACAGTACCTTAAAATTTTATTTTTAAGAGTTTTCATTTTCTGATTATTGGTGTTTTTGTCCTAAATAACAGCATTTCCTGTGAATAAAGTAGTTCAATGGAATTATTATCTGCATAGTGTCTACTTGTTGGCTCTCATGGAAAAATAGCCAGCTCTTAATTACCCATGCTTATGAGGACACAGGCTAATGGTTTAAGTCCATCACATTTTTACTGGAATGTAGTGATAAGTTCAATTGAGATTTCCTGTTTCACTTTTCCATTTTTATATCACTTTTTAATAAGAGTCAATTCCTCAAAGTTCCAACAAAGTGAAGGAAGACAACAGGGATTTCTTAGGAAATTGCAAATAAGGAAGAGCTGGCAATACTGCTATTTCTGGATGTCAGAAGGAAGATATTAAATCATATACTTTATCCTTCTCACACCACAATGCTCTCTTCAAGTCTTAATCTTTACTACTTAAAATCAGCACCATTATTTGGGTGAGGTTCTGGAAATTTTCATCAGACCTCCTGGGTGAGAACAACCTTTAGAAAGAAGAAGCCCTCTAACCATAGGACAGGTCTGAGTGGTCAAGTTCACTGGGAATGCAGGAAATAAGGACTTACTCTCCACTTGCTTTTGGCGAAGTTCTTCCGGATCTGGGCGCTGACCGACTCGTGGATGTTTTTGCTGAGGGCTGTGTCACCAGCGATCCTGAAACCAAGGCAAAGATGCTTCTTCAGAAGGGTTTTGCAGGCGGCGGGGTGGCAGGGGGTGTGGGCTCTGACACCGAGTCCCATGCTATTGTGGCGAAGCCATGTCCTGTCCCCTTCCCCAGGTTTGCTAAGAGGGTAGCCTGCACCCCCACGGCTCTGGTTGGAATGTTCACAGTCCACCACCGCCGCACTCCAAGCCCCGACCCACCTCCTCTCTGCACCCCTCCAGGCTTGGGCAGCACCTACATGGCAGACCGCTCTGCCTGGCTCCCCACTCGCCCTTTGTCACCCCCATTCCTGCAGCTTCAGAGCCCACAAGGACCACACAGCCTGAGCTCAGCTCCCCTCCCTTTCCCCCAGCTTTCTACCGGCTAGGCCTCATCCCTGAGGTTGCAAGCAGGTCCACCACCTGGTCTGACCTCCCAGCTTCCTCCCACTGGCCCCTCTGCCTGGCACCCCCAGAGCCTCTGGTCCACGGACTGCTCACCATCCCGGGCCACTGCTCCATTCTGACGCTATCCCGGCTAAGCTAAGTTCCGCCACGTTCCACTCTTACTCCCACCCCTGGGGCCCCTTATCTGCTCTGTGCTCAGTGACAGGGAGCCCAGTCTCAGCTCAGCCCTGACTGGCACACCTTCTCCTGCATTTCCTTGAGAAGTCCTCAGAACTGCAAGGACCACAGCCCCCTACATCCCACTGGGTCCCTGACATCACTGAGCAATCTTGATGTCGTTCCTGCTGGACCTTAGCTTTCTATCACAGGGAGGAAAGGCAGGCTTAATCCTTACCTCCTACCCCCGGAGACCCCCTCATCCTATTACTTCCTCCCTCTGCTTTGTCACACTTCTTCTTCCTCTCTTCCCCACTTCCCTCCTCCTCCCAGCCCCCCAATCTGTTCTTACGCCTCCCTCTTTTCTCTGGGCTTATGGTCTCCAGTCTCACCGATGACCTGGGGGTCTCTCCAGCCCATTCTTCCCCCTCACACCCTTCTCAACCTTAATACCATCCCCATGCGACATTCGACCCCCCACCCCATTCTCTGGCAATCTCACAGGAAGCTGTGTTTTGCTGTCTTTTCTGGGCTGAATCCATCAATCTTCCCTTTCTCTTAGCACCGAACTATTCAATTCTAAGCTGACTTCTGATGCTTCAGAAGTAATTTGTTGGATTTTAGAAAAGTTAACGGGTAGACAGATGCTGGGGACACTGACCATCCTTTCTGGTGGGAAGGTGACCTGTGGGTGAGGGAGTCGGCCAGGTCTCAGACGGCCCGGGACACAGGCCAGCCTGGACACAGACTGCTGTGTCCATTCACTTCAGAACATGAAAGGAAGAAACCACCGCTGTAGAGAATACACATTCCCACCACCAGCCTTTCCCGTTGGAACTGAAAACATGGCTGGTGCACTCTGGAAGGGAAGTCTGTGTCAGGCTGAATCTAAGTTTAGAATACAGTCTTATATCCCAGCTCAGCGCAAGACCCCGTCAATAGACTCCTGTAGTTTTCCCAGCAGCGCTGAAAACACACAGCTCAGATGACGCTCAGAAATGAACCTAAGCCAGCGAGGTTTCCATTTCCTTTTCTGCCATTTTTTTTTTTTTTTTTTTTTGGTGAAGTATAGTCCCCATGGACTGTGGCCTGCCAGGCTGCTCTGTCCATGGGATTCTCCAGGCAAGAACACTGGAGTGGGTAGCCATTCGCTTCTCCAGGGGATCTTCCTGACCCAGGGATTGAACCCGGGTCTCCTGCATTGCAGGTGGAATTTTTTTTTTTTTTTTAACCATTTGAGCCACTAGGGAAGCCCTAGGTTTCCATTTCCAACAACAGTCAATAGCCCCCTTTCCCCAGACACACATCAGTGAAGAGAAATATCTGAATGAGCAAACCAAGGAAGCATACATGTTATGAAGCCTCTTCTCCTGGAGGGCTCATGTGCGTCCTCCTGTGCCTCTTGAAACAACTACATCCTCAGAAAAGAACACCAATTTCACCTGTTGGTGGCCAGCTCTTTCTTGGAAACCTGGGGCAGAAGTGGCCAGAAAGATAGAACTCCTCGGACTGAGCACTGCTGCAAGGCAGAGTCCCCTCCAAAACAAACAGGCTGGCTGGGGGTGTCAGGGAGACGCCCTTCCCTGTGGGCGAGCACAGCTGAGAGGGGAGGAAAATGCAAACCTTCGCTTGTTCTAGTAAAGTCCTGTGCTCACTTCCCAAAGTGCCCAGGCGTGCTGCCACTGGCGAAGGACCCAGCAGGACAGACAGTGGCCCAGAGGCCCCTGTTAAACATTGGCTTGGAGGTAAAGCCACCTCAGTTCATGACAGCTCACCAGCTTCCTCAGACAGGCATCACTCCCAGCAGCCAGGAAGTTCCCAAAGATAACGTGGGAGGCCCAGCGCTCCCAGCTTCAGCATCATTCACCGGCAAAACCACAGGCACAGAATCTTAGAACTAGAAGGGACCTGGGGTATCACCTCGATTGTCCTAGGAATTGAACACCTCAGATACAGAAGAATTTCCTGATGATTCTGTACACACATGTAAAGCTACAGGCACCTCTATTTCATCCGGGTCTCCGACTCTCTCTTACTTCCCAGTTTTTGCCTCTAAACTAACAATGGAGATGGCATTTATATCAATCATGCTCTGTCGGGTCTGTCTGGCTTTTTCTCTCCACACACAGATCATCAAACTCCTCTCCTCGCCTTTTGGTCCTTTGATATTGTGTATACAATCAAAGAAGTCTCTGGGCTTCCCAGGTGGTTCAATGATAAAGAATCCACCTGCCAGTGCAGGAGACACAGGTTCGATCCCTGGTTTGGGAAGATCCCCTGGAGAAGGAAATGCAACCTGCTCCGGTATTCTTGCCTGAGAAGTCCCATGGACAGAGGAGCCTGGTGGGCTACAGTGCATGGAGTTGCAAAGGAGTCAGACACAACCTAGCAACTAAAAAAGTAACAACAACACAGTCTGTTCTATCAGTACCTTCACAGCTCTGATGGTGCATTTTCCTAACTACGTGCTCAAGACAAGCTTGGTGATGCCTAGTGTGTCTCCCAGACCCCTGGGATCCTCCCCAGTTCCTGTGGGTACTGCAGCTCAGTCGCTTGAAGCCCCAGGGAGGGGAGGGGTCTCCGTGAACACTGAGGAGAGGGCTGCAGATGCCCCCTGGCTGTGCCAACATGACAACGTCCCCCCCCAGGAGGGCAAACTGCTGTTGTCCTGAGGACTGGCTGAGTGTCACCTGGGGTCACCTGAGGTCATCTGCTGACCCTCAGGATCATCACTGTGGTTTGTTTATCACTGAAACTGGAGGCAGAGGCTCAGAACAATCCAAATGAGGTAAACAAACCTCGTCAAGGTGCTTCCCTGTCACTGGGACTGGATTCCCATCCTGCCATTGCCTGCTCTTTAGCCATCAGCCAGCAGTCGGTTGGCTCCTGACCATCCATCACCCAGAGGAAGGCGAGGCCTCCCGTGCAGAGCTGGGGAACATATGCTGAGATGGGCTGACTGACCTCTGCAAAGACAGCTTGGAAAGGAGTCGGGGAGGCCTTGCCCTAGCCAAGCCAACCGGCCTTGGCTCAGTTGGAAGAGCAAGTGCAGAGTGACAGATGATGCTCTCCAAGTGTCATCCATGTACTGGGACCATGGTCTCCAGAACGGGGATGCTGGTAAAGCCACGTCTCACATCCTGCAAGCTCTCAGCTGAATCCATGTTTTCAAGTTGCCTGGGCAGCTTTACATACGAGAAACAGGTATATTGTAAATGCAGGCAAGCGCAGTGTTTCTGGAATGCTTGAGTCAAACCATTTGTCTTTACCATTTTCTGTCACTTGACTTTCTGGGAATTCTGAGATGCACAGTAAGAATTATAAATCATGGGGGAAAAAACCCCCACCTCTGTAGTAAGGAGGCATTTATTTGTGCAGCTCACATGCTGATACATCTCAGTGTGACCCAGGCCGATGACCCTGAAGTCATCTCAGACTTGACCTCTTTCCTGAGCTCCAGACTCATTCTGCAAAGCACCCACCAGAACAGATCTGCATCAAGATGACACAGCCCCCTCCTCCATCTCTTTCACTGCAGCCCGCCTGTTCCCCCAGCACAGCATCCTCCCAGCCCCTTGAACTGGACAATCTGGAATAACCTCACCACTTCCACAGGTCAGCCCAGGGCCCATAGCTTCCCCACGCCTGGCCTGTCTCCGCCCCCTCCCTTCATTCCTGGGACACTGGGCAGACCACCTCCACCCTCCTGGGGCCAGCCCTCTTCACATGACTGCTCTGCCCCTCCTGGCACCTCCCACGCCTAGTCCCCAATCCTGCTGCCAGGCTGAGGTTTTGAAAATGCAAATTTGATCACTCAGCTTAAAACCTGTCTGGGGTCCTCCTTGCCCAAAAGCAAAAGAATTCCAATAGATTGGAGATTATTAGGTACTCCTCTTCACATGAATTATCTCATTTGCTCCCTTGAAAATCCCTCTAGGATACATACCACTGTTATTTCCCATCTCAGAGCCACAGGCGAGGCCCAAAGGTTAAGGAGCTGGCTCACACAGCACAGCCTGAGTCCAGGACTGGGGTCCACCAGGCCCAGCTGGAGCTCATGCCAAAACCTGTTGGGTCTTTCCTTTCCAGTCTCGTCTCTCAGTTCTCCACCTGTCCACTCTCACCAAACGCTGCAGCTTCATGGATGGGTGTACAGTGTCAGCCCCCAGGCCTGGCCCAGGAGGCTCGCGCAGCCTGGAATCCCTGCCCCACCCTAGATGGCCCGATGACAGCCTTTTCATAGCACAAGGCGGGCATCTCTGTGAAGTCCTGCTTGATTTTCAGGCCTGCCTTGCCCCTCTGCCAACATCAACGGTCTGCATATTGTACTGGCTGTTTTACTACTCCTGGTCTTTGTCTAAAAAAGGAGGCTCATGATGCTTTAATAAGAAGAGTTTAATGACGCATTTGCTATGTGCCAGATGTGCTAAATCTTCTATGTGTGCACGTGATCTCAGACACTGCTTCCATTGACCCCAAAAACTAGGTATCATCATCCTAACTTGAAAGATGAGAAAATTAAGGCTCAGAGAAGTAGAAGTTGAACCAGAGTCACCGGGTTCAACCCTAGTAAGTGGCACAGAAGCACGTTGGCTTCAGGGCACCGCAGGAAATGTAGTCCAGGATGTCGTAAACTATCAGTTCATCTTGCTAGAGGTGACGAACCACTAACTTGAAAAGCATCTTAGAAGAAAAAGAACATATAACCTCAATCCACTTACTGGCTGAGTAATAACCTCAAGGAGTAAAACTCCGCTCTTAAAGCCTCCTTGGGGGATTACCTTCAATAAAAATGAGCCTTAAAATATTTCACATAAAATGAAAAAGCTACAGCTATTTTTTGTGCATCTGTCATTAGTGCCTTCAAAGACCATGTCCTCCAAGGTTGGATGGCGAAAGAAAGAAAGCAGCTGGCCAGATGGGATGCCAAGCCTCACCCGTGGCTTTCACAGTGGAGACCCAGCTGACTGGACCCTCGAGTTGATGTTCTTACCATGGGTGCCGAGCTGCCTGCTCGCATGTGTATCTTTTATTCGGATCTTTCTCCATCAGGTTCCGAATGAAGTCTTTTGCTGTTCAAAAAGAAGGTGCAAGGAGAGGAATCAGTGTGTGGCCTGAGGTATGACAGTAAGATACCAGTGGGTCTTGGGGAGTATCAAGGGCACCATGACAAATATGAGACCAGCCTTCCACAGCCACTAGGGAGCTGGGACAAAAGGCAGCAGGGAAAAGAGAAGCTGAGATCTGAGGTTCTGAGTGGTGACACAGTGAATGAGGAGGCAGCTGAGCCTGGCCTAGGACCTGCCTTCCTGGCTCTGAGTCCCTTCCTGCTGGCAGGCAGCTAGTGGCACCTGTGGTCCAGGGGAGAGACGAACAATCCTTGTCACCAGGTGCCTCTCACTCAGCCCACCGCTGCCTCAGGGAACTGTTTCATTGATGTCTTCTCCATGTTAAGACATCACTGATTCAACAAAATTGCCCAAGCACCCACTAGGCTCCCCAGGGCTTGGGCCAGCGCTGCGGACACACAGCCCGCCAGAAGCGCCCCCTGCAGCCCCCATGGATGATGACAAACAGCGAGCAGGAAATCATGATGCAGGAGGTGTGCCCTGGTTGGGAGGAGGAACTGCTTGGAGGCCCAGCAGTGGGTGGGAGCCAGAGCAGGACACTGAGCGCGTGGGGGAGGGGGAGGGGCTGGGGTCCCAGGACTGGGGGATGACACGTGCCGGGGGGGGGGGGGGAATGTCACCTCGTGGGCCCAGCAGCTCGCTGCCCACAGGACTGGACTTCTGGGGGACAGCTGAGCCCTTCCCAGGTCAGAAGTAAACTAGTCCCCATGCGGCTCTTTCCTGAAAGCCTTGGAGAACCACAATCCCATCCCAGGTTTTAGAAGACTGAGGAAGAAAGTAGGGCATTTCCAGCTAGGAGGAAACAATGCAAATAATAAAATGTGATATTTGAATGTGGTTCATTATTTCATTTGATCCTTATACCACCTGCCAGAGTGGGGGGAAGAAGTAGTGTCACCATCCTCATCTGTTAGGAAGGAAGGTGAGGTGAGAGACATTTGATCTGCTCTTGTGGGCCTTGGGTTTGATTTTTCTCCCTGAGGGGGGACATGGTGAACTTCCCTTCGAATGTTTCCTGTGGCTGAGTAGCTGAGATGTGGGCTCTGGCTTGAAGGCATGGGTTCAAACCCCAGCTCTGTCACTTACTACCTGTGTGGCTTCAGTCAGGTTATTTCACCTTCTGGGGTCTCAGTTTCCTTATCTGTGAAATGGGGCTAAGAGGATTCCACACCTGACAGGTTGTCCTGTCCTGAGGACTGGGTGAGCTAGCACACATTTGGAGCTTATGGTTCTTAGCACACAGTAAGCGCTCAACAAACACGAGCTAACACTGTCTCCTGGAGATTACGAGTTTGAGTAAACTCCGGAAGGTGGTGCGGGACAGGGAGGCCTGGCGTGCTGCGGTCCATGGGATTGCAGAGTCGGACACGACTGAGCAAGTAAACAACAACAACACTGCCTGACTCCAGAGCACCCAGGCAGGGTACGGCCGAGCGGAGGGGTGAGTCCCCGCCCCCAGCCTGGCTGGGGCACACGGCCCAAGCCTCTCCTCACATCACAAGTCAGTTCAACGTGTGTAGCTCAGGACCATTCTGAGCCCCCAGGGCCTGTTGCAGATGCAGGTGGTCAGGGTGTGGGGGTCCCCAAGCCATGAGACCTACCCGAGTCGGAGATGTCATCCCAATAGGGGGAGTCGAACTCATATTCTGCCTTGAGGATCTGCTCAAAAAGCTTGGAGTCGTTTTCATCATAGAAAGGAGGGTAGCCACAGAGCCTGGAAGACAAGAAGGCGTGCGGATCTGAATCAGCTGTGGGACGAGCACCATGTGCTGGCTCGATGTGCCGCCCGGAGGAAGAGCGGTTTTCCCTCGAGTGCAGAGACCTGCACTGCGTGTGCTGCAGACACAAGCTCAGCCAAGAATCCAAACCTTCTGTGGGTTCAAGTGGCACGGAAGTAAGACTGATTTCACAGGCAGCAAAAAGGGTTAGCCCAGGTAGTGACAGAGGTTGAACATGTACACCGAGTTCATCTTAAATGTTACTGATCTTACTCCCCGTGGTATCATCCCCAGTAGAAGACAGGTTAAGGAAACAAACAGAATGTATGTTTGGTGTACTCTATAGAGAGCTTCCCTGGTGACTCAGAAGTAAAGAATCTGCCATCAATGCAGGAGATACAGGTTCGATTCCTGGGTTGGAAATGTCCCTTGGAGGAGGTTATGGCAACCCACTCCAGTATTCTTGCCTGGAAATGTCATGGACAGAAGAGCCTGGCGGGCTACGGTCCACGGGACGGCGAAAGAGTCGGACACAACTTAGAGACTAAAATGACAACAAATACATTTTAGAACCCTTCCAGGTTCACTTTATTTCATCAGAGCAAAATAGGGAAATTTTACAAACCTGAGTAACCAAGTTGCCATATGTGGTCCCAAAATGTACAGCTTCATCCTACCACACCCAACCTGGGTATCTGAAAGGTTACAGTTTCTCCCATTAACATAAAATAAGCAGAAGTTGACATAAGTTATAATACCATGACCTTTTTCCCAATGAACCCTTAAAATTGAATTTTCAAAGATAATCTAGGTCCAGTGGTTAGGACTTGGAGCTTTCACTGCAGTGGGCCTTGGTTCCAATCCTGATTGGGGAACTAAGATCCCACAAGTTGTGAGGGGCAAGCAGTCCAAAAAAAAAAAAAAATCATAGGATATTGGTGGAGAAGACTTCTAATTCTGGAGGTACTGACAGTCACAATAGGGAATTTTTATTAAATACCCCTAATGTAACTCGTGCCATGAAACTGTGGGTTCTCCCTCCCAGGTCTGCTACCAGCTCTGATATGACCTTCACCACTAATAGGCCAGTGATACATTTTCTGGACCAAGATGTCCTCATCTAAACACAAAGAGGCCAGACTGGAAAATTCCTAACATTCTTGCTGGCTTTAAGATGCTGTGGCTCTGTGCCTCCTTCTCCCAATTTGTTTGGCTGGCTGTGCGTGCGTGCATTCTAAGTTGCTTCAGTCACGTTAGACTTTTTGCAGTCATGTTAGACTCTTTGCGACCCCATGGAATATAGCCTGCCAGGCTCCCCTGTCCATGGGATTCTCCAGGCAAGAATACTAGAGTAGATTGCCATGGCCTCCTCCAGAAGATCTTCCTGACCCAGGGATTGAACCCTTGTCTCCAGCATCTCCTGCATTGGCAGGTGGGTTCTTTACTGCTAGAGCCACCTGTGAAGCCCTTGACTGGCTGACAGACCAAGGGAAAGATCTGGTCTGTGCTTGAGGCCTGGGGCAGTGGGGTGGGGTGGGGTGGTGGAGGAGGGACGGGGCAGACAGGGGCAGGCCCTGGCTGGGACTGGACATCAGAAAGGGATGAGATTTAGGCTGTGACTGTGATGGGCAAGGCTGGATTCCAGAAGGCCTGGCAAAGAGCTGGATGGCACAGAACTTGGTTCTGGGCCTAAGACAACCCCAGGGAGGCAGCAGCCACCGTGAGAGAGTCCTGCCCCCAGACGAGCCCGGAGTCTTCCCACGCAGCCCAGTGTTGTTCAAAGCACAGCTACGGCCCAGAGACCAGTTTAATGAAAGCAAGGGAACAGGCATCAACAGGCTCTAGGCCTTTGAGGGATTGAGGCTGTCGGCAAGTAAGAAATTTAATAAAGGTCCAAAGCACAGCGTTCAGTACATTTTTTCAGCCGTTCCTGCCCTCTGCACAGCCTCGCTGCCTCTGCTGTATAGGGGAAGGGCTGATGACACTTTTAAACGCTGTGAGACATTCTGTGGGCCGCTAAGATTCAAAACCATCTCTCCCTACAGGGTTGGTTTAGGGGCTAAGAGCCTGGAAAATTTCATTTTTAAAGATTTGCTGCTTTTGGTGAAATGAGTGAGAGCCAGTGCTTCTGAAACCACGAAGCCCATATTTCACTGCCCAGGAAAGCCTGGGGCTGAGAGACGGACGCAGAAATGCTTCCCATAACGAGGATTTAGGGTAAATGAAATGTGCATATTAGGAAAAGCAGACAGAGCGAAATGTTAGTTCGTCCTGGAAAACAAACGAAATTGTAGATATGTGAGGTTTCTGTTTGTTAACAACAGAGTGTGTTTTATTTTACAGTTCGGCTTTCAAGGGGAAAAAATCTTTAAGAAAATTTCAGGAAAGATTTCTTCTTCATGTGCCAATTTTCTTAAACTAATCCGATTTCTTCTGGTTTCAGCTCTTTTTGGGGAGGGGAAGGTATAGAATACTGTTTGTGTTTCGGTACTGAGGATGGAGGGCTTCTCTGATAGCTCAGTTGGTAAAGAATCCCCCTGCAATGCAGGAGACCTCAGTTTGATTCCTGGGTCAGGAAGATCTGATGGAGAAGGATAGGCTACCCACTCCACAATTCTTGGGCTTCCCTGGTGGCTCAGCTGGTAAAGAATCTGCTTGCAATGTGGGAGATCTGGGTTCAGTCCCTGGGTTAGGAAGATTCCCTGGAGAAGGAAACGTTACCCACTCCAGTATTCTGGCCTGGAGAACTCCAAGGACTAAATAGCCCATGGGGTTGCAAAGAGTCGGACACAACTGAGCGACTTTCACTTTCACTGAGAATGGAAAGAAAGGAAACGGATGGAGCTTGGGGACTAAGTTAAAATTAATAAAGAAGGTTTAAAAACAGGGACTGAAACAGAACGAAAGGGCAAGGAGAGGTTGTAAAATCTTCCTCAGACCTAGAAATTTCACAGGGTTCCTAGGCGAGGCCATTTCATGAGTGGTTTGTGTGGCAGGTTCAATTAGCAGAAATGACAATTCTGAGATGTTTCTATCTCCATAAACAGGATGCTGACTTCCACAGTCCTGAGCCTGCCCATTTGCAGGTTTCGTTTTCATCTCTGTGTTCACATTTTACATATCAAACCAGTTAAATAATCTACAAATTGACATCACCGTAGGTTCTCAAAGATGATAATGCCATTCCCAATTGTTCTAGGCCAAGAAGTCCGTGGCTCAGAATAACGTCTAAACTTGCCCACGACAGATGGTCCCCCCAGTGCCAGCAAGCAGGTTCCACCAGCTCCTCCCTCACGTCCATTCCAGCCTCGGAGGGCCATGCAGGGAGCGTGCTTACCCCTCCCATCTTCCCTCTGCGACTCCGTCTATCGTCTCATCTCCTCTGGAACACTTACAGAGACGTACACTGGGTTCTAGTGTAGCCTCAGCCAAACACTTACTTGGGGTCAAAAGTCCCACCAAGCGCTTTGCTCTATTGTCTCACTTAAACCTCACCCCCCCAGGAGGTGACACCCTGCCTGGACCTGCAGAGCCACCCTCCCGTCCGCCCCGTCCCCAGGAGGCTGGCCTGTATGGAGGCTTGCTGAGGGCTGAATTCTCTGACATCTGCTGGGGGTCAGCCAGCGGGGACCCCAGGGGAGATGAGGGAGGAAGGAGGAGGGCAGGGCAGGGTGATGCCCTGGCCCCTTCCCTCTGAGACTGAGGCTGGTTACACCCCTGAGCCCAGGGCAGGGCTGCCCCCAGGAAGGCGGCTCTACCAGACTCTCCCTTGGGCAGGGTAACTGCTTCCTCCCTCCCTGATCACTGAGGGTCTGAGGGCAATTATGGCTCAGTTGCTGGCAGTCTCAAGGTCATGGTGCTATTCCTTGTGGTCCCTTCACACCAGAGCCCTGTATACAGTCCCTCGTACAATTCTCATTTTAAAGGCAGAGAAACCAACTTGCAGCGAAGTCGGGACACGAGCCCTGTCTGATTCTGAGTCTAAGTATGTGTTCTTAACTGTCTTGCTTGTTCACCAAAGGGAGGGAGGCTTGAGAACTGAACCTTAGGTTTCAGTCTTGACTCTGAATTCTCTCTGCAGGCCCTTTCCTTTGCCCACTGGCCCCTTCAAGTGCAAATAGAGCCTGGCCACTGGACCTGACTTCCCCATTTCCCAGATGCTGCGTCTCGCTGCTAAGATGCTTAGGGTTGGTTTGCAGTCCACAGAGCACTTTTTGTTTCTGGACCAAAGTGAAGGTCTACACTCTACCTGGGGGGCCCTCCTCTGGCCCTTTCCACCAACTGGCCAGCTAGGGTGTCACTAGGAAGACCCAGCCCTCTGCTGCCGGGCAGTGTGGGTGCCCTGCTCTGCGTCCCCATGGCAGCGCAGAGAGCTCCGTGGTGACCCTTCCTACACGGCACGCTGCCCTGACCTGCCCACACCCTCCTCAAGGCAGGACCATGTCTCACATTTTACTTTCTTCTTGGATTTTCAGTGCCCAGCTCAGGATCTACTGATGGCAGCTTCTGGGTCAATGTTTGGATGAACAAACATGCTCTTGAAAAGGGGGTTTCACTGTTGGCTGCTGAGCCCTTTGGCTGGGCTCTGAAAGAGAGACAAGGATGAAGGAAGGATGCAGGCGCACCCACCGCTGCACAGCCCAAGGCACCGTCAGAATCCTCGCTCACCCCGACTCCTCCCTCCTGTACACGGAAGGTGGTAAAACAATAAAGTTCGGTACCACTGACAGACATTCCAGAAGAACCCAGTGAGCAAGGCCGGGTGTTGGGAGCAACCTGGCCTCTGTTTATAGAGAGAATGTATTGGGTTACCTAAAATGCTACTATCGTTGTGTGGACAAGTGTCATGAAGGAGGAAGTTTTCCATGAAGAGGGCTGTTAACATAAATGAAAGTGAAAATCACCCATGGCCAACCATGGCTGGTCCAGCAAGGCACAGTTATTCTTGGAAAATGAAACGGTGTGATAGTGTTAGAGCTTCCGCTGAGTGGTCCCGAGACTTGACGGCAATAATTGTGCTACATTAAGGGATGTTCCACCTCCGCCTTTGCCCTTGGACAATATCAGTGTCCCTACAAAAATGGATGCCTGCTGAAAAGACTTCCAGATAACCATCAGTTGTTACCTCTTTCCCCTTTTATGTAACTTTACTGTCATAATTCACTGCAGCCTTCTAACTTCTTGCATATTTCTTAGACCTGATTTAAGGTTCTGCTTTTCCTTATTGACTTTTGGTTTGAGAGACAGACACAGAGAAGACAGGAAGGAGCTGGTATCAGAAGTAGTGACAGGCAATGAGTTATTACACTTATACCTGTTAGGATGGTTATTATCAACAAAATGATAAAATTTAACAAATGTTAGGATGTGGAGAAAATGGAACCCTTGTGCACTGTTGGTGAGCATGCAAAATGGTGCAGCCACTATGGAAAATGATATGGATGTTTTTCAAAATATTTAGAATGGAACCACCACATGATCCAGGAATCCTTCTTCTGGATATATTCCCAAAGGAGACAACATCAGTGCCAAGAAGAGATGTATGTGCTCCTGTGTTCACTGCAGCATGACCAAGATGTGAAAACAATCTGTGTTCACTGATGGATAAACGGATAAAGGTGGCTCAGCGGTAAAGAATCCACCTGCCAAGTGGGAGACATGGATTTGATCCCGGGGTCAGGAAGATCCCCTGGAGAAGGAAACGGCAACCCACTCCAGTATTCTTGCCTGGAAAATTCCAAGGACAGAGGAGCCTGACAGGCTACAGTTCATGGGGTCGAAAAAGAATCAGACAGGGCTTAGTGACTTAGCACAGAGAACAGAGGAGCCATGTGGCAACTGACTTTGGAGCTGTGTGGACGGTGGGTTTGAGGCAGGAAGACACATGAGCCGCTGTGAGCAGATATGGGAAGGGCCGGAGGGCATGGGCAGTGGTGGCGGTTGGGGGAATGGATTCCAAAAGGAGTCCGGAGGGAAAAACAGGAAGATGAGGTGATTAGCTATGGAGAGAGGGAAGGCCAGGATGCCTCTCAGGTCTCCAGCGTGGACCACGGGGGCTGCCGACAACCATGGTGGAGAACACGGAGGGGAAGGGACCAGGGACAGCCCGAGACGACAACCACAGCACCTGGCAAGTCCAACCTCTCTTTTCAATGCACACAGCTCTCCTCGAGGAAGCAGCTCTGGGCAGCTGTGTCCTTACAGTTAGGAGATCAACACCTAACGTCCTACACCGACCTGCCTTCTAGAAAGACAGGTGGCCCCTCAGTGGGAGACATGGATGAAGAAATGTGAACCTGAGTCTTTGCTGAACCAAACCCCAATAAGGTCACATCCGGTAGCCCTGGTTCAGCGCTTGGCTCCCCTGCACTGCTGCAGGGGGTGCAGAGGATAGAAAAGGTGCCATCCATACCCTGGAGCTCAGGGCTGGGCAGAAGTTCCGGCCTGCCTTTCTTGCCCAGTGTGGCTGGGAAAGCAAGTAACACATACAAGCAATCTTCTGAGCGCCTGAAATGTGCCTCCTGGGCTTCCCTGGTAGCTCAGCTGGTAAAGAACCCACCTGCAATGAGGGAGACCTGGGTCGATCCCTGGGTTGGGAAGACCCCCTGGAGGAGGGCATGGCAACCCACTCCAGTATTCTTGCCTGGAGAATCCCCATGGACAGAAGAGCCTGGAGGGCTACAGTCCATGAGGTCACAAAGAATCAGACACAACTGAGTGACTAACACACACAAGTGCCCAAACATACTGCAAATATTTTACATAAAAAGCCTCTGAGTGCAGCAGTCCACACTGACAACTGAGTCATCATCTGGAAACAGCAACCTGGAACGTGCCCTTTAGTCTAACTGGAGGAAGAGTGTGAACATGAAGATATGGGTGACTTTGTAAGTCCTGTCCCCTGAGGGCTGACTTTGCTTTCAGAGGCATTTCATGGTGCAGCTTCCGCAGCCTGAGATTCAGAGAGATAAAAGATACAGATTCAAATTCTGGCTCCAACAAGGCCTGGCAGAGTGACTTTGGGAAAATTATGTATTGTCTTCCAGTCTCAAGCTCTTTTGTAAAATGACAAAAATAAGACCCACATTATAAGAGATATTATAACATATATCACATACATTGTATAATAATCTATATTACATATAATACACAGATAGATGAACGGATGGATACAGGTAAAAGATATAACATAGGAAAGCGCCCGTCACATCGCAATCATTAAATGCCAGCTCCCCACTCTTACCTCCCCTTGTTTGTCTCTTTTGTATCCCACCAACTCCATCTAACTTTTCTGCTTCCCTCTGCTGAAATATTTTTCAGTGAGACCCCGTTCACCATCAGGAAGACCCAAGGGAGTGGGAGAGAGGAACAGATGAGTCCGAAGGGACTCAGTCCAGTGTTCTACCCTCTAAACGTGGAAACAGAGCAACATAATAAAAAATTTTGTACCAAGTCTCAGAATCATTCATGACTGACCATACATCCTGACCTCAGCTTCTACACTGCTCTGGAAGGGAAGGAGAGAGAAGCTACCTCTAGTCATGATGTTACATGATGGATGCACATACAGGATGTCCTGGAGACTCGCTTTTCAACCTTGATCTTTGAGGATCGGTATTTCCAAGCATTTTACCAAGGAGTCATCAGTTCTAGGAAACTGATCAAGCTTCCCTGAGAATACTTACTCAAAGGCAAATTAGCGAAGAAAGTATTTTTATGCAATTGATGCTTTCAAACTGTGGTGCTCGAGCAGACTCTTGAGAGCTCCTTGGACAGTAAGGAGATCAAACCAGTCAAGTCTACAGGAAATCAATCTTGAATATTCACTGGAAGGACGGATGGTGAAGCTCCAATACTTTGGCCACCCGATTCGAACAGCCAACTCTTTAGAAAAGCCCCTGAAGCTGGTAAAGATTGAAGGCAGAAGGAGAAGGGAACGATAGACAAGATGGCTGGATGGCATCACTGACTCTATGGACATGAGTTTGAGCAAATGCCAGCGGATGGTGAAAGACAGGGAAGCATGGTGTGCTGCAGTCCATGGAGTCACAAAGAGTTTGACATCATTTATCGACTGAACAACAACAGTGCAACTGGGCGAAACAACAGACTTCTATGTACACTGCAAGCCAGAGAAACGGAGTAGGGCCAGCCCAGGCCCAGTGGTCTCTGAAAAACACTTGAAAACGCAAGCAAACCTGGGCATTCCTCCTCTGGACAGTAGTCTGTTGGATGTGTGACAACCACTGGGCAGCCACCAGTTGGCCCTTCGTCTTGGCTGTCTGTGAGATTAAACAAGTGTTTACTGGATGAATGTCTGGAACACATACTGAGGAATCTGAGTTCTATTCCTCTTACTCTGGTTAATAGGACAGATTTTTTAAAATAATAAAATAAAGCAAAGCTTTTTAAGCTGTCAAATCTCTGGTGCTTAGTTGCAAGGCTCAGTCAGCAAAATAGATTTCAGCACATTATTCGGATTTGTAGACCAGAATGACCAGTAAGACCTGAATGTTTACAAAGATGTAATGCAATTACTTCAGCAACTAGAGATTTGCTTATGTGCACGCCAGAGCTTCCTCCTTGCAAAGCTGACACGGACAAGGGAAGGTTCGCGGATAAGAACCACGTGCAGGCTGACTTCGGCAACGCGGCCACGGTGAGATGCAATGGCCAAACGTACTGTTACCCATGAGATTTGGTTAATACTTTGAAAGCTGAGAAGGTGGAAGCCAATCTGGGAAAGCTCTAGAGGAGGGGAAAAAAGGGACACTAGAGGGGAGATGGGACACACATCCCTTAGAAAATTTATATATAACTGGAGCTGAAGTCCAGGAGTTCGGCAGGAGGGGAAGAAGGACATATTCTTCCCCAAGAGTGAGAAATTGGCAGCATACTCCGTTTGGAGTAAAATAGTTACCAAAATAATAATAATAATAATAACAAAATAAAACTTGTCCACAGTAAAGGGTTGGGCTGGACAAGACATTGTCCAAAGCTGTGCTATGATCCAGGGACCTGCTTCCAAATGTGTAACTTTTGGATTCTTGCATTAGCCAAAAGGACAGCATCCCCAGGAAGTCTAGAGGGCGAGCACAGAGGGGAAACACATCTGAGGGAGGTTCAGACAAACCCACTTTCAACTCAGCCTCTGCTGATAGTGGATTGGAGGTGGGGAAGGGGCCGGTCAGAGGAGGGTAAGTGAGGGGAGCTTCCAACAGCCAGGAATGTTGTGTTAGGAGAAACACAGCGAAACTTTCAGCAGCTAGAATTAGTTCTCACGAGTGATGAATTTGCACCAAGGAGTGCAGACATCCAGTCTGGAGGTGATTAACATGAGTGCTAACTGATGATTCTGAGCCCCGGGCAGATTGCCAACTCCACTTGTGCATCTTGTGGGGTTTTTGCTCCCTGCCTCCCTCCTCCATCCCCGCATCTTCCTCCTATCTCAAGTTCTGCTTGGTAAGCAGTCACGAATCTGTGCAGACCAACAGCCGCACTTGGGAAATGTCTTGTACCTCCATCCTGCTGGCCTTCGCTTTTGACTGCACTTTTTGCTTGTCCCCTGGCCTCCAACAGCCCTCTCACAAGGCACTTTAAAAAAAATGTTTACTTTTTGACCTTGCCACATGGCATGCGGGATCTGTTCTCAGACCAGGGATGGAACCCATGCCCTCTGCACTGGAAGTGTGAAGTCTTAGCCCCTGAACCTCCAGAGAAGTTCCCACAGGCACTCCTGAGGATGACTAGAAACTGCTTCCACCCTCAGAGGTGCACCCTCGGACGTGCACTGTGAGACCACGGCAAGCCTGTTGGAAGCCACGGTGTGGTCTTGTGTGCAGCCCCGGCGCGCCTGTACCTGAATCATGGGCTCCTGGTCCCTCCTTCTGAACCACCTCCATGATTGCTTCTAGACTTGCTGGCGTGAACTGGTACCTCTCCTCTTCCCACCTCCATCTCTTCTCTTCCTGGTCACAAACCCAGCTCAGACCAAGAAGTCTGAACTCACAGCTCATTATTACAGCTCCTGGCAAGCTGGCCACTTTCCTCTCTGTGCGCCTTTTGGACTTCTAACCATCCCTGTACCACCTGCCTCCAGCGGCCGTCCATGCTGGCGTGCTCCATTCCAGAGGGTAAACCTTTCAAAACATGACAGAAGCCTCGCTTGATTCTTTCATTCACTTGGTGTGGTGCTAGACAAACGAAACATCCTGATATTCAGAGATTTTAGTTTCCCCATCGCTAAGTAATTTTACTTTCCCCATCGCTAAGTATTGGTGATACATAAGTTCAAAGCTGGATCAACTCTTGCAAGTTATATTTTAAAAATTACATCTCAAATTGAATGAGACATCTTGTATTAAACACAGTAAGCACACCATATCCTTAGATAACTGGGTCTTGGAGGATTAACCATTGCTCTCCCCTGCCTGACAACCTGGTGGATACCTGAAGACAGTCCTTCCAAGTCCAGGTCACTGTACACCACTGTCGGGAGCCTTCCTCAAGGCTTGGGCAGGGTCCACAGCTCTCCCTGGGAGTTCCCCACCCCCAACCCCGCCTCCACCAGCTCCTGCCGCCCACCTTTGGGACAGGCAGCAAGATCAGATTGTAAGTTATCTGTTTACTGCCTGTTGCCTCTGGCAGACAGGAAGCGCCTGTGTGGCCAGGGCAGTAAAGAATCCATTTCAGCAGCCATGCCATAGTACCCGACACGTATTAGTTTCAATAAATGTTAGTTAAGTAAGCAAATGTCAGTCCCCTGCCTTCCATCCTCCAGGCTAAATATCCCGAAGCATTTAGATGCTACTTAAATGACAGTCTCCAGGATATGATGCTTACATGAAGCAAGCAAGTAGAGGAAGTGAAATACTTTTCCATCTGTCCTGAAGCCACACTGTTCAGTGTGGAAAAGGAGAAATTCCCTTCCTGCTTCTCCTGCTGGGCGTCCTCTCTACCTTGTTGTTTAGTCGCTAAGTTGTGTCCAACTCTTTGTGACCCCACGGATTGCAGCCTGTCAGGCTCCTCTGTCCATGGGATTTCCCAGGCAAGATACTGGGGTGGGCTGCCATTTCCTTTTCCAGGGAATCTTTCTGACCCAGGGATCGAACCCGCATCTCCTGCATTGCAGGCAGATTCTTTACTGCTGAGCCACTGGGGAAGCCCCCCTCTCTACCTGGGCCTTTGCAGAGACAAAGGCACAGATGGGGTGAACTTCACCTTCCCCAAAGTCACTGGCAGGAAGTTGCTCCCACCACCATGGAAAATGTAGCATTGCTTGACCTCAGTGGTACTGTTTGTAAAATTTCCTCCATCACCCTGTGCATATGTCTGCACCCACCTCTTGAAACCAGAGAGTATTTTATGCTTGGTTCTTTCCTAAGGGTTAGAGGTGAACCAGCAGACCACTAATAGTCCTTCTCCCAAAGCAGCGGAGACAGGGTCATGAGCCCGTGAATGAAGCTGAAAAATGGTCAAGCAGGACTTGTAAACAAATGGCACTTACGCACCAACAAGGTCCACTCAGCATAGACTAGGGGGGTGGCGAGGATTGGGCACCTTTCTGAGAATCCTCAAAACGCAGCCACACTGAAATGCACTTGGCATTTTACTGAGTGCCATTTCACTGAAGTAAAATCAGTGAGCCCGGAAATTATAACTAACATCAGTGCCTGTTGAAACAAAAATAGTAAGGCTAGAACAACAAAAGAGTGCAGGGTGGTGGCTGGTCTTTAAGGTGGAGGGAGGAGCAGCCAGTGTAAGAACCGTCTGCACGCGGCCACTCTCACCAGAGATGCAGCAACAGCAGTCCCCCCTTGCCAGAAATCACCTTTGGGAGACAAAGGTGACCAGGAGCCCATGAAGGGCTTTACGAAAATACCAAAGGCCATCCAAGTCCACCCAACTCCTCAGCTCTGATCCCTGTTCACTAAGGAAACTCCCTGTTGGAGTCTGCTTTCTCCTGGAACTTGCTAGTCTGATGACATGCATATCCCATTACTTTGCAGGGCATGCATCTCATTATGATTTAATAAATGGACATTTCAGTTGTGTTTTTGTTGTGTTTTGTTTTAATCTCTTTGGAGTCTGGCTAGTATGAATCAATTCCCTGGGATCATCTGAGCAAGATGAGCAACAGATCTAGTTTCATTTCTAAATGTCTAAAGCCAAGGTTAAAACTATAGACCCATGGTGGCCTGGATGTGGCAATGTGTTCCACTCTGCGAAGTTCATGAAAATATGATGAGTGCTGCCTGCTGACAATGCCAGTTCATTATTCCTATCAGGGTTAAATGAGAATAGGAACCACTATAATACCCCAGGCTTGGATGTTTCACCGGGGCTCAGTAATCACATCGTGTTCTCTCCTGCTGAAGTGTGGGTTTGTGCTGTCTCTCTGGGACACATGGGTCCATAAAGGGGCAGCTCTCAGTAGTGGAAAGAATGATGAGTTCCTTGGTAAGGAGCATCCTTTGTCTCAGAAAATGGACCTGGTGTGCCAGTTAAACATTCTTAGTTCCATTCTTACAAAGCTAATGATGCTGTGTACCTTGGTCAATTTATTTCTGTGACTTAGTTTAAAAAACTGAACAATGTAAGAAGCCAGTCAAAAAGGAAGGGTATGAGCATGAGTATTCACCTGGGATTTCCTCTAGGCAGAGAGGTCAGAGGTCACAGTATGGGTAAGCGCCCTCACCACCCACAGCAAATCTGGCAAATCCATCCCTAACCATCCTTTAGCATGGACTGGTTTCCTTTAGCATTGACTGGTTTGATCTCCTTGCTATCCAAGGGATTCTCAAAAGTCTTCTCGAGCACCACAATTTTTAAGCACCAATTCTATGGAAAAATCCTAGCTTTGAGTATATGGACCTTTGTCAGCAAAGTGGTGTCTCTGCTTTTTCATACACTGTCTAGGTTTCTCATAGCTTTCCTTCCAAAGAACAAGTGTCTTTTAATTTCATGGCTGCAGTCACTGTCTTCAGTGATTTTGGAGCCCCAAAAAAGAAAATCTGTCACTTCTTCCACTTTTTCCCCTTTTACTTGCCACAAAGTGATGGGATAGGTGCCATGATCTTAGTTTTTTGAATTCTGAATTTCAGGCCAGCTTTTTCACTCTCCTCTTTCACCCTCATCAAGAGCTCTTTAGTTACTCTATGCTTTCTACCATTAGAGTGGTATCATCTGCCTATCTGAGGTTGTTGATATTTCTCCCAGCAATCTTGATTGCAGCTTGTGATTCACCCAGCCCAGCATTTCTCATGATGTACTCTGCATATAAGTTAAACAAGCAGGGTGACAATATATAGCCTTGACGTACTCCTTTCCCAATTTGGAACCAGTCCATTGTTCCATGTCTGGTTCTAACTGTTGCTTTTTGACCTGCATACAGGTTTATCAGGAGACAGATAAGGTAGTCTGGAATTCCTATCTCTAAGAATTTTCCGGTTTGTTGTGATTCACACAAAGGCTTTAGCATCTCAATGAAACAGATGTTTTTCTGGAATTCTCTTGCTTTTTCTATGATCCAACAGATGTTGGCAATTTATCTCTAAACCCAGATGTACATCTAGAAGTTCTTAGTTCACATACTGCTGAAGCCCAGACTGAAGGATTTTGAGCTTGTGAAATGAGCACGACTGTATGGTAGTTTGAGCATTCTTTGGCATTGCTTTCTTTGGGATTGGAATGAAAACTGAACTTTTCTAGTCTTGTGACCACTGCTGAGTTTTCCAAATTTGCTGGCACACCGAGAATAGCACTTTAACAGCATCATCTTTTAGGATTTGAAATAGCTCAGCTGGAATTCCATCACCTCCACTAGCTTTGATTGTAGTAATCCTTCCTAAGGCCCACTTGACCTCACACTCCAGGATGTCCAGCTCTAGATGAGTGACCACACCATTGTGGTTATCCGGGTCATTAAGACCATTTTGTTTTTTAATAGTTCTTCTGTATATTCTTGCCACCTCTTCTTAATCTCTGCTGCTTCTGTTAGGTAGGTCCTTATTGTTTCTGTCCTTTATCATGCCCATCCTTACATAAATGTTCCCTTGGTAACTCCAATTTTCTTGAAGAGATCTCCAGTCTTTCCCATTCTATTGTTTTCTTCTATTTCTTTGTATTGTTCATTTAAGGCCTTCTCTCCTTGCTATACTCTGGAATCTGCATTCAGTTGCGTATCTTTCCCTTTCTCCCTTGCCTTTCACTTCTCTTCTCTCCTCAGCTATTTGTAAAGCTCCTCAGATAACCACTTTGCCTTCTTGCATCTCTTTTTCTCATTGGATTGGACACCAACAAATTCATCATGGTGTCCAGCCTACTCCATCTTCAATCCTTCCCAGAAGCTTAGGCTACTCGGGCAAAGATTTTTCCCCCCCCAAGTCCTGATCCCCAAACGAAGATTCCTGGCAGGGAAAGGACCTATCAAAAGGGTCTTTAAAAAATGAGTCTCCTTGTTAGGAAAAAAAATATTTATTTTGCCAAATAATGGATAACATAATTGACTGTGGAGATCCAAAAGAGAACCGCTTTATTAAGGATCTGCACCGGCAAAATGAAGAATGTTTGAATGGTATGTGGAGAGGAGAAAATGGGGTGTCTGTCATAGCCACTGTTACTACAAGCTGATATTTCAGGGCGACAGTTTCATCAAGGAGCAATAATGCTGCTGCACCCCCCCAAATGGCAGAGGCTGACCTCTCCCACGACAGGTGACACGAACGATCAAAGGTTCTGCACGGATTCCCCCGGGGAGCAACGGCTTCTGTGTGTGCTGCCTGTCGGTCATGACCCGCTCAGCAGCCTTCCTCATCAGTCTTCAGATCAAGGATGGGATAGGAAGACCAGGCACGGTGGATCCATGAGGAGTAGCCAGAACGTGAGGTCCACGAGTTCTAACTTCTGACACTAGTTCAGCCCAGAGCCAACCTTCTAATGGAGAATACCAACCCAGTCAGAGCCTTTCACAGGATATTTTCTGGTCCTCAAACATGCCTCAGGTACCCCGGTTCCTGTGTCTGCATCCCTCCCCTGGTTGGGATGCTGTCCTCTGGCTTCTTTGCTTACGTTAGTCTTTTCCAAACTTCTAGATACCCTTGGGATGATGGTCCCTCCTTCCTGAATACCCTATCCTCCTCAATGGTGGCTTTATCCTAGGAACTATGAGAGCTGGACACCAGACTTGAGTGTCACTCAGTCTACTTAGGAAACTGCTTGTCTCACCATATACTCTGATGAGAGGCATCTTGTCTTTGTCATCTTGATTATTTTCAGCACCTCACACAGTGCCTGGAATAGAGAATGTACTCAAGAAATGCCAGTTGTTGACACTGATAATGATGAATTTGAGACCAGTGGCTCTCCAGGCAGAGCCCTATTATGTAGTAATTTATATCTAGGATCTGGCCTTTCACTCATAATGATCTGAGTATTATGGAAGGTATAACTGAGATGTCCAAAGTCCATTTGTTCTCTGCTTGAGACTCTCTGAGCTCTGGAAGGTACCAAGGAAGATAAAAACCCAGGCTACCATTTTGAAGTCTGACACAATCGTGAAATCAACCTGAGACCAATCCTTGAACCAAAGCTAATGGTGACCAGGCAACCATCAGGCTTCAGTTTATCGAGTTTATACTTAATATAAAAAGAAATATAGTATTTCTTTGCTTAATGCTCTATGGGAATCCAGCCAAATATTATATTGTATACTGCACTGATAAGGAGTGGGGTGTACTAATTCTACTGCTCAGCTCATACCCAATAAACATGTCAGTATCTCTATCCCAGATTTCTGAACTCCACATGTGCTTACCATAGTCAGTGGGTGCCTCAAAGATGACTCATGTTCAACATGACCAAAATGAAATTCCTAATTTCGCCGACTCCCTCAATTGTTTCTACATCACTCTCCTAGCATCTGCCCCAAAGTTGGGTTTATCCTTGAAGCATCTCTAGCCTTCATCCTTCACATCCACAGTATATCTACCATTTCACCTCCATCCCTGCCCCCATGGCAGAAGCAATCATCACCACTCATCCAACCTAAGCCTCTGAACCGTCTTTGCTCTCCACTCCTGCCATGTCTAATCCCTTGTTTGAAGAGTAGCCAAAATAATATTCGAATGAAAATCATTGCAGTATACAATATAATATCTGGCTGGCTTCACGTAGAGTGCAGAGTGAAAATCAGATCAGGTCACACCTCTAGTCAGCTGTTCTTTGACTTCGCACTACAACTTGGGTTAAAATCTAAGTTTTTGGGACGTCCCTGCTGGCCCAGTGGTTAAGACTCTGTGCTTCCACTGCAGAAGGCACAAGTTTGACTCCTGGTTGGGGAATTAAGATACCACATGCCACGTAGTGGGGCCAAAAAAAAGGAAAAAAAAAGTCAGTTTTCTTTCAGGTCTCCCCTTCCTCTGGCTCTTGCTTATATCCTGTCTTGATTCTCTAACCATGTTGGCCTTCTGATATTTTCCTATCTATGTGCCATGGCAGACACAGTGCGTTACCTACTGCAAATCCATTTCTTGCCTTCTTCCTCACTAGCAGAACTCTGATTTCACTCAAGGATACACTGCACTGTTATACAAAGGTTTGATATCGTTATTCTAAAGTGTGTGCCACGCCTGACCTAAAATGTCCATGTTTCAAGGGGATTCTGCTTTAATATTTTCACTAAGCTGAGGTCAACCAAACCATTTACTGTGGACTAAATTGTGTAACCCAAAGCTATATGTTGAAACCCTATCCCTCAATGTGATGGTATTTGGAGATAGTGCCTTTGAGAGATAATTACATTTAGATGAGGTCATGAAGGTGGGGCCCTCCTGATGGGATGAGTGCCCTTAGAAGGAGAGATACCAGAGAGCTATCCCTCCCTCTCGGCAAGAGGGGGAGGACACAGCAAGATGGTAGCCATCTGCACACCAGGCCAGGAAGAGGGTTCTCACCAAGAACCAAGCCAGCTGGCACCTTGACCTTGGACTTCCAGCCTCCAGAACTGTGAGAAATAAATGCCAGCTGGTTATGTCACCCAGTCTGTGGTATTCTGTTAAAGCAGTGTGAGCTAAGGCACCACGGCCTGGTTTTAAACTGCTTATCCCAATAAAGCAGTACGCACCTCCTCTTAGGTATTCTGATATACAGTACCCCAGTGCCAAGACTTCAGGGAAACAATTACATACAGACGCTAATGCAGACCAGAGCAGTGGCTCAAGATTCAGAACAGATGCAATGAAACAAATAAGCAGAAGGCCAGATAAAGGACCAGTTTTTCACCGAGACCCATGGAAGATTTCTTTAGATGATACCTGCTCTGGTGCTTTGTGGAAGAGGACTGGCTTATCGCTCATTTCTCTAAGTCTTTCACAGTCAAGCTGGTCAAGGATAAGAGCTTTAGTTGAGGGTTTAGGGAGCCGGGGAGATAACACAAGGCTCATGGCCAGTGTCTGCTCACCCAGGACCCTCCAATACAGTAAGCAAAATTGTATGGGTGTGAGTTTATAGGGAAGAGGATCCACAGCTTTCATTAGATTCTCAAAAGGGTCTGGAACCCACCTCCCTCCACAAAAAGGATCACACTACTGCAGAAGGTGGCCAACGTGCCTCAGGATTGAAAGCATTCTCTAGGTGCAATGTGTTAGCTTTGTATAATAGCTCAGATGAGTCTGGCCTTACTTAAATTCCGTAAGTGGGAGCCCTACACCCAAGTACATCATAATGGATAAAATCCTCCTGTGACAAGGCCAAGAATCTACAAGAGCTGTCAGCTAAATCCTCATTAAATTGAAAAAGTTGCCAGTTGAAAGGATGCTGTAGAAAGACTATTTGCTTCCCAGACAATGAGACAAAACCAATACAGGGGGGTTGTTTCCAGTCTTTCTCCCGTCACAGTCTCTCGTAGCCTCTTGGGTGTGGTGGACTTTGTCAGTGAGAGAACACTCCCGTCCATGAGGATGTTAAGGAGAAGAAATTCATCTGCTATCAGTTAGAGACTCACTGACCTAAACCTACCCTTAAAGTATGTTCTATTGTAAGTGTTTGAAACTATCACTACAAAAAGAAATTGTAACTTAAAAATAACTTTACAGTGAACTTAAGCAAATCAACACATAACTATAAAAAGGAGGAGAAGGGGATGACAGTGGATGAGATGGTTGTATGGCATCACTGACTCAATGGACAAGGGTTTGGGTAAACTCCGGAAGTTGGTGATGGACAGGGAGGCCTGGCGTGCTGCGGTTCCTGGGGTCACAAAGAGTCAGACACGACTGAGCGACTGAACTGAACTGAAAATAAGTGCAACAGGCCTATGACCATGGCGTTTCCTGGGTTGTAGAGATAAGGCACCTGAGAAGAAATGAGGAATTCCAAGGCTAAAATTTGGTTTTCATCAAATTTTTCTTACTGTGATTTCTTTTTTTAATATATGATATTTATTCGGTCTTAGTTGCAGCACGTGGCCTCTGCTGTAGCACACAGGCTCTCTAGTTTTGGCTGCAGGTTTAGTTGTTCCGTGGCATGTGGGATCTTAGTTCCATGACCAAGGATTGAAACTGTGTCTCCTGCATTGCAGGGCAGATTCTTAACCACTGGACCACCAGGGAAGTCCCTTTTACTGTGATTTCTGTTGGATTTGCCCTAATATTTTCATATTGGTTTGTATCCTCAAGCCAAGGTGGTGCATGAGAAGATGCTCAACATCACGAGCTGTAAGGGAAATGCAAATCAAGCCCACAGTGAGATACTACTTCACCTTTCCACCTGTTAGGAAGGCTATTATCAAAAAATGGAAAAAAAGTGATTGCGAGGATGTAGAGAAATGGGACACCTGTGCATCCCTGCTGGGAATGTAAAATGTTGGTGTTGCTTTAGAAAACAGTGTGACAACTCCTCCAGTAGTTAAACACAGAATTACCTTGTGACTCAGCAATCTCACTTCTGAGGATACACTCAAAAGCATCGAGAGCAGGACTTAAACAGGTATTTGCACACCCGCCTTCATAACAGCATTACTCACAATAGCAAAAAGGTGGAAACAACCCAAGTGTCCATCAATGGATGAATGGATAAAACAAAAATGTAGTATATACGCATAATGGAATATAATTCAGCCTCAAAAAAGAATGAAGTTCTGACACATACTACAACATGGATAAACCCGGAGGACATTATGCTAAGTAAAAAAAAAAAGTAGACAAAAAACGACAAACATTTTATGATCCCCCTTCCATTAGATACCTAGAGAAGCCACATTCATAGAAGCAGAAAGCAGAGTGGTGTTGCCAGGGGCTGGGGGAAATGAACAGGAGTTAATATTTAGTGGGTTTCTGTTTGGGAAGATGAAAAGGTTCTGGAGATGGATAGTGGTTATGGTGGTGCCATACTGGGAATGTCCTTGATGCCACTGAATTGTACTCTTCAGTTCAGTTGCTCAGTCATGTACGACTCTTTGCGACCCCATGAACCGCAGCACGCCAGGCCTCCCTGTCCATCACCAACTCCCGGAGTCCACCCAAACTCATGTCCACTGAGTTGGTGATGTCATCCAACCATCTCATCCACTGTCGTCCCCTTCTCCTCCAGCCCTCAATCTTTCCCAGCATCAGGGTCTTTTCAAATGAGTCAGCTGTTTGCATCAGGTGGCCAAAGTATTGGAGCTTCAACTTCAATATCAGTCCTTCCAATGAAGATCCAGGACTGATCTCCTTTAGGATGAACTGGCTGGATCTCCTTGCAGTCCAAGGGACTCTCAACAGTCTTCTCCAACACCACAGTTCAAAAGCATCAATTCCTCGGGGCTCAGCTTTCTTTACAGCCCAACTCTCACACTCAGAAATGGTTAAAATGGTAAATTTTGTATACAAAATAAAATGTATATTTTGTTACAACTCCTTAAAAAAAAAAAAAAGCCAAGGTGGCAAGTCACACTTACAAGATGTAGGCGATCACCCCGATGGACCAGCAGTCAACGGCTTTGCTGTAGGGCTTCTGGGCGAGGACTTCAGGAGCTGTGAAACAACAAAGCAGAGACACAGCCTGACAATTTAAATGACGAGGACATAAGGCGCTCTGGGGGTTCCTTTTTGCTTTTTTGGTTTGCTACTTGGGCTGAACTTTCGATGATTCTAGAAACTGAGAAGAAACACGCAATCTGATGTATTTGTTGACTTTTACAACTGGACAAAAGGGGAGCGTTCACATATGTGTATAACTGGAGGTTGCAAATCAATCAACACATACTGTACAGGAGATATTGTATGTCAGTGCTGTTCTAAAGCATTATAGCTCAGACTAGACAGAGAGGAGGGAATACCCAGTCTGGGGCCCAGCGTGTGACTTCACCTCAAATCAATTCAAGGAAGCATTTCTGGCCCCTGTGTAGGGTCTTTCTACGTGCTGTGGGGACAGGCAGGTGAAGCCCCCTCCTCCTGCCTTCATGGAGCTTGTAGTCAAAGATTAGACTTAAAACAAGTCTCCAGGGTCCTGCCTCAAGTCTGCTCCTAGTTCCTTCTCTAAGGTTTTGGATGGGTTATCTACCACTTCTGCCATTTTATTTTCTCATCTGTGCTACTTAATGTCACTTCCTGGTTCTAACCCACTATTCATCAAGATTCGCCCGTCCAGGGCATTGCTTTATTGTGTATTATTTCCTGTTCCTGGCCTGTGGCTACTGCCCAACGTTGAACAACCCACCAGGTGTCTGGCACTTAGCACAGTCTGCCATATGTATTTGTGCAAAGAGTAAACAAATAAAGAAAAGGAAGCAAACCTTCTTCACAAGTAAAACCTCCTTTTTATGCAAACAGATGTGACTGAAGTGTCTAGGATATACTCTGCAGAAAATTTAAGAAGGTAGAGAAATAGAAATAGCTCCAGGTTACACAGTACTTGTCACAGGCTTAGCTGTGTTCTGTGGGCTGGGGATGCATTAACCCCTCACAACTGTGTTGGTGGGGAAGAGCTTAGTTACCATTATCATGCTTCCCAAGTTACAGGTAGGGGTGCATGGCGACTCAAGAGAGCAGGGCAGTTTTCCATAGCATCCAGGTACCAAGAGGATTCTATACCGACTTAAAAGTTAGTATTTAGTCGCTCAGTCATGGCCGACTCTTTGCGACCCCATGGACTGTAGCCCACAGGCCCCTCTGCCCATTAAAGTCTCCAGGCAAGAATACTGGAGTGGGCTGCCATACTTGGTTTCACCTGAATGAAGTGCCTTGGTCTCATCCTGGTTGTTTGTAAATGTTCTCTACTGTCCTTGCAATGACTCTGCACCTCAACAGTAAGGAAAATGAGCCTCGGACATGTGCCTTTTCTTTTTTATTTTAATTAATTAATTAATCTTTGGCTGTGCTAGGCCTTCATTGCTGCTCAGGCCTTTCTCTAGTTGCAGGGAGTGGGGGCTTCTCTCTAGTTATGGTGCAAGGGCTCCTCATTGCGGTGGCTTCTCTTGGTATGAAGCACGGGCTCCAGAGTGTGTGGGCTTCAATTAGTTGTGGCATGTGGGCTCAGTAGTGGTGGCTCATGGGCTTAGCTGCTCTGTGGCATGTGGGATCCTCCTGGACCAGGAATCAAACCCGTGTCTCCTGCACTGGCAGGCAGATTCTTGAGCACTGAGTCACCAGGAAAGCCCTGAGATGTGCTTTTTCTGACGCCAACCAGGAGATAGGGCTCAGGAGATACTGAACACAATTCAATCTCATCCTGTTCCTGCTCTTTCCACTGGAACCTACTGACTGAAAGTGAGTGTTTCTTCAGTCTGTAAGAAAAGCCCTTTTGCAGAAAAATTAACAGGGAAGTCCTCTTACACTGTTGCAGATACCTTCCTGAGCAAGAGGGAAAAAGATGCAAACTCTTGTGGATGTTTCTGCTTATGATGGTAAGAAATACAGTCCACGGATAACTCCCAAATCTAATTTTAGGTTTCAGCCCCAATTCCTCTGATCACTTAAAAAAAATTTTTTTTTAAACAAGAGCAAAATAAACACATTTCTACATCTTTGCTACCTTCACCTTCAACTACAAAGCTAGGGAACCCACAACCTGGAGAAGTGGCCCTTGGATAACTGGGAGCTGGCTACAGCCATGGTTCCTTTTCTCCAGAACTGCTCAGGACCTGTTTCTCAGATGCTTCTATTACAGCAATGGATGAAAGGGAGCCATTTCCCACAGCAAACTAATTTAGGAGGTAGGCAGCCTAAGAGCCGATGTTCTAGTCTGAGTGGCCACTGGGCACAGGTGGTGGGAGGGGGCTGTTTCTGCAAGGAGCTTATTTTTGAGCCTCCAGGGCCAGCCTTGTGGCCTGATGGAAAGTTCAAAAGAAGCAGAAAAGGCTCACAGGGCAACGTCTGATCCAGGTCCATGTGTGCATACTAAGTCGCTTCAATCATGTCCGACTCTTTGTGACCCTATAGACCCTAGCCACCAGGCTCCTCTGTCCACGGGATTCTCCAAGCAAGAATACTGGAGCGGGTTGCCATGCTCTCCTCCAGGGGATTTTCCTGACCCAGGGATCGAACCTGTATCTCTCATGTCTCCTGCATTGGCAGGTGGGTTCTTCACCACTAGCACCACCTGGGAAGGCCCTGATCCAAGTACCTCCCCACAAAGCTGACAGCAGATGTCAGAAGCACCAAGCAGATGGAGAGAGGACCCAGTTTCCTTGTGACGCGGTCTGTAGGGCTCTTTAGGGGCGCAAGAGTGGTGCCCAAACACTCCACGATACCAAAGGATGAGACCCAGTCCCAGGAAAGCACGTTGGACTCCTAGGAAGAGCTAATCCTCTCTGTTCTCCTCCTGAGCACTCCATTCTCACAGTCTTCCAGTTCTGCAAATGTGGGAGGAAGAATTCTTTAAAAAAAAAAAAAAATCCTCCTCCTCAACATCATCTGTTAGAAAACAGAAAGTACTGGCCACCATCCACTGTTCAGCAAACAAGGGAATAAAGAACACGGTTTCCCTTTTGAAATCCACATGCCTGGAGACACCTGCCCATCAAGCCCTTGGCCTGCAGTCTGGCAAATTCCGAGACTTGAAAAGCAAGTGACTGAATTTTATGTAACTTGAACATGAATGTTACTGGGGATGTTTAGATTCTTTGACACCACAGATGACACCTAATTTTTTAAAATATGAGATTTCTGTTTAAATAATACACTTTTAACATCAAGTAATGCTTTTTTTAAATTAAAAGACCTGACATAGAACAACTGCAAAGATGTTAAGGAAAAGTTCTAAATGATGGGTATCCACACTGGGGGTGGAACTCTAAGTACTTGCACCAAACATATCTTGTTCTCTTTGATGTTGTGTCTTATCTGGGTTATAGCAACTTCAGCAAAACATAAACACTTTTTAATCAACTGGCACCAGAACCATTTGCCCTCTGGTGAAGTTCTTCATTGCACTTGAACCAAATCCAGAGGGTGAAGCCAGAAGTGCAATGTCATGATAAAAAAGACAAAGCAAACTGATTTGGAATTAAAATTCTCACCAACTTAATATGTTTTTAAAATTGCATGATGGTACACACATGAATGGCTTAAATTCTGTTTTCCGTAGAGAACCAAATTCTGTTTTCCTGGAACCAAATGTTCTTCTGGACATGGTTTGAACAAGCCCACCTAGTTTTAAATGGCTAACTTTTCATCTCATAGTAATTCTTGGAAAAAAAAAACTCTCAGGCAATATTCAAAACCTTCCGGATAATTAGACATGGTGATCAAATCATGATGAACCCCTGAGGTCATGGGAGGATGTTTTTTCTCCTAGTCTCCATCTGTGTTCTGCACTTGGTGCTATAGTTCTGTCAACCGGTTTCACTCCTCTGGTTTTTGGTCCTCCTACCATTCCCTCTCCTACCATTGTGGCTCAGACAGTAAAGAATCTGCCTGAAATGTGGCAGACCCAGGTTGGATCCCTGGGTCGGGAAGATCCCCTGGAGAAAGGAATGGTAATCCACTCCAGTGTTCTTGCTTAAAGAATTCCCTATGGACAGAGGAGCCTGGCGGGCTATAGTCCATGGGGTCTGAAAGTCGGGCACGAGAGTGACTACCACTACCATTCCCCTGGTCCCGTCCGAATGTAGTGCTGGGAGAATCCCTTTTCTCTGATCTTTTTTTTTTTTTTCTCTGATCTTTTAAAAGACCAGTTTTTATTCTGAGAATCAGCCAAACTCCCTCATGTTAAACCATTAGTGAGAATTCACTGTAATTCTAAACAGTCACAGCATCCAACTCACAAACTTTCAAACAACAGCTGAGGGAGATGGCGTGGAACACTACCCACCCGGAGCATCGGGAAGCGATGAGCGTTCTCCGTGCCGCCGCCGTCCCATCTCACCCCCAGCACCCGCAGGAGCTGCCGATTAAGAACTTTTTCATCAAGCAGAAATCATTTTCTCTCACGGGCTGCGGCAGCTTGGCAATGACTCTAGCCGCCCCCACACCTTCTAACTGAGGGCGGCTCTGAATTGAAATAACTTCATTGGAGCTACTGACAAAGGGAGCAGTCATGGAGAAGCACCCCAGCTTATCTGCGATGCCATCAGCCCCCAGGAGGAGCAGGAAAGGACTTGATTTCGAGGCACAGACACAGCAGAAGAGAAAGACTCAAGTGGGGGGAATTCCCTGTAAGTCCAATGGTTCAGACTCCGTGCTTCTAATGCAGTGGGTTCCATCCCTGGTCAGGGAACTAAGATTCTGCATGCCCCATGGTGCAGCCAAAAACAAACCAAAAAAACTTATGTTTTTTATTTTTTTTAAAGACTCAAGTGGGGAGGGCACACATGTTCCTCCAGTGCATTTTAAGACTCGGACCTTGGGGCAGTCAGGGGTCATCAGTGGCAGTAGAGGAGTTCACCCACCCAAAGTGTTGAAGGGACAGATCCAAGATAGGTGGCAGGTCCAACCTCCTGACTGCATCTTAGGCTTGGCTGAAGTCAGCCTTTTAGAGGTGGAGAGAGTACGGGTGGGATGTTGGCAGCCCCATCTGAGTGACTTGGGTTGAGCCTGACAGTTGGGTTCCCAGGTCCATTCATCACAGACCTGTAATCCACTAGCCTCCAGCAGGCTCCTACGGTACCTTATCCATCTCTTTATTGCTGTGTGAATCACACCGTCAGCACGAGGCTTCATGCTGCTGGAGGCCACCTCTAGACTGTATTTTCAGGCATAGTACATACGGATTATGCATCAAATGGTGATACAACTGAATCCAATCCACTCAACACACACATGCCATTATTTCTACAAGAAAATGTTTCCCAGGACTTCCCTGGTGTTACAGTGGATAAGAATCCACCTGCCCATGCAGGGGACATGGCTTAGATTCCTGGTCCAGGAAGATTCCATATGCTGAGGAGCAACTAAACCTGTGCATCACAAGACACAAGAAGCCACTGCAGTGAGAAGCCTGAGCACCGAAACTAAAGAAAGCCTATGTGCAGCAACAAAGGCCGAGTGCACCCAAAAAAAGAAAATTCCAGAGAGATGATTTACAAACAAACTTCGCTGCCTCGAATATTTTCAGTGAGTAGCCATAGGAACCATAAAAAGAAAAAACGAAAGGGTCACAAACGAATTTTGGATTGCAAGCCACTGTCGTTTGGGAAGTCCCTATATTACGTACACTGCTGCTCAGCTGCTAAGTTGAATCTGACCCTTTGTGACTCCACGGATGGCAGCACGGCAGTCTTCCCTGTCCGTCACCACCATCTCCTGCAGTTTTCTCAAATTCATGTCCACTGAGTCAGAGATGCCATCCAACCATCTCAACCTCTGTCGTCCCCTTCTCCTGCCTTCAGTCCTTCTCAGCATCAAGATCTTTTCCAATGAATCAGCTCTTCATATCATGTGGCCAAAGTATTGGAACGTCAGCTTCAGCATAAGTCCTTCCAATGAATATTTAGTGTTGATTTCCTTTAGAATTGACTGGTTTGATCTCCTTGCAAACTAAGGCACTCTCAAGAGTCTTCTCCAGCACCACAGTTCAAAGGTATCAGTTCTCCAGTGCTCAGCATTCTTTATGGTCCAACTCTCACATTCATACATAACTACTGGAAAAACCATAGCTTTGACCAGAAGATCAATTGCTAAATACCTTTCCTTAAGCAAATTATTTCTGACATGAATTTGGGGGATAAAAGAAGCAGAATTATCCCTAATTCTCTGAAAGTGGGTGTTTGTCATTCATGCTGCTCTCCTTTTAAAAGCTTTTCTTGAAGGGATTTCAGGATTATTAATACTAGTTCTAGGGCTAAACAGCAAAAAAAGTAAATGATCTCTCAGAACCTCCTTCCTGTTAGATCTTGGGGGCTATTAATTTAGATTTTTGGGGGGCTATTCCCAATAGAAACAGTATCCCATCAGTTGAATTTACACCAGTAAATAGAAGTCATCTCCATGTAAGTCACACAACCTCGGCAGAGCCTCCCACGAGCTCCTGGAAGGATCTGTGGACAGATGTTCCGCCTTCTGAGCCCCAGGCTTACCCCACGCTCTCCAGTGAAACAGTAGGTTCCAAACTGACAATAATTGAATTTACTGCTATGAGACTCACCAACCCACTGTGGAAAATTCCATTTGGTGGGAAACGTCTCCTATAAACTGAGCTGGTCTATATTGATTTAGAGCAAGGATTTTTGGTAAAGGGAAGGACTCCAGAGATTTCAAAAAGAAAAAAGAAAAAAAAAAAAAAGAATTCCAGAAACCTTTCATGTTGTTTTTAAAACAATTAAGTTGCCCATTTTCCCTACTGAACCAGAGAGAGAGAAAAAGGCCTAACCAAGTGGAATTGGAAACGCGGACAGTGGCTTGTGGGGGCGGGGGCCACAGTCATCAATCCTCAGGCTCTAATAAAACAGAAAAGGAATTTTCCCTTTTCCTGCATCCAAGGATGTGCTGTGAACAGCCTCTGCAGAGAGAGGGGAGACTGAGATCTCACCGTGCTACCACGTTCATGTTCAAGGTGATTTTTTTCCTCCATGGATGTCTGAGGACCACTCCTCTCCATACCTCAAAGATGACCACTTCTTGGGGAGAAGAGGGGCACGGGCAGGAGGGGGCAGCCCAAGGTGGCAGGAGCAGCCCTCAGTGCTGGAAAAGAAGAGCCAGCGGTCCAGAACCACAGTGGTGGGGTTTCTCCTTATTCAATCACTTAACGGGTTGCGTCCCACTTCAGGCACTGGCTCTGTAGGTGACCACAGCATAGCTGGCCCCAGCCCCCAGGGCACACCTGTTCTCTGGGTCATTGAGAAGCCTCAGCCACCTTCCTAAGGACGATGATTGTACTCAGACAAGATCATGGCAGGATGGGAGAGGTGGTGTTGATTTTTTAATTTAACTCATTTGAAATCCAGCTCTGAAAATACTGAACTTACTCTAAAGTGAAAGTGTTAGTTGCTCAGTCCTGTCAGACTCTTTTGTGACCCCATGGACTGTAGCCCGCCAGACTCTTCTGTCCATGGGATTCTCCATGCAAGAATACTGGAGTGGGTTGCCATTTCCCTTCTCCAGGGGATCTTCCTGACCGGAGATTGAACCCAGGCCTCCTGCATTGCAGGCAGATTCTTTATTGTCTGAGCCACCAGGGAAGCCTTAAAAATATTCAAGGAAAAAAATAAATTACCTCCAATAGTCAAATGAAAAATAAGGTGAAGATATATAGTGAAAGATACAACCAGGGAAAGAAAGTGCTGTGGCCAGTGGTGCTCTAAGAATATGCTTGCATGTTGTACTCTAAAAAAAAAAAAGTAATAGGTGCAGAGATAAAAGAGTAGGAGAGGTCTGAAGGATGTGGAATGGTTGCCAGGATTTAGGTTCTTGTAACAAAAAATGACTTTAGTTGTCTGGATATAAGAAGTTTTAAACTCCTGGGTACATTGGCTTTTCAGTGAAAGAAACCTAGGCTCTACCATTTACTGCATGTGTGGACATGGGTAAGTCCCTTAATCCTTCTCAGCCTCCATTTTGCTTATCTGTAAAATGGGAACATCAATAGAGCCCAACTTTGAGGACTGTTATGAGGCTTAAAGGAAATAAGCAGCACATAACTTATGGGTATAGTTAGTAGTTATTATGTAAGGAAGAGAAGTTGGTAAGATCAAGGGAGCAAAAAGAATGTAGGCTTTATTACTTTCTAGAATTAAGGCTGGATAGATTCCTGATATCATGAAGTACTTTCCTTTGATTCTAGCTTAACATAAATGTTATGAAATGATTCATAAAGGAAGAGTTCCACCCTTTTGATGAAAACCCTCAAAAGTCAGGACTGAGCCAGGCTCACACGCGACTGGAAGGGCAGGTTGGGAGAGCTTGAGTCTTAGAGCTGGCAGGAGCCAGGTGGTTCCTTTGTTCATCTACTTATGGATCCCTGGGGTCACTTCATCACCAGCACGTTTACATCATCCCTTCTTGGTCCACACACCAGCCCAGACCCAGTAACAGGAGCAGCCTGTTCATCACAGCTGACTGACAGTGCTGTGAGCATGAGGCCCATTTGTCCTGGTGTCAGAGATCCACGCGATGGCCAGGGACTCTGGCTGTGTGCGGCACCTTCATGGCCCTGCATCTGAGGGAAGGACAGACTGAGCTCCTCCCACATTTTCTCCCCCGGCCCCCTCCTTCCCTACACGCCCCCCCTCCTACCTCCAGGCCAGGGGTCATCAAGGTTTCTGTCTCCATTGCCCTGAGCTCTCCTCATCGTTTAAGCAGTGACAAGGGTGCAAAGCCCAGTTCTAATCAGTTCTTGCTTTCACGGGCCTCAGTTATAATTCTTTTTTAAAGAAGGTTGAAAATTATTCTGGAAGACTGGTTACAAAAATGCATATATCCCAATTTTTCCCCCTAAGTTTTCCTTTATTGAAATATAGGTGATTTATAATGTCGTATTAGTTTCTGGTGTATGGCAAAATGATTCAGTTATATATATATATATGTATGTGTGTGTGTGCATTATTTTTCATATTCTTTTCCATTATGGTTTCTTATAGGATATTGAATACAGTCCCCTGTGCTGTACAGTAGGATCTTGTTGTATATCTATTTTATACATAGTAGTCTGGATCTGATAATCCCAAACTGATAATTAATCCCTCCCCCACAGCTTCCTCCTTGCTAACCATGTTTGTTTTCTACATCAGTGAGCCTGTTTTGTAAGTCACTTCATTTGTGTCATATTTTAGACTCCACACCTAAGTGATAGCATACGGTGGTATTTATCTTTGTCTGATTTGCTTCACTTAGTATGATAAGCTCTAGATCCATCCATCCAAGCTGTTGCAGATGGCATCATTTCATTCTTTTTTGTGGCTGAGTAGTATTCCATTGTGTGTGTGTATACATATATATGTATGTACACACCACATCTTCTTTACTTATTCATCTGTTGATGGACATTGAGGTTACTCCCCGTCTTGTTATTGTAAATGGTGCTACTCTGAACACTGGGTGCACTGCTTCATTCCCTGGAGTGTGCTAAATGGCTGCCACCTGCGCCACTTCCGAGATGGAGCTGATGAGACCCTCAGAGCAGCAGCACCTCTACTTGTCTTTGAATGAGCTTGTGTTTTTGAAAATGAACTTAAAACACCCAACCTACTATGTAGCCTATGACATCAGCAGACAGACAGGCAGGCAGACGGGCAGCCTGCCAGTCTACGGCTTAGTCTAAGGTTCATCTGTCGCTCCCTGTGGCTGACCTTGCTGAAGTCCCATACATAAAGTGGCACAGTATTTGCATATTATTTACAACATCCTCCTGCATACTTCAAATCATCTCTAGATGACCTGTAAAACCTCATACAATGTTAAGGCTGTATAAATCATTGCTGATAAGCAGCAAATTCAAGCTTTGCTTTTTTGAAGTTTTTTCGCAATTAGAAAGTATTTTCGATCTGCATTTGGTTGAATCCGAGAATTTGGAATCTGTGGATCCAGATGGCCAACTATATTTATGGATGTGTGTCCCAGGACACTTGAACCAAGTATTCCCGTCCCTGAGGAATCTCCACAGGTGGTGAGAAGGGTCACAGCAACTCTGCTGGTAGATAAATGGACAGAGCCTTAAGACAAATTGCAGTATAGTTCCAAAGGGTGAGTGACATTTGTATGTCATCGAGGTGGCAAGAAGGACTTCACTGAAACAGTGGGAGATACTAACCACTATATATAAAATAGGCAACCAACAAGGACCTACTGTATAGCACAGGGAACTCAGCTCAATATCTTCTAATAACCTATAAGGGGAAAGAATCTGAATAAGAATATAAATTAATACATAGATATAGATGGGCTTCCCTGGTAACACAGCGGTACAGAATTTGCCTGCAATGCAGGAGACCCAGGTTCGATCCTGGATCAGGAAGATCTCTGGGAGGAGGGCATGACAACCTACTCTACTACTCTTCCCTGGAGAATCTCACGCATAGAGGAGCCTGGCAGGCGGCGGTCCACACGGTCCCACAGAGTCGGACAGGACTGAAGTGACTAAGCAGCAGCACGGGCAGATATAGATGGCTTTCCCGGGTGGTGCTGGTGGTAAAGAGTCTGCCTGCCAATGCAGGAGACACAAAAGACGAGGGTTCGATCCCTGGGTGGGGAAGATCCCATGGAGTAGAAATGGCAACCCACTCCAGTATTCTTGCCTGGAGAATCCCATGGACAGAGGAGTCTGGCAGGCTACAGTCCATGGGGTCGCAAAGAGTTGGACACGACTGAATCGACTTAGCATGCATGCATACATAGATACGTATAACTGAATCACTTTGCTATACACCTGAAACTAACACATCGTAAATAAAAACATAGTGGGAGATAAAGAGGACATTTCTTCCCAGCAGTGACCTGTTCAGAGACAGTAAATAAAATTCTAAAGATCAAGGAAAATAAGATTTAGGCGTATATATCAGAGGAGAATCCAGCCTCGGAGAGAGCTGATTACAAACAGGAGGCAGTATTGAACGAGTTTACTCAGATCTGCTTCCTGCCAGTAGAATTTTCAGCCGGAGGGGTATTCAAAAAGGAAAAAAACCCTCAGTGAGGGGCTTTACTGTGAGTATAATGTTGCTTCACCTAGATTCAGAGTATTGCAATCTGGATTGTTGGCAAACAAAACACAACTGAAATACAGGATCCTTCCTTGCTGGTGGTTTGTCTTCAGCCTGAAGTTGCAGAAGTCAGGAGGAGCAGAAGGTTCTCGGGACAGCTTGTTCTCATTGCGTTGGTTATAGGTTCCTTAGCTCTTTCTCATCCTCTTTTCGAGTCGTAATTCACTAAAAATGCATCACAGACAAGCAGCTCACTTGGATTTTCCTAGTCGCTTCTTGAATTTTACCACAGGCATGAAGAGTCCCCATTAAAGCGCCATCCTGGTTTCTCATTACCAGTCTGACTGGAGCTGGGTTACTATTCAAATGCTCCTGAAGCCAAAATGTGGCTGGTGGGAGTCAGGGAAGGAACGGGAAGGGAGTGGAAAACGGGGAGGGCGGCTGGTATCTGGTGTTTTCAAATGTGGGAGAGACCTGGAACTCAGTGCAACAGAGGAAGAAAAATGTTCTGAGTAAGGCATTTCAGAGCCGTGTGGCATGGATAACTCCGTAACGTGTTCCCTGCAGGTGGTCCCCAGATTCTGCCTCTGCCCTAAAGGGGTTTGTAACCACAGCCAGATGGCTCCTTTGCACTGAAGCCCTCCTCACTTCTGAAATCTGATGAGCTACACTTCAACATGAAGAAGACTGTTACACTCATTTCAATGTTTTGGTCTATAATCATTCAAAGAAAAAAAAAAAAAAAAAGAGTAAGTTCCAAAACGTGGCAGAGCTTCTTTCCACTCTATCACCGCAAAATGGTATCAGTTCAGAAACCATGAAATTCCATCCCAGGATTCAAGTATTGAGAGAGGAGCTGTGAAGGAATTCCAGAAGGATGGAGACTGCTTCACAGACAGTTTTAAGAGGGATTTAGTGGGGGCGGGGACTCTTCCAGGGCAGGGCTGCGTTCTCTTTGCTTGTGTTCTGCTCATGACCTTTTGCCCTCACCCATATTCACTGTCAAGGCTAAAAGTCTCACCCTAAAACTCTCCCCACGTGCAGGGTGCGGGGTGGTTCTCTCTGACAAGTGGGGTCTGGGTGCAGCACCCAGGGTGATGAAACAGTTGCTATTGGTTGTCACTGAGCAGCTGCTGAGAGAGAAGGAAAGAGAAGGTTCCTATCTGGACCTTCCCCTCAGTCATCTGCGGGACAATTGATCAGTTACAGAAAACCCTGTTTCAACGCTAACAGTCTGAGAGGGTGAGAGCAACGATGTAATGCTCAGAGACGTGTACTAAAATTTAAGTGAACAACAAATAAAACCCCACCTCTCTGGGAGAAAATGACCACACAGAAGAGTGAAGATGAAAGCATCAGGAACAGAGGATCCATGAGGAAAGATAAAAGGAACCAAGGGACTTAGCTTGCTTAAGAGATGGAAGATGTCAATGTAATTGAGTTTTTTTCTTGTCTGTTCTGAATGAAGATGGGGAAAAAAACGACGGTCAAATTTCCTTGACACACATATTTATACTCTTAAAGGATACTAAGTCAGATGTCTGTAGAAATAACAGGAGGGTAGAATCAGAAAATCAGTCATAGAGGTCAATCTTTAAGCATCTTTTGACAGGAAAAAGCTCCTAATAGGAAAGAGTTCTCTGAAGGTGGCCTTTCTGTCTTTCCTCATCACTAACCTTAAACCAGGCGCACCCACGCTCTATTCATCTCCGGCCCTGGCACAGTTTCCTAATCTTTTGTTCACACAATCCTTTGCCTACCGTGTTGGTCCTTTCATAGATCAAAGAAGCAGAAATGAAGGATAAGGAACTGACAGGACCAGATCTCTTCCCTAGTTTCTCTTCAGCAATCTTGCAAACAAACTGCATGAACAAGATAACATCTGAAGAAAGACCAGGAGGAGTCGACCAGCTGGCACACAAGTGTATATGCAGTGAGGGAGGGTGATGACTAACCCCTGCCTCAATGATTCACGAGATGACTTCCTTGTTTCCCTGAAAAGCTTTCATGGCAGA
This sequence comes from Muntiacus reevesi, assembly GCF_963930625.1. Taxonomy (NCBI): domain Eukaryota; kingdom Metazoa; phylum Chordata; class Mammalia; order Artiodactyla; family Cervidae; genus Muntiacus; species Muntiacus reevesi. The sequence goes on along the minus strand of NC_089250.1, from coordinate 17,051,989 downwards.
GCAGAATCTTGGGAGGTGGTTTTGTGGGGACACTGAGTCCGCCATCTCCCCAGACTGCTGGTGTTCTGATTAGAGGTACCTTTCCTTTCTATCAACATGAGTATCATTTTTGTAAGTGGAGAGCAGTGGGACCTGATTTGATAATCAGTTCAGCAGGCTTATTTTACAAACAAGAAACTGAGAACCCAAGGGTTTAAGGGATGGCTCAGGCCTTCCTTACAAGTAACCAGTGGCAGAGAGAGAATCTCACATTCAAGACCCCCTGTTGTGATGGCCACCAACTACAGGCTGGGCAGCTTTGAGAGTCTCCATCCCCAAATGAAGCCCTGGTTCCTGGAATCCCTGGTTTCCAAGATCTCATCCAAACCCCAAGCTCCTTATCAAGTTTTCACAATGCAATGATCTCATGAATTAAAAACATTTCTTTAACAGTGAAAAAATATGCCAAGAATGCTGACCAACTGTTCTCCATTTCCATTTAGAGAAGAACACACGAAAATTGTCTAAACGATTTCAGACATGTTAAGCCAGGGATAGACCAAAGCATTTAGCAACGTCTCTGCAGGCAACTAAGTTATGAGAAGAGACTGGAATGCCTCCATCTTCACAGTTTAAGTAACGTCACAATAAGGCACCTTCTAAAGCACCAAGATATAGTTCTTATAAACACAATGACAGCTCAGACAGAAAGGCTTCTCTCCTTATTTCTGAGGAACATCCAATAATGAAAAAGTGGTTCCTGGTATGCATTCCAAATGGAAGACTGCAAAGTGAGGGATCATCACTCAAAACGCTCGATGGAAAAAGAAAGTCTCATGGAGTTCAAAGGCAAACATCAGAGAGCGCCACCGAGCACCACCCACCCCTGCCTTTTCCCCCTTTTCAAAATGAAGCTTGCAATCTCTGTAAAAGAAAGACTGTTCTCTGGAAGAATCAGTAACAGCACAGGCTTGCCCTCTGGTGAGGCACTTCATCACTTAATCCAGAGACCAAGGTTCAAAGTTCTTTTAAAAGAACTTAATTTTCCCATAGAATTTGAGAAATCACACCAGTGTGCAAATAGTAATTATCTAGAAATCAAACATAGGCTTTTCCCTAACAAACATTTGTCATCTCTAGTCCCTTGTCAATTACATGACTGACATGAACGCTTTCCATGACTTATTGTTTCTGTTTAGTGATTCAGGAGAGCTCGTTGGTATTTTTATTAATGCAGCAGAGCAAGTCGCATAAGTAATGTTACAATCTTTTCAGCTCTGACTTCTATTTCTTATTGGCGGTGCCAAGGGGAATGTTACATTTGGCTCAATTAAATGGATTCTAAGTCCAGGTCAGCGCCGTACTGACGGTCACCTTGTTACCCTGAGGAGCTGATCGCCACCAGATAGCCTGATGTTTCTCCTAAATTCTCTCCAAGGACTTAGTAATGCACGTCCACCCTCCAAGCCAAGTGAGTCTGCTCATCCCCCAGACCCTGTGTACCTGAAGTCATTCACAACCCTGGACCTTTGTTCTCCTGCTTGCCTGCATCCATCACTCCCTTCATCTTGGCCCAGCTTCTACCCTGCCTTCAAATCCTGCCTCCCCAATGAGTCTTCTCCCTTGTTCTAGCCCTCACCCATCGCCCTCTCACCCATACTATGAGGCTGCTCCTGAAATGTCAGTTACTAGATAGTGCAAACGTGATCCCTTCTATGGGTCCATGTTGCCCACTGGCCATCATGTACTGGAGCAGCCCCAGGTGTTGACAGAGCCCCGGGGGCTACCTCAATAGGAACGCAATACACCAAAACACCAATATGGAGATGCTGCAATCCTGTCATCACTGACCAGACACCCAGCCCAGGCCCAGGTTCCTTATAGAGGCTGTGTGAGGACCTCATGGCTTCCCTGGTAACTCAGCGGTACGGAATCTGCCTGCCAATGCAGGAGACTCGGGTTCCACCCCTGGGTCAGGAAGATCCTCTGCAGGAGGAAAGGGCTACCCACTCCACTACTTTTTGCCTGGAAAACCCCATGGACAGAGGAGCCTGGCAGGGTCCATGGAGTAAGTCCATGGGTCGCAAAGAGTCAGATGCGACTTAGCAACTGAACAACAAGGACCCTTAGCAGCTGCTAAGGGTTAAGGGTGAAGTTCAGATTCTTTTGCTTTCTCCCAACCATGTGTATTGGGATATGTGAGATAAACACCTATTTTTCCAATATTACTTCATTATTAGAGAACTCATTTAAATTGAAGTAATGATGTTGGTAAAACTATTCAGTTGCAGATTCATATAGGTGATAACTGACTCAACAACAAAACAACCGCGCCTGCCAACTGAAACCAGCATGACTGGGAAGGGTTCTGCACTAAAGCTGACAGCCGTCCTCTGCGCCTGGCTTGGGCCTGGGCGGGGATTCAGGACCCCCAGGATGGGCAGCAGGAGGACGGTACTCTCTTCCTTCTCTCCTGGAAATGCCCAAGGGCCCTGCCCTGTTCAAATCAAAAACGGCTGGGCAAAAAGGAGGCCATGGCTACAGCCTCCGTGTCCAAGGTCCCAAACAGTGTCCCCATCAGACTGCTGGGGAGGGGGACAGGTAGACAGTCCATTCCCAGGGCTGACGGCAGTCTGCTCTCCAGCATTACTCTGACTACCAGGTTCCCACAAAAATACCTGATTACTCAACGGATCCACAATTCAAGCTCCCCCAAACAGTGGTCCCCACTCCTCAATCTTCATCTCACCTGAATTAACAGCCACCACGGACACAGTTGTGTCCTCCCTGAAGCACTGTCCAAAGGCCGCGCTCCCCTGCTTCTCTTCCCCCTTCACCCCCGTCCCTTCCCTGTCTGTCCAAGTCCCCAGGACTCAACCCTGGGACCTTTGTCTCCTCCTTCTACACCTGCTTGCTCTGCCCGCCCCCCACCTGCCCCTTGCAGATTCCACTCAGGTTCATGGCTTTAAAATGCATCAGAGGGAACTTCCCTGGGGGTCTGGTGAGCTGTCACTGCAGGGGGTGCTGGCTCAATACCTGGGTGGGGAACTAAGATCCCGCATGAGGTACAGCACAACCAACCCCCCTCAAAACAAACAAACAGACTGCATCAGAAGCTACCAGTTCCCAAATAAGGTCCATCCCCACTACTTATGGTTTCCGTATCTGTGAATTTGCCTACTTGCTAGGCAAAATCCATTTGCAGCCCCCAAATCAATACCTGGGATGCTTTTGTGTTCATCTGTAGGCCTGCCCAGAGTGGCCAGAACCTGGAGTTGCCGGTGACACTCACTCCCAGCCGGGGGCACACGCAGCAATGCTCTGTCCTCTTGTTTCATCTCTCACACTGTCAGCAGTGTGGTTTTCATGGTCCAATTACTGCCAAATTTGTTCCTCATTTTCGTGTCTTTTGTTGACTTCCCTATTAAAAACAGCCCCCAAGTGTCAGGGCCAAAATGCTGTCCAGGGATCCCAAGCCCAAGAAGGGTGGGTGTGCCTTAGGGAGAAAGCGTGTACTCAGTAAACTTCATTTAGGCATGAGTTACAGTGATGTTGGCCTGAATTCAACCTTAATGAATCAATAATAATATTAAATAAAGTGTCACTGAACAGAGATACAGGGATTTCCCTGGTGGCTCAGATGGTAAAGTATCTGCCTGACACAAGGAAGACCCAGGTTCAATCCCTGGGTCGGGAAGATCCCTTGGAGTTTGTCACAAGGGATAAACTGTCTATCACAGTTTATCACAGCATCTGTTTATCACAAACAAATAGAGTGATAAAAATCACAAATGCACAACTAACTACAGTTCTGTACCTACACTGTTAGTCACATTTAACACCCTTCTGAGGGAGAAGGACTGACCTGACATACAAGTCCCTTTCTCTCATAAAACTGAATGAGAAAACAAAACCAGCATCTACTAAACCAGTGGTCACACAGTAAAAACTGTACATTGTTGTCTGTTTATTTAAAAAGCAAAGTCACTAGGAAGGTATACAAGTGATAACCAGTGCCTTTGTGATGGATGATGAACACTTTTTCTTTAAGGTTGAGAATTATGTCCACTCTCTGTACATAACCAGAGATACTTCCTCTTCTTTCCTGCTCACACACACACACACACACACACACACACTTCCTGTTCTCTTTCCTGCTTTATTTTTCTGCACAGCATGCATAACCATCTAAGATATTAATTAATTCATCTATTAGCCTATAGTCTGTCTCTATCTCAAACATAAGTACCATGAGGTTGAGCATTTTTATATTCCTTTTTTCTTTCTACTGATACATCCCTAGTGCCTAGAACAGAAGGTAGGCACTAAATAAATAATCCTAGAATGATGCATAATGTGGCACTTACCATACATTATTCAATTCACCTGTTAGCCCTCTGTCTCTCACAAGCCTGAGAACATTTTGAGATCAGAGACTCTGTCTACCTAAGCCGTACTTGTATTCCTAACACCACACTACTGTGCATGACACATAACAGGAATTCAATAATTGCACCCTGAGTGAATGGTAGGGGAACAGAGAAAAAAAAATCACTAATGTGCATAAGCTTAGGTGTTTATTCAACAAGCATCTGTGCGAAGCCAGAAAGCACAGCCCCTGCTCTACTGGAGCGGGGGAGAGACACGAATAGAGGTGGACCCAGATGCAACGTGATCAGGGCCATGATGAGCAAAGGAAAAGAACTAAGACGGCAAAGGAGATGATAGGTGTTTGGATAGCAATCAAAAGAGGGTTATATAACCTGGGCTTTGATGGTCAGATAGGAGCGTGCCACACAGGACTGTGGGGGAGAAACAGCCTGAGTTCAGCTGCTCCCTGCCCAAGCCATGTCTACAGAGACTCAAGCTCCCAGTGTTGCCCCTTCTTTGCTCTAAGAGGTCTCCCAGCAGTCTTGGTGCTTAATAAATAGGAACAAGCAGAAATGCTCCATTCCCACAGTCCTCCTCTCTCTCCTCACTCAAAGCAAACCTGTATCTGATGACAGAATTCCCTGATGGCTCCACTCGCCACCACATAGGATGACAAGAGCAAAGGCCACATCCAGATGTCAGCCCCAGTTCCCAGCCTCATCAGCATCTGACCTCTAAACAGAGCCAGACCACTCGGATGGCAGCCACTTAGAAACCCAAAGAGACTGCCGTTCCACCAGCTCTGCCAAATGCAAAAAAGCAGAAATCGATTTAGAAAGCGCTAGAGCTTTCCAACATCAGAGCCAAATATGAGAACGATGTGATCCATATGTAAATATGCACATTCTGTGTCAGGACATCTGAACCCGCTGTCCCGAAGGGGAGCTGGGCAGCTACAGCATCCCCAGTGGGACACAGCAAGGCCATTCTGGCCAGGAGACTGGACCCCGTGACCTCACAGGCCTGTCCATCTTCTGATGCCTATGGTTCACCACAGTTGGAGCAGGCTTTTTCCCTCCCTGTCTTTTAAGAGAAATGCGAACAGCCTGTCTCATTCATTGTTACTTGCTGCTTGCTTGGTGGCTTGGACTGAACTGGAAAAATTCTACACACACACATAACACACACACACTGCACACTCACACATCACACACCCACATTTCCACCCACGGCACCACCCCCAGGCATACACGTGTGTCTCCCCACGCATCTCACACCACAGCCACCATTCTGAGTTCTCCTGGTGGGGTCCAGGCTCTTCCTGAAACCATCACTTTTCTATCCTAGAAGAGGGACAACTTACCCTCCCATGCACCTCCATCAGATGTGCTGCCTCCTCAAACATGATCAGAACATTCTCCCTTCTCTGTCCAGTGCAAATACACAACCCAGGGACAAAACCCAGGACAGTCAAGAGTTAAGAGATGCTGAGCACGTCTTTTCCTCCCCTCCAACATTTACACCATCATGATCTTCTCCCAAATCTGTGGCTTCTTTCTAGTCCCCTCATTGTTTTCTCTATTTCCCTCAAGTCTGTTTTTTTCTCCCCAAGTTCCTTTAAGAGTGCACTGGCTGTGACATGAACAGGGATGACTTAACGCCCATTATCATGCAAGCACCTGAAGGGCCCTGAAGGGCCTCCAAGGTCATTTGGAGTTCTCCACAATGCTCGGGGCCCCACACTCGCTCTATATGAGGCCTGCTTCCCTCATATAAAGGAAGGTCACATGACACGGTCATATAACTTCACCTCTTCTCCTTAAGGGCAGGTTTACTATTATCACAAGGAAAAGCCATCATGGTTTGTATGATGAGAATTCAGCCTTCGTCTCTGGTTCCCAAGTCTTTACCAATTTCCGTCTCTCTGGCTCTTAGACCTTCCTGGCTTGTACTCTCTCCGCAGCACCAGCTGATGCCTCTACTCTGAACGCTCTGTCTCCAAACCTTCCCATGGCCGGGGCTGCTTCTCATCATGAAGGCCAATGCCCAGGTCTCCTCCTATCCCCTGGGCCATCCCAACTCTTCCTCACACTTGTCACTCTGTCCCAAACCCCCGTTCTATCTTCTTCATACCATGCAAGGTCTGAAACGCCTCTGTTCACCTGTTTCTTTGCTGTCTGTCCCTCCCAACTAAAACGTCAGCTCCATGAGGGCAGATGCCCCATCTCATTCACAGTCTTCACCCCAGTGCCTAGGACAGCATCGAGCACATAGCAGGCACCTGAGTAAACATCTGCTGGAAGAATGAATACAGTCCTGTAAATGAAGTCTAACTTCATACACAGCTCCAATGGCCTTTCTCCAGGCCCCCAGAAGATGCAAGAGGGTTCTCTGTATTTGAGTGCTCAGATCTGCCACAACCTTTTCTGCATTCTGCTGTGTTTGGGACAAAGGATCTGGGGTTCTGATTGTAGGAAAAATTTTTAATTCTTGGCTTCTCCAGGACAGGTCAAGTGGATAACCCAAGAGAGTGACTTGGTCAAGGTTTGAACCAGACTCCTCTGATTAATCTTTTCTTTCTACCCGTGCTTATATCAGCATTTAAATGTTTCGTATGTGTCTGCACCTTACTGCTGTCTCAACGTGTCACTGTAAATATTTGAAAACATAGATACATGTGCTGTATTTCTGGTCTTAGAAACAGGGAACTGACCCAAATAAATTCCTGGCCTCCATGCAGGCTCACACCCAAATCAAACAGGATTTCAGGGGAAGGTTTCAGGGAAAACCACATCCCTTTAAGCTTGTTCCAGTGTCTCTCGATCTTTTTATTCCTCCCTCAAGGGAAATGAAGGCAGGTGCCAGGCTCGAATGCTAAAGACAAGCGATCAGGCTGACAAATGGGAAAATACACACGCAACGTCCTTACCGACATAGCCTGGGGTCCCACACGCTGTGGACATCACGTCTCCTTTGCCTTCCATTTTGGACAACCCAAAGTCGCTGATCATGATTTTGGACTCCTCATCTTGACTGTAGTACAACAGGTTCTCAGGCTAGAAAGAAAAGTAGAAAAAAAATGTACAAACTATGTTGACAGCTGGGTTAATTGTGGGAGTCTCACCAACTCACCAAAACTTAATGACAATGGAAGGACAGACTTGAGCTTTAGACACAGTAAATACCTGAAGAAAAGCAGTGTTTAATGAAAGCAATGTGGGGGCCTTACCTACTATTGGGGCATTTATGGATTTTCAAGAAATATGAATCCATTTCCCTTATTAGTATTTTCTCTAATTAAAAAAAATGAAGTATATATTGAAGCAATTGGAAAGTAGATGCCTTCCAGACTTGTCGATTCATTTGCTGGGTTGGGAGAAAGGAGGTTCCCAGAAAGAACGCTGCTTTTGCAGGTGTTCTGTGGTTTCTTTTTTCCTGATCCTTGTCAGCCTCTGACCTAAGGGTCTCTCTCCCGGATCTCGGAAACCTCCTGAATCCTGCAGCTCTGCACATGCATTGCACTCCCTCCTTTCCTGAGCCAGCTGACGCCTGGGCACTCTGCTTCCTGGGAAGCAGAGGGAGGTCATCCTGGAATGCAATGATGTGGAAGATCTAGAACTTTCCAGCCACGTGCCCTGAAGAACTCCAAGCCTCTGCTTGCGTTTCTGTAGAACACGGAGTGATGGCTCCTCCTGTGCTCCCCTGATTGTAAATGTCAGAGTGCAGGAAGCAGTAATTCCCCACAAGCGGCAAAGGTCTGATTATAACTTTGTCTCCACTCCAGATCTGCATGTGGCACCTTCGTGGTATCTACGTGGGAGGGGCTTAAGGGCGACAACCCTGGGGCAAACTGGGAGACGGTGAAACTTCATCTGCATGGCATCTTCTGGAAAACTGGGGAACTTGGTTGTTCCTGGCAAAAAATGGGGGAGGGGCTTAAGGAGCCCTAAGGAGCTGTTGAGCGAGAACCCCTCTACCCTTGCCGTCTCCTATTAGTAATTTTCCATCCATGACCCTTCACTCTGCTCAATGGTTATACATCCTCATGTGTCCTTGATGAACTTGGAGTGGAGCCCAACTCTCTGCCCTAATGCGATGTCCCTCTTGCAGGAGTCTTGAATAAAACGTTCCTTACCAATTGAACATGGGTCAGAACCAATTTATTTTTCCTTTAACAGAACCCCCCCAAAATACTACCCTTCACCCAAAATAACAAGATAAAAAGGAACAGCATTTATCAACCACAGGGACATTAATCCTCTGGACAAAGTATGAGATTAGAAGAAAATCAAATGTATGTTTGTGGATGTTTTCAGTGAGTTTTAAACTAGAATAAAATGGGCCAATCAATAGTGGAAACAATAATGCTCAGAAAACAGAGGGAAACAATCTAACCAAATAGTGCTTCTCTGAATGTTTAGGGATTAGCATTTGGTGAAGAGTAAGAATCCAATCATGGGGGCAGAGAGGTTTTTTTTTTTTTAAGTTTCTGATTTTAACTTCCTGTCCCTGACAGTGCTTCTGCAGCTGTCAAGGATCTCATGCTCCTAGACAAGCTGTATCCAGGCAGGAGATGGCCTAACAGCCCAGAATCTCTCCTTACACCTTTTTCCTACAGGAGATGCATTTGGATCAATAAATGGCTCTTCCGAAGGACAACTACTGACGAGGATTCAATCAGCTGGTCATTCTCAGGTTAGGTCAATACTTTTACTTGTCTCAAGATTTAGTAAAGACAGCAAGACTTTTCATGGTGGAGGGGGGGAGTAAGGGGGACAGAGAAGAAAGTGGGAGAGAAGATAGGCTCAGAGATAATGTGGGTGGAGGCCCTCGTCTGGCAGAAGGAGGGCTGGGGGTGATGGGGTGATTGGGGGACAGAGGGGATCTTACAATCCTGGCTGGGGTCCTACAAGGCCCAGGACTCACCTAAAAGATTATTCTTCTGCATTTTATGGCATGTTTGCAAGACACCTGGTGGCCAACACATGACTTGGGATGTCAATTCCAACCCTTGTTCATGTAAGTTTTTAAAAGATCTGAATCAACACTTCCTGCAGAGTTCATGTTACATATAATCATACTCCGAATCCAGTGATAGCTTTCACCCCGCCAGGGGACACCTGGCAATGCCGAGAGACATTTCTGGTGGTCTGAACTTCAGGAGGAGAGGCGGATGCACGAGTGCAAGAGGGCCTAGAAGAGCTGCTCCACATTCAAGATCAGGAGGGGCGACCTCATCCAAGGTAAGGAGCAGCGGCTGCGCTTTGCTGGAGCAGCTGTGAAGAGATACCCCACGTCCAAGGTAAGAGAAACCCAGGTAAGACAGTAGGTGTTGCGAGAGGGCATCAGAGGGCACACACAATGAAACCATAATCACAGAAACGAGCCAATCTGATCACAGGACCACAGCCCTGTCTAACTCGATGAAACTAAGCCAGGCCGTGTAGGGCCACCCAAGACGGACGGGTCATGGTGGAGAGGTCTGAAGGAATGTGGTCCACTGGAGAAGGGAATGGCAAATCACTTCAGTATTCTTCCCTTGAGAACCCCATGAACAGAATGAAGAGGCAAAAAGATAGGATACTGAAAGAGGAACTCCCAGGTCGGTAGTTGCCCAATATGCTCCTGGAGATGAGTGGAGAAATAACTCCAGAAAGAATGAAGGGAAGGAGCCAAAGCAAAAACAATACCCAGTTGTGGATGTGACTGGTGATAGAAGCAAGGTCCGATGCTGTAAAGAGCAATATTGCATAGGAACCTGGAATGTTAGGTCCATGAATCAAGGCAAATTGAAAGTGGTCAAACAGGAGATGGCAAGAGTGAACGTTGACATTCTAGGAATCAGCGAACTAAAATGGACTGGAATGGGTGAATTTAACTCAGATGACCATTATATCTACTACTATGGGCAGGAATCCCTTAGAAGAAATGGAATAGCCATCATGGTCAACAAAAGAGTCCGAAATGCAGTACTTGGATGCAATCTCAAAAATGACAGAATGATCTCTGTTCGTTTCCAATGCAAACCATTCAATACCATAGTAATCCAAGCCTAAGCCCCAACCAGTAACACTGAAGAAGCAGAAGTTGAACGGTTCTATGAGGACCTATAAGATCTTTTAGAACTAACACCCAAAAAAGATGTCCTTTTCATTATAGGGGACTGGAATGCAAAAGTAGGAAGTCAAGAAACACCTGAAGTAATAGGCAAATTTGGCCTTGGAGTACAGAATGAAGCAGGGCAAAAGCTAATAGAGTTTGCCAAGAGAATGCACTGGTCATAGCAAACACCCTCTTCCAACAACACAAGAGAAGATTCTACACCTGGGCATCACCAGATGGTCCGATATCAGATTGATTATACTCTTTGTAGCCAAAGATGGAGAAGCTCGATACAGTCAACAAAAACAAGACCAAAAGCAGACTGTGGCTCAGATCATTAACTCCTTATTGCCAAATTCAGATTTAATTGAAGAAAGTAGGGAAAACCACTAGACCATTCAGGTATGAACTAAATCAAATCCCTTATGATTATACAGTGGAGGTGAGAAATAGATTTAAGGGACTAGATCTGATAGACAGAGTGCCTGATGAACTATAGACAGAGGTTCGTGACCTTGTACAGGAGACAGGGATCAAGACCATCCCCATGGAAATGAAATGCAAAAAAGCAAAATGGCTGTCTGAGGAGGTCTTACAAATAACTGTGAAAAGAAAAGAAGCGAAAAACAAAGAAGAAAAGGAAAGATATTCCCATTTGAATACAGAGTTCCAAAGAATAGCAAGGAGAGATAAGAAAGCCTTCCTCAGTGATCAATGCAAAGAAATACAGGAAAACAACAGAATGGGAAAGACTAGAGATCTCTTCCAGAAAATTAGAGATACCACGGGAACATTTCATGCAAAGATGGGCTCAATCAAGGACAGAAATGGTAGGGAAGCAGAAATGGTAACAGAGGCAGAAGATACGAAGAAGAGGTGGCAAGAATACACAGAAGAACTGTACAAAAAAGATCTTCATGACCCACATAATCATGATGGTGTGATCACTCACCTACAGCCAGACATCCTAGGATGCAAAGTCAAGTGAGCCTTAGGAAGCATCACTATGAACAAAGCTAGTGGAGGTGATGGGATTCCAGTTGAGCTATTTCAAATCCTAAAAGATGATGCTGTGAAAGTGCTGCACTCAATATGCCAGCAAATTTGGAAAACTCAGCAGTGGCCACAGGACTAGAAAAAGTCAATTTTCATTTCAATCCCAAAGAAAGGCAATGCCAAAGAATGCTCAAACTACTGCACAATTGCACTCATCTCACACTCAAGTGAAGTAATGCTCAAAATTCTGCAAGCTAGGCTTTAGCAATACATGAACTGTGAACTTCCAGATGTTCAAGGTGATTTTAGAAAAGGCAGAGGAACCAGAGATCAAATTGCCAACATCTGCTGGATCATCGAAAAAGCAAGAGAATTCCAGAAAAACATCAATTTCTGCTTTACTGACTATGCCAAAGCCTTTGACTGTGTGGATCACAATAAACTGTGGAAAATTCTGAAAGAGATGGGAATACCAGACCACCTGACCTGCCTCTTGAGAAACCTATATGCAGGTCAGGAAGCAACAGTTAGAACTGGACATGGAAAAACAGACTGGTTCCAAATAGGAAAAGGAATACGTCAAGGCTATACATTGTCACCCTGCTTATTTAACTTATATGCAGAGTACATCAGGAGAAACGCTGGACTGGAAGAAGCACAAGCTGAAATCAAGATTGCCAAGAGAAATATCAATAACCTCAGATATGCAGAGGATACCACCCTCATGGCAGAAAGTGAAGAGGAACTAAAGAGCCTCTTGATGAAAGTGAAAGAGGAGAGTGAAAAAGTTGGCTTAAAGCTCAGCATTCAGAAAACTAAGATCATGGCATCTGGTCCCATCACTTCATGGCAAATAGATGGGGAAACAGTGGAAACAGTGTCAGACTTTATTTTGGGGGGCTCCAAAATCACTGCAGATGGTGACTGCAGCCATGAAATTAAAAGACGCTTACTCCTTGGAAGAAAAGTTATGACCAACCTTGATAGCATATTAAAAAGCAGAGACATTACTTTGCCAACAAAGGTTCATCTAGTCAAGGCTATGGTTTTTCCAGTGGTCATGTATGGATGTGAGAGTTGGACTGTGAAGAAAGCTGAGCGCCAAAGAGTTGATGCCTTTGAACTGTGGTATTGGAGAAGACTCTTGAGAGTCCCTTGGACTGCATGGAGATCCATCCAACCAGTCCATCTTAAAGGAGATCAGTCCTGGGTGTTCGTTGGAAGGACTGATGCTGAAGCTGAAACTCCAATACTTTGGCCACCTCATGCGAAGAGTTGACTCATTGGAAAAGACCCTGATGCTTGGAGGGATTGGGGGCAGGAGGAGAAGGGGACGACAGAGGATGAGATGACTGGATGGCATCACCGACTCGATGGACATGAGTTTGGGTAAACTCCAGGAGTTGGTGCTGGATATTGAGGCCTGGCGTGCTGCGATTCATGGGGTCACAAAGAGTTGGACACGACTGAGTGACTGAACTGAACTGAACTGAAATTTCAGGAGTAGTACAGGCGTCCGTCTGGTCAAGGCTATGGTTTTTCCAGTGGTCCTGTATGGATGTGAGAGTTGGACTGCAAAGAAAGCTGAGTGCCGAAAAATTGATGCTTTTGAACTGTGGTGTTGGAGAAGACTGTTGAGAGTCCCTTGGGCTGCAAGGAGATCCAACCAGTCCATCCTAAAGGAGATCAGTCCTGGGTGTTCATTGGAAGGACTGATGCTGAAGCTGAAACTCCAATACTTTGGCCACTTCATGTGAAGAGTTGACTCACTGGAAAAGACCCTAATGCTGGGAGGGATTGGGGGCAGGAGGAGAAGGGGACGACAGAGGATGAGATGACTGGATGGCATCACCGACTCGATGGGCATGAGTTTGAGTAAACTCCGGGAGTTTGTGATGGACAGGGAGGCCTGGTGTGCTACGATTCATGGGGTCTCAAAGAGTCTGATACGACTAAGTGACTGAACTGAACTGAACAGGCGTCTCATGGGCCGGGACCAGGGATGCTGCTAAACATCCCCTTGAATGGGAAAACCTCCCCCAACAAAGAATGATCCAGCTCCAAAGTCCAACAGTGCAGCCCCTCCCTAATAGGAGGAGGCGGCAAAGACACTTCTCTTGCTTTGAAAAAAGGGCCACTGAGGATCTTCAGTAGCTTCCTGGGGCAAGAAGACACGGGAATGCCTTTCTGAAGGGAGGAAGAGGTATGTTCATATGTGGGGGCTGAGTAGTATCCTAAGTTGTGAGCTAATTTTTTAAAAAATAATTTTATTTATTTATTTTTGGCTGTGTTATTGCTACATGGGCTTTTCTCCAGTTGCCGCAAGGAGGATATTCTCTAGTTGCGATGCGTGGGCTTCTCCCTGAGGTGGCTTCTCTTCCCGCAGAGCATGGGGCTCTAAGGTGCAAGGGTTTCAACAGTTGCAGCACTCAGGCTCAAGAGCTGTGGTGTGGGGGCTTAGTTGCTCCGCAGCATGTGGGATTTTCCTGAATCAGGGATCGAATTTGCGTCTTCTGCATTCGCAGGCAGATTCTTTACCACTGAGCCACCAGGGAAGCCACCTAACCTTAAATTAACCCAACTGTAAAATCCTCTATTTCCCTGGCCTAGATTACAAAGTTAAATTTTTTAGAGGTTTATGAAAGTTTAACTTCTGAACCCCGAATTCTTCCACATACATAAAACTTCTTTGTGCCTCTGTAAAGAGATCACAAAATTGTCTTAAAATGGTAATGTTCTTGCCACAGTGATAAGCCTGGTGATCTTAAAGCTCTACCAGCTGGGAGCATATGTACTTCTCCAAAAGCATTATCTGCGTATAAAAACCCCTATCTCCCATGCAGCCAATCTGTCTTTCTAAGGGGAAATAGACATCGCCCATCTAGGAAATGGCCTATTTGCTTAGACTGGATTTCCAGTGAGTACAGACAACTTGACCATCACATCACATCTTCACAGTCACCAAACTAACTTGTTTAGGAAGAGTTGCCTGCCGAGGTCTAGAACACAGAATCGGCATTTGGTGAGAACACAAGTGAGCAGAGAAGGCTCCGCTGCTTGGTGTGGAGGGGCCATGTGGCCTTACGGAGCCCTCACCTGGCCCTCTGAAGGACCCTCAATGTCCTGAAGATTACCTACTGGTGCTCACAGCCCATTTCACCCATCAAGAAGCCTACAAAGGCTGTAAGAACTCCATCAACGTCCTCAAATACCCTCATCCAGTGGTTCTCCAAGTGTGGTTCCCAGACCAACATCAATGTCACCTGTAAATCTCTTAGAAATGCAAGTTCCCAAGCCCTGCTGCAGACCCGCATGGACAGAACCTCTGGGGGAGGGCCAGGAATCTGTTCTTCACCAGCCGTGCAGATAATAAGTCTTTGCTAGTGGTAAAGAACCTGCCTGCCAATGCAGGAGACACAAAAGATGCAGGTTCAATCCCTGGGTCAGGAAGATCCTCTGGAGGAGGGCATGGCAACCCACTCCAGTATTCTTGCCTGGAGAATCCCATGGACAGAGGAGCCTGGTGGGCTACAGTCCATGGGGTTGCACAGAGTTGGACTTAACATGCACAAATGCAGACAAGTCTGACATAGGCTAACATTTGGGAGCCACTACTCCAGTCACTGGGAAATGATTAACATGGAGAAAAGAAGAAAAAATTTTACAGTGAGTCCCTATGAAAGAAAAAGCTATACCATTTTACACCCTGACACCCAGTATCAGATAACGGGCAGATGTTAACATTCTGTTTTAACACATTTATGATTTATTCTTTACATTGATTTAGACTGCCTATAGTTGTGAACAGCATGGCTTCAGTACAATATAATCCCTGTGTTTTTGACAGGAGAGGTGCATATGTGCACTGGGTAGGGTTTCCATATTGACCAGTCAGTGAGCTCTGGGGGCTGGGCGTGGACCTACTGTAGAATGAAGCCACTTTACAGTTTTGGGTCAATTACACCAATTTTTTCTGTTCCTCAAATTGGTGTGTTTGATCCTTACTCTTGCTACTATGATACCTACCCTTCGGCATCTACTGGGACCTTTGAGCCTAGGTGACCAAGGCCTAGATCCTTCAATGCTATTAGTAAAGGGCGAGTACTCCTAAATATTGTAGGGAAAAGATAAGAATGGAACAGACAGGACACAGGGAGAAGGCTGTACCTGTAGGTCGTTTAATCTGTCTTTCCTGATAATCTTCAATTTCCTTTCTCTCTCATCTCATCCCTCTACCAGCCGCTCCATTTTTTTTTTTTTTCTCCCATGTAGTGGGTTGTGCTGAAGCAGGGCTGGAATTGGGAAAAACCTGAAGAACTGCACTGGGCAGGGATCTTCATGGCCTCTATGTCTTGAACAAAATTACCCTTTGGACAAACTTGAACCAATACACAACCTACATCTCCCATGGCCCTTTTGATGCAAAAATGGTTATTAAATGTCCCAAACAATGGCCAGGCCCATTGATCTTTAGCATCTTTCAAGCCACTTCTGGGTCCCAAAGGCCCTGACAACTAACAGTAGGCAAAGCCCACCATTCATTCCACCCATATTCCAAATCAAGGCAACTTCATCCCTCCTCTGGAGCTGATCCTCTCCTGACAGTGCATTGTGTGTTGGAAAGCAGTTGGAGAGTGTTGCTAAGCAATGGCCTCACCTTGAGGTCTCTGTGGACAATACCCATTCTATGGAGATAGTAGACCGCATCCAAGACCTGGCGGATCAGAGTGCTAGCGTCTTTCTCTGTGTAAAATCCTTTCTCCACTATCCGGTCAAACAGTTCTCCACCAGATACACTGTTAAAAAAAACAAAGAACAAATCAGTATAAGTTTATTTTTTTAAATGTTTTGTTTATTTTAAAAAATCTTTATCTCTTTGACTGTACTGGGTCTTAGTTGCAGCACACAGGATCTTCAATCTTGTGGCATGTGGGACCTGCTTCCCTGACCAGGAATCAAACCTGGGCCCCCTGCATTGGGAGCATGGAGTCTTAGCCACTGGACCACCATGGAAGTCCCAAAATCAGTATATGTTTAAAAAGACATGTTGAATTATTCAGGGAAAACTATCAATAAGACCTTTCAGTATGGTGAAAGACTCAAATTCTAATTCAAAAATAAATCTATTTCCAGATTTAAATGTTGCCTCCTTATTCCCCAGAAGTTATACCAGGGAAGTGTTTCTATGTCATGATGGTACAGATGGTCTAGAAGGAGAGAAAGTGAATAAAAATACACTAGGACCCATGGACTAGGCAGGCCTGAGAATCTCTCTTGGCCTTTGCTCATCCCGCTGGGACAACATTAAGTCAGAATAACCTTCCAGAATCATCAGTGACAGGAAGACAACACTGGGGAGGAGGCCTCCCTCACATGTGAGTGTAGCCTTAAAGATCTGCGAGGTGGGAGGGGGTGTTTGTGAGCAAAACAGCGAGCAGCCAACAGGATGGCCGGCTTCTTGACCCAGATCTGCTCTTAAGATGCTGAGAAGATGAAGACTCTGGGAACCTTTGGACCTCAGTCTTTTCATCTATGAAATAAGGGAGTTAATCTAGTCAATCTTTCCCTCAGATGCATCAGAACGTCAAAGTCACTTTTGAATTACAAAAAGGTAGAAGAACGACACTCCAGCATATTGTTTTAATTTGGTTTGGGGGAGAAAATATTCCATTTTAATCTGCTTTGAGTTTCAGATTGCATTAACCATTTTTTGGTATTTATCAAAAGGGGACCTAGGTCACCAAAGGTCAAAAGACCCTGGTGGACAACTTCCAGAGTCCCTTTCAGCTCTGATATTTGCTGCTCTGAGTTTCACAAAGTAACAGAACTGCAAAATCCTGAACAGAAACAATTCAACTAACACCTCTGCCTTCAAATTCTTAAGATTATAGGATTCTCAAATAAAAAGTGTTTTGTTAAAATAATTAAGCCATCTTGGAAATTAGCTTCAAGGGATTTATTAGCACTATTTTAATAAAAGAAAAACACATTTCCCAAAAATAAAATGAAAAAGATATATTTGAAATATCAAAATCAGGAAAGTTCCACAAACAACTTTTACATCTTTAAAAGACAGGCCCCAGCAGTAACACACACATACACCAACACAGGAAGCTATGATTCATTTTCTGCAAGTCAAGGCAATTAATGTTCAATAACTGAGCCACTGAAATGTTCTTTTTTAAAGAACTAATAAAACAAAATTGCAGCTATAAAAGGCCTGTGTATGAGTCTCTCCCATTACTTATAATCAGTCTGAGCCACATTGAGCTTGGATAATGTCTCATTTCCAAAGCAAACTGAGCAATCTAGATAAAGGAAGAAAGACACTCAGGAAAAATAAAAAAGCAATTCAAAGAGTGAAAGGAAACAGAAACAACAGGGGAGTAAGTACAGCTGGACAACTGTGCTGTCTAAATGATCCCTCCTTGGGTAAACCCAAACCCCAGGACATTCACATTCCATCTGAGCAACTCACATCAAGTTCTCACCACTCTTCCTTTTTTCTAGACTCTTCTTCCCAGTGAGTTTCAATGCAAAAACTCTGCAGAGTCCAAGAATGTATTACAGGAGATGCATTGCTGCCAGGGGTAAGGTAGACTTGGGTGCATTCACCTGGAGGCAATTCACTTCACCAGATCATTTACTCATCACTCATTCTACACGTACTGGGCGCCCACCAGGTGCCCGCCACCCTGTGCAGTTGGTGCCAATCAAGGCGTCATAAGCGGTGCAGGAGGAAAAGTCCTGCTTGACCGTGCCCCTCCTCACCCCCTACATCGGCTCACCTTCAGTGAGGGCGCTGAGCTAGTGTTCTACCACTGGGCTGCTACGCACTGCTCTGCAAGGCGCCTGAAGGCCTTAGGCAACAATGCTCCCCACCCCCACCCCCACCCTTAGCACCCCGTAACCTGTGATTTGCCAAATCTCTTCCCTCCCTCAAAACTGATCTTTCCTGCTTCCAAGTCTCTCAAAGTCCTCTTCTCTGCAATGGGATGTAAGGTATTAATAGCTATTGAATAATATTTTCTCTGTGATAGTTCAGCAATGCAGGGACTTTCCTAGTGGTCAGTGACTAAGATTTTGTACTCCCAGTGCAGGGGGTCCAGGTTCGATCCCTGGTCGGGGAACTAGATCCCACACGCCACAACTAAGAATTCATTCACATGCCATAACTAAAAGACTGTGTGTCCCAGCACAGATTCCATGTGCCACGACTAAGACCCAGTACAGCCAAATAAATAAATAAAATTAAAAAAACACGATTTGAAGCATCAGAATTGAAGTGTAAGATACTCCTGTGCTAGGTAGGGTCAGGGTCTCAATTTTCTGCCCATTTAATATTTCACTTCTTAAATTCCAAATTGCACTAGTGATTTATTTTTCTGAACAGTGCTCAGAAAGAACGTGGTTTCCTTAGAAACCAAGGAACAGGGGAAAAGTTTTAAAACTTGCCAATAAAAAATGTAACAATACTGATAAAAATACCTTAAAGTTCATAAGTTTTTATACTTTCCAAAAATCTCCTTCAGCATACATTTCAAAAAGGCCAGTCTGACAGACTGAATGTTCGAGCTCCCTCAATTCATAAGCTGAAGCTCTAAACGCCCACATGATGGTATCTGGGGGTGGGAACTTAGGGAGGTAATTAGATTTAGTTGAGGTCGTGAGAGTGCAGCCCTGAGTATGGAATCAGTGTGTTCATGAAAAGAATAAAGGACATCATAAAGACACCGTAAGACGGCGGCCATCTGTAAGCCAGGAACAGAGCCCTTCAGTTCAGTTCAATTTAGTCGCTCAGTCGTGTCCGACTCATTGCGACCCCGTGAATCGCAGCATGCCAGGCCTCCCTGTCCATCACCAGCTCCTGGAGTTTACTCATGGAATCAAACCAGCACCTTGGTCTTAGACATCCTAGACTTCAGGACCGTGAGAAATACATCTCTGTCCTTTAAGCTGCCCAGTCACTGGTATTCTGTTATGACAGACTGAGCTAAGACACCCAATCATTTTCAAAATCACTTGTGAACAACCAGAATCCCAGAATCACTGGTAAGGAAATAAATTTAGAATTATACTGAGGGGCATGTCTCATTTTCCGGCTGGCAGGAAGCACGAAGGTTGGGGTGGTCAGCTGCTGAGCTGACGGGTGGTTTTCTTGAGTCAATATTCTTCTGCAGCGAGCTTCCAATGTGTCTGGTTTAAAGGTCCTCATTAGAAATGGAGCTCCCCAAAGAAAACTTGCAAAGCACCAGAATGCAATTAGAAGGATGTGGTCAAGTGATTGGAGAAAAGGAGCAGGACCATAACAACAGGTCAATAAATAAAATTACTTAACGGCAGCCATGGGAGAGAGATTCAGCTTTAGAGGGATGTAAGTATACAAGAAAACTGGATACCAAAGACTAAAGGAAAAGGAGACAGGGGATATGATTTGAAAACTCTCTATCTTCTCAGATGAACTTAGACATTTATTTAGAACAACTTGTCTTTGGAGTGAACTTGGGTTTGCCCAGTCTCTGACCTCTGTGCCTATTATACTGCACTGCTATCACTATGTGAATCTTAAGTATGCAAATACTAATTAGCTGGATGTAATGATCTCAGTGGACTTCCCGGGAGGCTCAGTGGTAAAGAAACCTCCTGCCTGTAGGAGACATGGATTCAATTCCTGGGTCAGGAAGATCCCCTGGAGATGGAAAGGGCAACCCACTCTAGTATTCTTGCCTGGGAAATCCTATGAACAGAGGAGCCTGGTGGGCTCCACGGGGTCACAAAAGAAGCAGACGTGACCGAGCGACTAAACAACAATGATCTCATAATATTTACTAGCAAAATTTTAAGTAATGCAAATCTCTTCAAATTAAAAAATAGTCAAGAAACACAGTTTCAAAATTGCTGGATCAAGTAAGTAAACTGTAATTTTTGATCCTAGACCGTAACATAGTCTGTAATGTACTTATACATAACTTTGTCAGTATACCATGCATCCATTGTTAGTACTAGGCAAACTACCCTGCTTTTTACATGGCCTTGAACTTCTCCATCTGATTTTGGTAGATTGTTTTTGTTTAGTAGCTAAGTACCATGTCCAAGTCTTTTACAACCCCATGGACTATAGCTCTACCAGGCTCCTCTGTCCATGGGATTTTCCAGACAAGAATACTGGAGTGGGTTGCCATGGCCTCCTCCAGGGGATCCGCCTAATCTAGGGATTGAATCCAAGACTCCTGCATCTCCTGTTTAGCAGGCAGATTTTTCACCACTGAGCTACCTGGGAAGCCCCTGATTTTGGTAGATATTATCCCCTTATTTTAAGATTTACTGCTAATTACATAGTGTGTTATAAGTTATAACAATATCATCCACACATCCATTCAAAACTTATATTTGTGCTAATGGGGAAAAATTGGCTGCAAAATTCTATTACTCTAGAAGTTAGATTTAATAAAAGATGAAAAGGGCCAATGGAAACCAGAGTATGTCACAATATATGCCTCTTAGACATAAAATTATTTTGAGTTGAAGGCAACTTAGTTGCCTTGTGTAGGCTGCATATGTAAAGATTCAATAAAATGTGTCTGCTTTTTCCCTATTCATGTTTCATTGTGAGTTGCATCTTCAGATCTAGTCAGGGACCCTCAGAGGGTTGAAACAAACTTCTCCCTCCCCAACAAGGCCAAACAGTATAGCACTGTGCTATTAATATTAGAGACAGGAGTCTGAGAAGTATCAGCGCTGATACTGGCATGATAAAAAGCAGTGTTACAGCAGACATGCCCTGAAATTCACAAGACTGTCACATAATGAGGCAGTACCAGTATTAAAGACCCAGGTGACTTGGCTACAAGAGCCATGTGGCTTTAATGGGCCCCAGTGCAAGACTGGTTACAAATATGTGTTTTCTAAGAACCATTTCCTCTATTTATGTAGAATCCTAAGGGAAAGGCAGTCCTGAAACACGCAAGTTGTGATTGAGAGGCTGAAAACAAAACATTTTTCAACTGTGAAAGTCCAAGGCTCAGATGACAGAAATGCACATTCTTTTCACCCAGCCAGGAGAAAGAAAGGGACCATCAGTCCTCGCCTCAATCATGCCCCTAGGACTTGCCTCCTCCCACACAGGGCACCCACTATCACTTTGCCCAATCCTCGTGACTTCATCTGCCTTTGTGCCCCCACCCTCTGCTCCTGGGGGGCTCTCTCACCCTCTCCAGGAAGATTAAGGGTTTATTTCATGAAACCTCTGTCCTCAATCTTTCTCTCCTGCAGCAAATCCCACTTTAATAATAAAAATATCTTTATTCTCAGAATTTGGTTTCACAACATCTTCCCAGCCTCAATCTGTTCAGAAATTTCCAAAACACAAACACATGCCTCTCCATGGGACGGACCAGAGACATTTAACCCCTTGTATGCTGCTGAATTTTTATTCTGGCTCTTTTGCTCTCTAGGTATCAGGGTGTTGTGGACTGAATTGTGCCCCCCAATCCCAATTTTTTAATGTTGAAATCCTAACCACCCCAGTACACCTCAGAATGAGACTGTATTTGGAGAAGGGGCCTTTAAAGAGGTAATACAAGTTAAGTGAGGTAATACAGGTCTAGTGTGAAGAGACGCCAGGGGTGAACACAGAGGCTGGACCCTGTGAGGACATTGTGAGAAGACAGCCATCTGCATGCCAGGGAGAGAGGCTTTGAGAAGCCAAACCTGCCCACACTCTGATCTTGGACCTGAGTCTCCAGATTGGTTAGGAAGTAAGTTCCTGCTGCTTCAAGTCACCCAGTATGTGGTATTTTGTGGTGGCTAACTCCACAGCAGATGAATAAATTGAGCAACATAAAGGATAGTCCATATCCAGGTAGTGTATCTTTGAATGCATTATTGTTACTGTTGAGGCACTCAGTCGTGTCCAACTCTCAAGACCCCATGTACTGTAGCCCACCAGGCTCCTCTGTCCATGGGATTTCCCAGACAAGAACACTGGAGTGGGTTGCCATTTCCTTCTCCAGGAGCTCTTCCTAACCCAGAGATCAAACTCGCATCTCCTGCACTGGCAGGTGGATTCCTTACCAATCAGCCACCAGGGAAGCCCCTTTATGCGTATACCCTTCTTTATATTTTTTCAAGGTTTATTGGTAGAAAGCATTTTTGCTACTTTACTTATATTGTATGCTTTTTTAGTCACCTAATCAAATAAGTCTTGTATCACTTGATAAAACATGCTTTCCTGTTTCAAAGGGGAACATGGTCCAGTGTGTATAGAGGGGGTGACTAGGACAGACAGACAAGAGAGTTGGGACTGAGGGGTAAGGGTACTTTGGAAGATCACAGAAGGACTCCTAGAAGAGACCCCGGGGACAAGACAGGAAAAAGTGAATCGGAGCTGTCTTAAAGAAGGAGCAGCATTTAGTCACGTGGAGAAAAGCCCAGTGGGCAGGGAGAGTCCAGTCATTTGAATGATCATGAAAAGAGTTTTTGCTGAATTAATTTTCAGGGAAATAGAGTCAATGAAAGAAGTGTTAAGTGAGCGCCGTCTATAAGCCCAACACATGGCATGCAGTTTAGCCCATATTTGGGCAGCTACAAAGTAAGTTCAAGTTGACCATCAAGACCACTAGCAAATAATGACTTGCCAAATTGTGACCCAGGCTGGCTGACCACAGCACAACCCAGAGGGGAGAGATTTGTGGTTAGAGAAGGTTCCTGAAGGGGATGTCAGAACTTCCTCTGTGTCTCCAGAGTCTGGCACAGCACTCAGTGAAAAACGTCAGCTGATTCCTGAAGGAGGGTGTTAGGAGGAAGAGCTCAACAGGGAGCAAGAAGAGAGAGGTAGGAATGGACAAGATATGCAGAGAAGCCTGACTTACTGGGAAGATGTGACTGGTGAGGATGAGGTCAAATCATGAAGGATTCTGAAACCCAGGCAGTGAGACGGTATGGGCTGCACTGGATGGCACTTAATACTAAGCCGCTTGTGACCTAACGAACCCCCTTCTGAGAGAGATGCTACTGAGAGTGTGGCCATCTGTGCCTGCGGGCATGGGGGCAGGGACGTACTGGAAGGAGAGTCCTTTTGCAGGGTATGCACACGATCCTCCAATGTAGGTCTGTCCTCCCCATCCTGGAGGTCCACTTGCTTGTACAGTTCTGATCCTGCAGGCTTCCTATCGCCTTCAGATATGCTCACAAGAGCAAATGCAGTCCTCCAGCTCCAAGTCAGTCAGCTCTGCAGTGTGCACTGATTCTTTCATCCATCGAGCCAACAACTTTCATTGCTTTGGTGGGACCTCAGTGATTCCTTACAACCATCTCTCCCTATTTATCAACTATGACCATCCCCCCACCCGCCCTAGTTCCCATCCAGCCTCGAGGCTGGCCCGGAAAAGTGTGGTTAGAGCCAAAACGATGGGTAAGAAAGAAGTGGAAGTGTTTTTATTTTGAGTATGAAACCTGACTGCTGAGACTCTGATAAAGAAATTTTACTTTCGCATTACTCATAAGAAAAGGATGAAAAGATTTATTTAAAAAATTATCAGCATGCTCAAGATTAAAACAGCTGATCTCTTCTAACTCCAACACCTGTCCACATTCCAAAAAAAGATAAGTTAATTACAGATCATTTTTATGGGCCCAGCACGCTTCCACGGCGCCACTCTGCTAAAAAAAGTCATTTTTAGACTTTTGTATTCCAAGAGGGCAAAGCATGTCTTATCCATACTGAATCCCTAGTATCTACGACTTATGTTCCAGTGAGGGAGGAAGAAAAAGGAAATAAATGAACAGATAAACGTGAAACAGTGTTGTTGTTGTTTAGTTGCTAAGTCATGTCCAAATCTTTTGCAACCCTACAGACTGTAGCCTGCCAGGCTCTTCTGTTCACAGGACTTCCCAGGCAAGAATACTGGAGTGAAACATTAAGAGAGTTTGAAATGCTGTGGGGAGATGGAAACAAGCCTGAGATGAATATCTGGTGGAGCCACTTTGATGTGGGCTTCAAGATGGCCCCATTGCATGATAGGGAAGAGCCAGCCAAGTGATGACCAAGAAGAGTTTCCAGGCAAAGGGGTGAGCCTGTCCTAAGACTAGGATAGCCCAGTTTTAGGGCATTTGGTGGCCAAAGACAAAGTCATGGTGAACTAGAGTCTGGTGGGCACTGTAGCATGGTTGAGAAAGCTGAAGGCCTAAGTCATGTAGGGCCATGCATTATGTGTTGAATGTTTATGTCCCTCCCCCCTCCCCCCCAAATTCATATGCTGACCTAACCCCCAAAGAAATGGTATTAGGAGGTGGGGCCTTTAGGAAGTGATTGGGCCATGGGTGGAGCCGTCATGAATGGGATGAACACTCTCATCAGAGACTCCAGAGACCTAGCTAGCCCTACTTCCACTATATGAGGACACAAAGAGAAGTCGGGAGAACCCAGAAGAGAGCTCTCACAAGAATGTAGCCATGCTGGTGCTCTGACCTGGAACATCCATGCTCCAGAACCATGAGGAATAATTTTCTCTCGTTTCCAAGCCATTCAATCTATGGTACTTTGCTATGGCAGCCCAAATGGACAAAGATGCCATGTAAACTAAGGCTTAAAGAGAGTGGGTTTATTCTACATCAGATGAAGTATCACTGGAGGGTTTTCAACCAGGAGATAGGTTTTCAAAGACCAGTCTGGCTGCCTGTTGTGTGGACAATGGTTATAGCACAAGAGTGGAAGAAGGCAGATTGTTGGGGAGTCCCTGTAGTGATTCAGGTGACAGAGACTGCTGGCTCAGCTTGGGGGACGCTGGAGTCTGAGTACAAAGGCATGAGATATGTTTTAGGGACACAGTAGACAAGACTCACTGATAAAGTTGATATAAGGCATGCTGGAAGGAGAGGAATCAAGAATGTCTCCTGGGACTTCCCTGGTGGTCCAGTGGATAAGAATCCTCCTGCCAATGCAGGAGACATGGGTTTGATTGCTGGTCTGGGAAGATCCTACATGCCAAGGAGAAATCAAGCCCATGCAGCCCAACACCCAAGCCCACATGCTGTAACCGCTGACGCCCACAGGCCTAGAGCTCAGGCTGTCTGCAACAGAAGCCACTGCAATGAGAAGCCCGTGCACAGCAATGAAGAGGAGCCCCTGCTCGCCACAGCTAGATAAAGACCGCACTCAGCAATTAAGACTGAGTGATAATAAATCAACTAATAAACTCCGTAAGTTCCAGCATTTACTCCGTAAACCCAATGCAGCCAAAGTAAATAAAATAAAATAAAAAAGGATGTCTCTTAGATTTTTGACTTGAGGAACAACTAGATTATTTGAAAAGGGGGTCCCCGGTGAAAGAACAAGTTTGAAGGGGCTAAAAACAACTAGGTCAGCACTGACCACCAGAACTTCCTGCCGTGATGGACATGCTCCTTATCTGCCTGCTGATGTGGTGACCACGACTCACAGGGAGCTACTGTGCATTTGAAACGAGGCTCGTGGCACTGGAAAACTGACTTTTAAATCTTACTGAATTTTAATTAATGTAAACAGCTCCATGGTACTACCATATTTGACTGCATAGATCTGGAGCCTTGGGTAGCATAAGGAAGTCTGAGATACCGATAGGATGGATGGAGAGGTCAAGCAGGTAGCCATGGATATGAGACTGAAGTTTGGGGCAAGATCAGGGCTGGAATTCAAAACTAGCAAGTCATCAGCATGCAAATGGTCTTCAAAGCCAAGAGGGTAGACCTGATCCACTGGGAGAGTGCAGCTGGATAAGAGAAAGGCGGCTGAGTGCTGGGAATGCCAACGCTCAGACAAAGACAAGCCAACAAAGGACCAGACAGAGGTAGGAAGCAAAGGAGGAGTATGAGGCCATGGAAGTCAAGGAGGAGGTCTGGTCAACCCTGACAGATGCTGCTGAGAGATCAGAGAAGATGAGGACAGGAAAATGTCTATGTGTTTAAGCAGATGAAGGTCAGGGCTGGAGCAGAGAACCAGGAGTCAGCGGTATGTGAAATGGCTTCTCGACCTTGGGACTGGAGATCCCTGAGTACACAGAGAAGAGACAGGTACCTAGGACTGGCCTCTCTGAGCCTCATTTTCTCAACTACACAAGGGGGAATTATACTTGCTTTAAAAATTAAGTGAGCCAATGAAAGGAAAATCCCTAGGCAGACTCCCAGCGTGCCTTAGTGTTTTATAAATGTTGGTTCCCTTCTGCCTTTTCTGCAGGGTATGGAGGGGAAGTGGAGCAGGAGCTGACTGATAAGGGATCAATATAGAGGGAGTTGTTATAAAGAGGGAGTTGCAAAGAAAGGAGCTTGACATAAGAGCTTCTGGTTCTACCAGCATAAGGGTCCCCTGCTCTCCTCTCTGCTCTGTGTAAACAGGCTGGGCTTTTTGAAGATATTCATGCACTTGATTACGACGGAAACTTGTGACAATGTCAGCTTTCTTATGTAATCTCACAATTTTGTATTGTGACTCCTGTATTAATTACATGTATTCCTGTAACTTTACATAATGAGGACTCGCAATGTGAGGGTTGAACGTTACTGACTTCTGATGGTGCATTTTCTGAGATGTTCTAGGTTAATGAGAAGCTAACTGATGGGCCAGAGTTCCAAGCAGTGACCTTGTGGTAGAACATACATGCACGGGCTTTATATTAACAGATGTTCTTGAATACATTAACTATAATTTTTGGAAAAAAAATCTGTAATGAAATGTTTGTTACATACCGGCCTTCCCACTGTTAGTTCCAATGAGGACAATTTCACTTGGCAACAATTATTATTTTTCTTTTGCAGTTTTTGAGTATGAACATAATTTTGCATTTCTCGAGTAGATAACAACTGGAGGAGATTGGAGACAGCTTTGGAACAGGTCTGGAGCATGGCTTGGTTACAGTCAGTCCGTAAAATCACCAACTCCCACGTGGGGAACTGCCAGTTGGCTGTCAGCACATCTCTGCCTATCTTGCGTGAGCTTGTTCAAAACTAACTGAGAACAATTATGCAACTTCATACATGCTCAGAGGTTCAGAATCTGAAGGAAAACTTGATGCAGCCCCAATTTTATGACAAATCTAAAAAATGCATTTTAATGCTTTTGTTTGTTCAGCTTTAATTTATTATGTGTATTTATATTCATTCTAGTGTTTCTCAGCTAATCTCTATTGAAAATCTTACAGCAGGTGTGTGCGACAGCACACGCAGGGAGGTAATATGAGAAAGGTCTTACAACGCCTTCAGAAAAGCTAGACCAAAGTAAAAACTGTCTACCTATCATTCAGACTTAAATCTGTGGAGTTCAACTTCACTTTTTATCATCAAGAAATGTGCAAGATTACAGCTGCCCAATGTGGCCCTGTCTCTGGGCCACCTTTTTAACTGTTGAACCGCACACATTTTTTATCTTCTTAATTATCAATCATCATTTAGATCCAAGCTTGGACATCATGACTTCAGAAAAGGCTTTCCTGACCCCCAGACCACATTAGGTCCTCCCATCCCCCTGCCCTATAACACTCTCTCTTAGCATCTATATTTCTGTCCGCCACTCATCGTAGAATTAAACGTTGAAATATGTCAAATGCTGACCCTCCTACACCATTCCTGCCTATTCTAGACTTAGAACTCCACGAAGGCATGGATATCATCAGCCTCTTTGCTGACACTGTTTTACCCAGGACCAGGCACAGACAGAAAGCTAACTCAATAGATGTTAAGTAAAGAAAGATTTTGCACACAGGCAAACAAAACAAAACAGTGAGTGGGATCTGGGTGTAGCTGGGCATGATGTATATAAGCAGTCATGCAAATCCTCAAAGCAAACACCATGAAGGGTACAAAAGAAGTGTTCTGAAGCCCACCTCATCCATCCATCCATCCATTCTCAGTTCTCCCAGTCACCTCAACTTGCTTCTGGTTTGCATCTTACACCTCTGTCTCTCCAATATTATCGCCCCTTGACATCTTAATGCTCTATTTTGCTTTATTGCCTGGAAGAGGCACCCCAATGAACAATGTTCTAGAACCCCCGACTCACCCAGTGAATGGTTCTCCTGCCTGGTCGGTCCTGGCTTTGTCTACGAACCCTGAGCAGACAAGACTCGGTAAATTCCTCTTAATAGAAGATTAAACCTAAAAGCATCTAAATAAGAGGACCTTTCAGCATATTTGTATAACTATCCATTTTAAAATCATGTCAAAAATCCATTTAGGATAATCTGCTAACGGGTGAGTCATGAGTGATACAGAGCAGTGTGTGGGAACAGAGTGACCCAGGGTGTGAGTGCCTGGCTGGCAATGACACGGCCCAAATGTGTCTCCAGGACTGAGATGGGGCAGAGCAGAACACACCAAAGCCATGTGTAGAATGAAAGCAGCTAAGCCATCATAGTTGCCCTTGTAATTGCATAAGCATAAATTATATGCTGAAATGGCTTCTTCAGTTCATTTGCTCTTTAAGAATGAAGATAATGAAACAGACATTTTACTTAAATATACACTGCTGCTGTTTCTCACTCAGCCTAAATTCATTCAAGTCTGGTAATATAACAAACTCACAAATTCCACTCACAAACTCATACACGTCCCATGTGTTCTAGTCCATTACTGGGCAAAAAATCCCTGGTGATAGATTTCCACTTTTCTAGCACCCATACATTTACCTTCCACATGTAGCACAGAGTGAAGTAAGATGCAAAATGGCACTGAACGTGATCCCTGCAAGATATTCAAAGACACCATTTAACAACCTACAAAACCTCATTACGGTTGTGTTAAGGACAAGCCTTAATACAACAACAAAGAAAGATTTTCTCCAAAGACTGACACCACTAACCCCCTGGAATGAAGAGCAGCTTGTGAAAACCACCCTGAGATTTGGAGATAATTTAGAATCACTACCTCCGAGGCACCATGCCTGAAATATAGGAGTTGTCTTTAAACAAAGATTGATGGTCCAAGTGTGAATAACTGGTAAGACCTAACATTCATGCTTTCACACAAGAAACCATCTCTCCATAAAAACAAATTATTAGAATAAGAGTATGAGTACAAAGTTCATTATGTGGTGGAAATATTCTGTAATCACATAGTGGTGATGGTTGCAAAAGCTTGTGCGTATACTAAAACCCCAGTGAACTGCATTCCTTACAAGGGTGAATTTATGGTTTATGAATTATATCTCACTTATTCTTAAAAATGCTTTTCTTTTTTTAGACCCATTGTTTTATCAATAGGATGACAAATGTGCACAAGGCATGTATACCAACCCTGGAAAGAGCATAGTTTTTTGCCTTGACCATTTCAGTTCAGTCCCTCGTGTCCGACTCTTTGTGACCCCATGGGATGCAGCACATCAGGCTTCCCTGTCAATTTTTCCCAGCATCAAGGTCTTTACCAGTTAGTCAGTTCTTCACATCAGGTGGCCAAAGTACTGGAGCTTCAGCTTCAGCATCAGTCCTTCCAAAGAATATTCAGGACTGATTTCCTTTAGAATGGACTGGTTGGATCTCCTTGCAGTTCAAGGGACTCTCAAGCATCTTCTCCAACACCACAGTTCAAAAGCATCAATTCTTCTGGGCTCAGCTTTCTTTATAGTCCAACTCTCATATCCATACATGACTACTGTAAAAACCATTGCTTTGACTAGACAGACCTTTGTCAGCCAAGTAATGTTTCTGCTTTTCAATATGCAGTCTAGGTTGGCCATAGCTTTCCTTCCAAGGAGCAAACGTCTTTTAATTTCATGGCTGTAGTCACCATCTGCAGTGATTTTGAAGCCCCCCAAAAATAAAGTCTCTCACTGTTTCCATTGTTTCCCCATCTATTTGCTATGAAGTGAAGGGACCAGGTGCCATGATCTTATTTTTTTGGATGCTGAGTTTTAAGCCAGGTTTTTCAGTCTCCTCTTTCACTTTCATCAAGAGGCTCTTTAGATCTTCTTCACTTTCTACCATAAGTGTGGTGTCATCTGCATATCTGAGTTTATTGATATTTCTTCTGGAAATCTGGATTCCAGCTTGTGCTTCATCCAGCTTAGCATTTCACATGATGTACTCTACATATAAGTTAAATAAGCAAGGTGACAAGCTTGACATAATCCTTTCTCAATTTGGAACCAGTCTGTTGTTCCACGTCCGATTCTAACTGTTGCTTCTTAACCTGCATACAGGTTTCTCAGGAGGCAGGTCAGGTGGTCTGGTATTCCCATCTCTTGAAGGATTTTCCACAGTTTGCTGTGATCCACAGAGTCAAAGGCTTTGGCATAGTCAGTAAAGCAACAGAGGTTGATGTTTTTCTAGAACTCTCTTGCTTTTT
The DNA here is from genome assembly GCF_963930625.1 of Muntiacus reevesi. NCBI lineage: Eukaryota > Metazoa > Chordata > Mammalia > Artiodactyla > Cervidae > Muntiacus > Muntiacus reevesi. Next base: position 17,021,233 of record NC_089250.1, on the reverse strand, counting down.
CGATGATCCACAGGATGTTGGCAATTTGATCTCTGGTTCCTCTGCCTTTTCTAAATCCAGCGTGAACATGTATGTGGAAGTTCTCAATTCATGTACTGTTGAAGCCTAGCTTGGAGAATTTTGAGCATTACTTTGCTAGTGTGTGAGATGAGTGCAATTGTGCAGTAGTTTGAGCATTCTTTGGCATTGCCTTTCTTTGGGATTGGAATGAAAACGGACATTTCCCAGTCCTGTGGCCACTGCTGACTTTTCCAAATTTGCTGGCATACTGAGTGTAGCACTTTCACAGAATCATCTTTTAGGATTTGGAATAGCTCAGCTGGAATTCCATCACCTCCACTAGCTTTATTTATAGTGATGTTTCCTACATCTCTCCAGGTCACCTATCATGTGACCTGAAATGGCACCTCACTCACTCACAGGAATGTGTCTTTTATAAATTCCTATCAATAAATCTCTTCAGTTAAGAATTTAATTGCATTAAAACGTCACTAAAGTGATCTGCTTCAAAATATACCAGGAGTCATTTTCAAAAGGAATATGCCAATTAGGGTAATAAAAATGTTCTAAAAGTGGATTAGAGTGATGGTTGTATAACTTGGTAAATTTACTAAAAATCACTGATTTGAGTGAACTTAATGGTACATAATTATACTTCAATGAAGCTGTAAAACAAAACAAAACAAAAAAACCCAGGTGGGCAGAAGTGGGAGAAGTGAGTGGAAGTAGAGGGCAAGCAAGTTGTCCCTTACGCTAACAACGGAGGAGGCTGGGTGATGGCTAAATGCAGTGGCTACTGCTGGTGTCAGAGCGTTCCACATGGTTCCGTGGTAAAGAATCCACCTGCCAATGCAGGAGATCCAGGAGACTCAGGTTTGATCCCTGGGTCAGGAAGATCCCCTGGACAAGGGAATGGCAACCCACTCCAGTATTCTTACCTGGGAAATCCCATGGACAGAGGAGCCTGGCGGCCTACAGTCCTCAGGGTCGCAAAGAGTCGGACAGGACTGAGCACACACACATGCGCTGCTGGTGTTGCCTAGCGTGCCCCTTTCAGGCCACCCTGGTCCACAGTCTTAGAACTGGCTGAGGACTTCGTTGAAATTGCCTTTAACTCACCTCTCCTCTCTGACCTGTCTGCTTCTTTCACTCCTGACAGATGCTGATCCCAATAGCTCTTCTCAGAAAATCAGCTGCACCCAAATTTCTGCACCAGAACCTGTTTCCAGGGAACCAGACCTAAGACAGAGGCCTATTAAACATTCTCTCTACATTTTTAAGTGTCTAAAATTTTTAATAACAAGAAGTGATAAACAAAGGTTACACACCTAAAAGTTTCTGAAACTGAAGTGCCACAAACTCTAGAAAAACTATACGGGATTTTTCACAGACATTGTGGCCAATACTAAATCTGTCATTCTATGAACTCCAAGTCATAGACATCTGTCACCTCACTATCCGTCTTCCAGGCTCTTTCATAAAGGATGGTGAGATGCATTGACCCATCTGTTCAGATGGATTTGCTGAACTCAGAAGGTCTCTTCTTACCCTGTCTGCAATAGCATCAAGAGTATGTGTTCTCTGCCAAACACGAAGAAAGGAAAATGAGAAAATCTGAGCGTAATGAGATCCTCAAGAAAGGCAAAGAGATGCAGGAAAGTCTCGAATTTAAGAGTCCATTTCTTCCCCTACATTTAATTTAATTGCACTTTCTGCTAGAAAGCCTGCAGGCAAAGGGATAATAAGATTTTGGTGATTAAATTATTTAAAGTCTCTGATATGATAGCATTTTAGAGAGCGTTCCACATATTTTGTCTATCAAAAGGATGATCCGGAAAATCCCCTTTCCTTAGGGAATCCAGGAGTCACCAATTATCTGAAATTGCTTTGCTTAAAAAAATCCCAATTATTTGAATTGGGATTGCTTGTTGTCTTACTGTTATTAACTCCCACTGGCCCATTACATGAATGCTGGCACTATACTAAAAGTCCTCGAACAAAGAGATGCCAATTACAGATTTTGTCATGTATAGTTAAGTCCAAATAATACTTAGCAGTACGGAGTGTACTGTCCAATGCAAAAGACAGATCTCTCCCAAGAAGGCAATGCCACCTAAGTTCTTGCAATTTGCTCCAGAACTGCCTCAGTTTACCTATTTGCTCCTTGTTCAGTGTCTCATCTCCTCCAGATGTAAGCCTGTCTTCATCAATCCATCCTGTCTACTTCTGGTTCCATCTTCTGCTTCCGATCTTGGTACAGACGTCAATGGATCGCTCACTTAAAAACACAAAGTCCTCTTCCCATGTGCATTTTCCACACAGACTGGTCCCTGGGCATCCTGACCTACAACTCCAAACTAGGGGTGCAGAGGGTGCGGCCCCAAAGGAGAAGAGGCGGATCTGGGGCATAGGCAGGGAAATGCACAGGGAGAAATCAAGAAAATTAGACCCCAAAGTATGTGATGAAATAAAAAACCGCACTGCTCTATTGCCATGCTATTATATAATATTTTTACAAGTTAGGAAAAATATTTGGCATAAATAATACCACTTTTCAACTCTTAACTGCTGTCAATCTTTATTTTTAAAAAATATTTCTGTAATCAAAATGGCAATATGAGTTTCCTACTATCTTACCCCCAAGGAACTCCCAACCACTTCCCCAAAGCCCAGGGGTGCAGAGGAGATGTTCCAGGACATCACTGAAGCAAAATAAAATCTGAGGTTGCACCCACTGAAAGAGGTGAGAGGAACAGTTTCAATTTACCCATGTCAATCTCCCCAAGACTCTAGCTCAGGGCTAAGAGGACTTCTCAGTCTGTGACTCCTCTCGGGGGATGAAGTGAGTCCTTGGCTTCCCCAGCCATGCAGAACACTGTCAGAGACCCGTTTCCATAACAGAGGACAAAAGAAGGGGAGAAGGAGACAAGAAAAGTGAGAGCATGGGCCCCCATGGGGGGAACTCATGGGTCACTTGGAGCACTAGAAGCTCCACAGAAGCCCTGTCATTTGGCACCATGGTTGAAATCTCGGGATGAAAAGAGGGCACGTTTGAGGACTTGCTACGGATCTGGCTCTCCATACCAGCTCCCTCTGGCAGCAGAGCCTTCCAGCCAGTGCCAAATCCAGACAAAAGGAGCCCACAGCACTCACTGGCTCAGAGCGTCTTTAAAATTCCTCAACATGCCTACAGTGGAATTTCAATCAAAGTCAGCTTATCCTTCTTTTTCTTGCAATCTGAGCATGCTGCCAGCTATCTCTCAATCCTACAGCAATAGAATACTAGGGGGTTGGGTATGAGGAATGCAGGGTGTTGTTTTTTTTTAATAGACTTTCTTCTAGAGCACTTTTAGATTCACAGCAAAATTGAGGGGAAGGGACAGAGATTTCCACTTACCCCACCCTCACATAAGCACAGACTCCCTCATTATCAACACTCCGCATTATTTGTTATAACTGATGAACTTACACCAACACATCACCATCACCCAAAATCCACAGTTTATAGCAGGGTTGACTCATGATGTTGTACATTCTGTGTTTGGACAAATGCATAATGACATGTATCTACATTACAGTCGTAGAGAGTATTTTCACTGCCCTAAAAATCATCTGTGCTTTGCAAATGAACCTATCTACAAAACAACAGACTCAGAGAGATCAGACTTGCGGTTGCCAAGGTGCAGGGACAGGTGGAGAGGAATCAAATGGGAGGCTGCAGATGGTAGATGCAAGCTATTTCATTTAGAATGGATAAATAAGGTCCTACTGTATAGTACGGGGCTTCTCTTGGAGCTCAGCTGGTAAAGAAACCACTTGCAATGCAGGAGACCCCGGTTTGATCCCTGGGTCAGGAAGATCTGCTGGAGAAGGGATAGGCTACCCACTCCAGCATTCTTGGGCTTCCCTGGTGGCTCAGCTGGTAAAGAAACCTCCCGCAATGCAGGAAACCAGGGTTCGATCCCTGGGTTGGGAAGATCCCCTAAGAAGGGAACGACAATTCACTCCAGTATTCTGGCCTAGAGAATTCCATGGACTGTATATAGTCCATGGGGTCACAAGAAGTCTGACACGACTGAGCGACTTTCACTTTCACTGTACAGTACAGGGAAGTATATCCAGTCTCCTGGGATAAACCAGAATGGAAAAGATTGAAAAGAATGCACTTATGTGTTGCTGCTGCTTAGTCGCTTCAGTAGCGTCTGACTCTGTGCGATCCCATGGACTGTAGCTCACCAGGCTCTTCTGTCCATGGGATTCTCCAGGCAAGAGTACTGGAGTGGGTTTCCATGCCCTCCTCCAGGGGATGTTCCTGACCCAGGGATCGAACCCAGGTCTCCCGCACTGTGGACGGATTTTTTACCATCTCTGAGTCACTTTGCTGCTCGGCAGAGATTGTCACAATGCTGTAAATCAACTATACTTCAACTTTTTAAAAAACAATTAAAAAATCATCTGTGCTTTGCCCATTCATCTCCCTTCTCCTTAACTCCAGGCAAACACTGATCCCTTTACCATCTCCATATTTTTACCTTTTTAGAATATTATCATAATCATACAGTGGGTAGACTTTTCAGACTGATTTGTTCCCTTTAATAACATGTATTCAAATTTCCCCCATGTTTTTTTCATGGTGAGGATAGCTTTTCATTTCCTTTCTTTGTTGTAAAGAAGCACACTGACTGTGCCACCCCGTAACTCCACTGGGACTTGAACCCGCCAGGCTGCCAGCTGCTCCCGTCTCCAAGGTCAGAGCAAAGCATTCTACATGGTGTTTGGTGAGCTGGGCCAAAGGGTGCAGGAAGAGGGCTGGCACCCCAGATGGAGGAGAGTGTCCAGTTTGTCCTAGAGAGACACGTTCTGCCAGGGTCATTGTGTGGATGGGATACAATGAATGATAGTGGGAAAGGTTCCAGGCACATCCTTGCTCCTCTGCTTCCAGCTCCCTGAATTCAGGTATCATATTTTACACTTTAGATCTCATATCTGTAAAATGGGCATAGTAACTGCAGTTATTGCACAAGATCATCAGGAAGATTAAATAAGATAACGTATGAAAAACAGACACAGAAGAAGCACTCCATAACTACCAGCCATTATTACTATCATAATCATTATAAAGCACTTCGAAGCAAATACCTGGGAGGACATCTCCATTCCACAGATAGGACTGAATAAATTTTTACTGCTTTAACAAATGTTTACCAAATGCCTGTTTTGTGATCGGTACTCTGTGAGGTATGGGGAGGGATGGGTCCAAATGCCCAAATCCATCCTTCTAAGGAACTACTTACACACAATCTGGTGCCAAACAGTTGGCTTCAAAGTCCTTTGAAAGGATGCAGGAAATACAGCAAGAGGAAAAATATGTACTATAAGAGAAATAAAGCCGAGTAAGAGAATAAAGTGAAGATGGGGGAGGGGAGAGGCAAACTCGCAAAGCCACAAACTTCTCTGTCCCCAGTGAAGGCAGTCACAAACATGACTCTAAGATGTTTCTACAGCCAAGTCCAAGAGGTTCTTGTCTAGAATTTAACATGAACCAACTGCTCAAGGGAAGCACAAGACATGGAGGACCTGAATGGAGGCTACTGCTGGGGGCTTCATCACAGAGGGTCTTAAAGAAGCTTCAGATTTGATCTGCTCACATGTGAACCTCTGGCTTTTCAAAAACTTTAATTTAGAAATTAATTATACATGCACCAAACACACGTGGATATTTATGCTTTTGAAAGTCACAACAAAACAAATGAATTTTTCAATTAGTTGGAGAAAAGCAAGTTCAATTCAGGACCCAGGAAACCATTTGAGCCAAATGTCTCTGAGAAACGAAGGCAAATAAACTTTGTGCAGCAAACAGCTGGTGCTTCCCAAGAATAGAAGGATCAACAGTCACTGTGCTCCAAACTGGAGGCACAGGGTCTCATGTGAAGATTTGGGACCAGGGAGTGACATCATAATGATATTTTAAGTATTTACTATATGCCACGCACTCTGCTTAACATTTTATATACATTATCTTATTTGACCTTTACTCTACGGACATGCAGAGAAGGCAATGGCACCCCACTCCAGTACTCCTGCCTGGAAAATCCCATGGACGGAGGAGCCTGGTAGGCTGCAGTCCATGGGGTCTCGAAGAGTCAGATATGACTGAGCAACTTCACTTTCACTTTTCACTTTCATGCATTGGAGAAGGAAATGGCAACCCACTTTAGTGTTCTTGCCTGGAGAATCCCAGGGAGCCTGGTGGGCTGCCGTCTATGGGGTCGCACAGAGTTGGACACGACTGAAGCGACTTAGCAGCAGCAGCAGCTACGGACATTAGTTTGAGTAAGCTCTGGGAGTTGGTGATGGACAGGGAAGCCTGGCATGCTGCAGTCCATGAGGTCGCAAAGAGTCAGACACGACTGAGTGACAAAACTGAACTGAACTGAATCTTTGGGATGTGTACTATTATTGTCTCTATGCAACAGGTGAGGAAATTGAGAATGAGAGGGGTTAGTACTTTCAGACAGTAAGTGGTAGAGATAAGATCTAAAAGGAGGTCCAGGGAGTTTTCTGTAGTCTAGAAGACTGGATTATGAGTTTCCACTGCAAGGGGCAAAGATTTGATTCCTGGTCAGGAGAACTAAGATCCTGCAAACAAATGAATAACCAAACAAGCAAACCCATCTGCTTTGCCAAAATATCTAAAGGGAACATGAGTGCATTTAAGAAATAAAATGAGGTCCATTTTGGCTCCAGTGCCAATGTCTTAGGTCAATCCTAAGACACAGATTATCTTGCCAGATGCTAGCATCATGGTCCCTCATTGCTGCTGTCAACTTTGGACTCCAGATCACTTCCACCATACTTTTCAATGATGTTGTTAGCTCTTTGTTGACGGTCAACGTCTCCAACACCATAATGCTTAGTCATTTCTCTACACATAGATTACCCTGCTCATGCCTGAGTCTCTCAGAACCTTGAAGGAGGGTCTCTCGGATCCTCCAACGATGCAGTCCTGCACCCTAACCTCACACACATTCATGCTCCTGGCAGTACCCGGGGACTTATCATTATCAGTAACTGCGATCCATCCATAATCATAACATCAGGCAAGCTCCTATCTGATCTCCACCTTCGATCTTTCCAACCCACTCCTTCTAGTACCCAGAATCCAGCAATCCTTCAGCTCCATTGGACCCCTAATCCATCATTTCCACCTGTCATCTTTTCACTGTCTCTAATCACCTCCAAGTTCTCCCTTGTTCCTTTAACCAGCTTCAATTTCATTATAACATCCCCTTTAATATCCCCTTGCTCCTCTCCTGTCTCATTTACTTGGCAAAGCCATGACCCTGGTTGATCCAATTCTACCTATGCTACGCCTATACCTGTGCAGCTAAACACGGTGGCAGAAGACACACGAGGATGACAGGTCCCACTTTCAAATCCTCGACACTGCTTGGCAACTATATTCTCTGTTTCCCTACATTCACTCTTTGACTTATTCCGACAGACCGTCATCTCACAACTTCTCTCCTCCATTCTCTATCTTCCAAAACTTAGTTGATAGGATCTAGTTGATTTCTTTCTTCCCTGACAAAACTGAAATAATCAGAAGAAATTTCCAGAGGCTTCTGCCACCTACAGCAACCGCACCAAGTCACTCTGCCCTTTTATAGTCGACCTTATTCTTCTAAAGCCAATCCTCCTGCCTGTGCACGAGGTCTCCTTTCCTGGTCCAAGTCCACACCTGAACAATTCTCCATGCTTCCCTCCATAGCATCAACTTGTCTCGAACTTGTCTCGTGTCTGCTGGATCATCCTCATTGGAACACAAGTAAGTACACTGTACCTTTCCTCATTAAAACAAGACTCTTATCTTGATGTTGCGTCCCTGTCAGTGACTGCCCTATTTCTCTCGTCTCCTTGGTAGCAAAGCAAAATATACTTCCTACACTTAAATTTAAATCCTCTCCCCACAGTTCTAAACCCTTCACCTCCCATCAGGTTTCTGCCCTAGCACTTCACTAAGAAGCTTTCATCAAGATCACCGAAGTAGGAACTACACTGGTGGCCCAGTGGTAAAGAATCCACCTCCCGATGCAGGGAACACAGGTTTGATCCCTGGTCCAGGAAGATCCCAGGCCTTGGAGCAGCTAAGCCTGTGCACCACAACTACTAAGCCTGTGCTCTAGAGCCGTGAGCTGAAACTTCTGAAGCCCACGTGCCTAGAGCCCGTGCCTAGAGCCCACAGCAAGAGAAGAAACTGCAACGAGAACCCCGACCACGGCAACCAGAGTGTAGCCCCTACTTGAGGCAACTAGAGAAAGCCTACATACATCAGCGAGGACCCAGCACAACCAAATAAATAAATACATTTTTTAAAAAAAAAAAAAAGATCACCAAGGCAGTGATTCTCTACTGCTCAACATAGCCATGCAGTCTCAGTCCTCAGCCTACTGGAGCCATCAGCACACTGGACACCCACAGCCATGACTTCCTTCCTGAAACACCTTCTGGACTCACCTTCCAAGGATCTGGATTTCCTGCCCAACTTACCGGTCACTCCTTTTCAGCCTCCTTTTCTGACTCCTCATCTTGCACCCCCTACATGCTGGGGAGCCCCAGGTCTTGGTCTTCAGTCTTTTCTCTGTCCACTCTCACTATCTTGGTAATCTCATTCTGAGCTACAGACAAATTCAAATCAAAATACCAATGACTCCCCAGCGTCTATCTACAGGACTGACCAGCCTAAATGTGTCAGCCTGCCTATTCCAACTCTCCACTTGCTTACATCGCAGGCAATTCAGACTCAGCACATCCAAGAATGAACTGACCTTCCTTCCCAATCAGCTCTAACTCCAGCCTTCTCATCTCGGTTGGTGGTAACCAAATCCTTCCGGCTACTCAGAGCAAAAATCCTGGTACCACTCCTGATGCCTCTCTTTCTCTTCTGGGTGTATTTCCAACCAGGGAATATTCCTGAACCTCAAAATATTTCCAGAATCCAACCACATCTCCCTATCTCCCTTGCGACCATCCTGTTCTGCAGCCTATCCTAACTGGGCCAACGCAGTAGCCTCTTTTTTTTCTTTAAGACTTATTTATGTATTTTTGGCTATGCTGGGTCTTTGCTGCTGCATGGACTTTTCTCAAGTTGTGGAGAGCAGGGACTACTCTCTAGTTGGGGTGTGCAGGCGTCTCACTGCTTCTTACTGCAGTGGCTTCTCTTGTTACAGAATATGGACTCCAGAGCACAGGCTCAATAGTTGTGGCACGCGGGCTCAGCTGCTCCATGGCATGTGGGATCGTCCCTGACCAGGGGTCCAACTCTCATTTCCTGCACTGGCAGACAGACTCTTCACCACTGTGCCACCAGGGAAGCCCTGCAGGAGCCTTTTAATGGACCACCTGGGTCCACCACTGCCCTCTATAGTCTATTATCATTGTAGCAAAGCAGCAGCAGAATTCTTTTAACATGAAGTCAGGTCACAATTCACCTCTGCTAAAAATCTCCCAAAGAGTTTTTCATGGAAATATATGCACAATAAAGGACCAGAAATGGTATGGACCTAAGAGAAGCAGAAGATATTAAGAACAGGTGGCAAGAATAGACAGAAGAACTATACCAAAAAGATCTTCATGACCCAGATAATCACGATGGTGTGATCACTCACCTAGAGTCAGACATCCTGGAATGTGTAGCCAAGTGGGTCTTAGGAAGCATCACTACGAACAAAGCTAGTAGAGGTGATGGAATTCCAGTTGAGCTATTTCAAATCCTAAAAGATGATGCTGTGAAAGTGCTGCACTCAACATGCCAACAAATTTGGAAAAGTCAGCAGTGGCCACAGGACTGGAAAAAGTCCATTTTCATTCCAATCCCAAAAATAGGCAATGCCAAAGAATGCTCAAACTACTGCACAATTGCACTTATCTCACACACTAGTAAAGTAAGGCTCAAAATTCTCCAAGTTAGGCTTCAATAGTACGTGAACTGTGAAACTCCAGATGTTCAAGTTGGATTTAGAAAAGGCAGAGGAACCAGAAATCAAATTGCCAACATCTGTTGGATCATCAAAAAAGCAAGAGAATTTCAGAAAAACATCTACTTCTGCTTTACTGACTATGCCAAAGACTTTGACTGTGTGGATCACAACAAGCTGTGGAAAATTCTTCAAGAGACGGGAATGCCAGACCTGCCTCCTGAGACCTGACCTGCCTCCTGAGAAATCTGTATGCAGGGCAAGAAGCAACAGTTAGAACCAGGCATGGAACAACACACTGGTTCTAAATCGGGAAAGGGGAAAGTCAAGGCTGTATATTGTTACCCTGCTTATTTAACTTATATGCAGAGTACATCATGTGAAATGCTGGGCTGGATGAAACACAAGCTGGAATCAAGATTGCTGGGAGAAATATCAATAACCTCAGATATGCAGATGACACCCCCCTTATAGCAGAAATCAAACAGGACCTAAAGAACCTCTTGATGAAAGAGAAAGAGGAAAGTGAAAAACCTGGCTTAAAACTCAACATTCAGAAAACTAAGATCATGGCATCTGGTCCCATCACTTCATGGCCAATAGATGGGGAAACAATGGAAACAGTGACAGATTTTCTTTTTAGGAGCTCCAAAATCACTGCAGATAGTGATCGCAGCCATGAAATTAAAAGACGTTTGCCCCTTGGAAGATAAGTTACGACAAACCTAGACAGCATATTAAAAAGCAGAGACATTACTTTGCCGACAAAGGTCTGTAAGTCAAAGTGATGGTTTTTCCAGTAGTCATGAATGGATGTGACAGTTGGATGGTGAAGAAAGCTGAGCGTCGAAGAATTGATGCTTTTGAACTGTGATGTTGAAGAAGACTCCTGAGAGTTCCTTGGACTGCAAGGAGATCCAACCAGTCCACCCTAAAGGAAATTAGTCCTGAATTTTCATTGGAAGGACTGATGCTGAAGCTGAAGCTCCAATACTTTGGCCACTTCATGCGAAGAACTAACTCATTTGAAAAGACCCTGATGTTGGGAAAGATTGAAGGTGGGAGGAGAAGGGGACGACAGAGCATGAGACGGTTGGATGGCATCACCGACTTGATGCACATGAGTTTGAATAAGCTCCGGGAGTTGGTGATAGACAGGGAAGCCTGCCTGGCATGCTGCAGTCCATGGGGCTGCAAAGAGTCAGACACTATCGAGCAACTAAACTGAACTGAAAAATCTCCCAAAGGCCCCACAATCTTCTCAGAGTCAACCCAAAGTCAGTCATGCACATGCAGCTACAGAGACTAGATAGTTCACCCCTTATGGATCTAGAACCCTTGTCTCCACCTCTTCTCCCCTGCCTCACCCTCACCAGCCACACAAGCCTCCTCTCTGTTCCATGGCCAGACCAGCCTCAGATCTTTCCACTTACTGTTCCCTCTGACTTCAACGATCTTCCCCTAAATATCCATGACGTTTACTCCCTCAACTCCTAGAAGTCTCTGCTCAGATGCTACCTGCTCAATGAGGTCATTGACCACATCGTGCTCCTGCATCCTTGAGCACCCTACACTGCTTCATTTTTCCTGAGAACTCAGCACCTTCCAATGTATTACAGAGTATACTTATTATATTTATTGGTACTGTCTGTGTCCTCTCCTCTATAGAGACAGCTTTTATTGTCTATCATAAAATATAACCATCCTCAGCACTCAGTACATACTTAATATACAAAATTGGTTGTATGAAAAACATACACACACAGAACAGCCCTGTCTAATGTTCCAAAGCTCTATTATTCTAGGAACTCAATTATACTCAACCACAATGACACGCAGGCACAAAGAATGGCATTCATCAGGATACTGAGAACCGGAGTAAGGACGTAAGGCCAATTTCAATTATTGATACTTTTCAGATTTTTCATGTGTTGGATTACCTTAAAATTTTTTTCTCCTTGTTTATAGAATTGGTAGTCATTATAATTACTCATTGTAAGCAGGTACACTGTTAAGTAGAGATACTCCAATACTGTCATACCTTCTAGCATTTTTGTAGGTAAACAACCTACCAAAGAGTGAGGTCAGAAACATGAGTGTACACACACACACACACCAAAAGCCAAACCACAGTGGCAGCCGCTACAGAATCACTGACTTTGGCAGCCAAAGCATACAGCCCCGCAGCACGAAAAAGCAAGAGGTTCCCCGGGGAGGGTGAGTGAGTAAAGTTTAAACAGCCGAGAGAGAAACCAGCTTGCCTCATCTCGTGCAGCCATCAATGGCACAAAGATAGCATCTCCTTATAATGATTTTAGAAGCCAGGTCTGTGGCTCAATCTTGTTACCACTTGCATAATGCAATACTGGAACACTTCTTCCGAAACACTAATTCATAGCCTCCAGTTCCTACACATGGACCCTATCAGGCCACTTAACTCTGCTCTAATGCCAGTTCCCATCGCTGGCTGTCTCCACCTCACAGTGGCTCTCACCCTCAGACAGGGGCTCTCTTGATGGACTAAAATTAAAACATAACCCTAATGCTTGTGCGGGTGTAGCTGGTCTTGCCCAAGGATCTGTACAAGCGGTCAGCTGGGATGACAAAGCAGATAGAGCTGTCCCTGCAAGATGTCAGCAAAGATGGGTTGCTAGAAAAACATGCAATATTTACTTAGATCTTGAATTGCAGAAACTGCATATCCACACATTTAGTAAGACAGGTAATATCAGGACTGTATCAGCCTACTGACACGTGTTACTGGAATCGAAACTCAGTGTTATGGAATCGGCTCTCTGCTTTGCTCCCAGGGAGGGATTTAAGCACATTTTTCCAGTTCAGCTTCCCGAGTGGCTCAGACAGTGAAGCATCTGCCTATAATGTGGGAGACTCGGCTTTGATCCCTGGGTTGGGACAATCCCCTGGAGAAAGAAATGGCAACCCACTCCAGTACTCTTGCCTGGACAATTCCATGGACTGAAGAGCCTGGTGGGCTACAGTCCATGGGGTCGCAAAGAGTCGGACACGACTGAATGACTTCACTTTCACTTTCAATTTCCAGTTCAAAGGGCACTGATCTACTTAGAAATGTGACACATTTAAAAAGTTCTGCGCCTCTTAGATACATCATATGATGTTATATGGTGATACACCAGAATCCGATCTTGCACACAAATTAAAACCATAAGCCTCACTGTCTTGATGTTGAGAGTTGTGTGTAAGGCTGGGATATATTTCAGGGGTCACCACATGGCACAGAAGTGTCCCCCAAATACCCTCATCCCAGTGTGTGTGATTTCTGCCTCTGAACGTTTTATTTATCAACCCATTTGTTACACTTGTTTTATAAAATACAATGGGCCAGCACACACTGTACACAATCTCAGCCCAAATGTCAAAATGCAAATTGCTCAGACATTCACATGCCATCAATAAAAAGGCTACTTGAAGCAAGATGTTAGGAAATATTGAATATCAGAACAGACTTGTGACAACTTCTTTGTCCTCAGTGATTATTTAAACTCAGATGACAAACACACTTTGGTGTGATGGTTTTGAGTCTTCATCCTTCTAACATTTCTGGGCTTGAAAGGGATTATTTTTAAAAGTCTGCAGAAGGCTTTAAGTTGTAGCCTAGAGTAATCAGAACAAACCTGATTTTTGCGTCCCTTCCTGGGGTAATGAGTTTTCAGAAAACAGCAAAGCCCCAAATGCTGGCTCTTTTGGCCCCACAACCCACAGTCCTTGCAAGCAACAGACGCCCTGGGCAGAATGGCCAGAGGACCGTGGAGGGGGAGGGTCCGGATGTGATCGCAGGAACAACGTCAGGGGCAGGGTTTTAATACAACTGCCCCTCCCCTTGCCCTTGGGAGTCAGCGGTACAGCACGGAGGAAACTTGGTTCTGGTGAACTTTCACCCGGATACACAAACAGGTGCAAAGAATACTTTTTTAAAAAAGCTATTCTGGAGGAAACAAAAGTGGAAACTGGGAACTCAAACCTTCCCCATAATTGAAACCCAGTGGTGGTAGGCAATGTCTGGGACCTGGGAAACGTGAGAACAGATCCAAGCTGTATCACCCAGGCGAATCACTTTTGTCTCCCAATCTCAGCTTCCTCAACCATCACAGAAGAGGCAAGAGGATTTGATGAACAATATAAAATGTTCAGCACAGCTTTGCTCCATAACAAGGGGTCTACAAGTAATTACTACTCATAATAACATGCCCTGATTGTGGCTTTTGTAGAATTTTCAGGACACATCTCTCTGCATTCTGCCGAACTGAATCTAATTAATGTTGACAGCATGTAAGTCTGTTTTCTATTAGCCTTCAGTATTCCCATTTATGACATTAAATGTCATCAATTCCATTTTATAACCTAAGTAAAAATCCTGATTAACTACTTATTAGCTAGAAAAAGCACACAGCATGTGAATAGGAATGAAATACTAAAAACATCCACCCCAAGAATTCCTTTCCAATGTGTTTTCAATGTGTAAGGAGAGTGGAAAAATTACTGTTTATTTTGTTTCGAAGATTTTAAGTGCTGTCTATAAATACGTTATGCAAACAAAATCTATGTAAAGAAAAACAAATGATAAGATTGTGTGTATGTGTATGTGTGAGAATCCATTTGAAATACACGCAACATTCAATTCTAAAATTTCATTCTGCTATGGTCATTGACTGGAACAAAAATTGGAAATCCTCCATAGCAATGTTATTTTGAGCCTATGTCTTTCATACTAAATGTACTCAGAAGTACATTAAAATGGTTTTGACCTTGAACAGGGGTGAATCAAGAATATTCCTTAAAAAGAGATAGTGCCTATACAATCAAATACCATACTATTTGGCAGAATCTAATCTGCTAGGATGGAGAAGGCAATGGCAACCCACTCCAATACTCTTGCCTGGGAAATCCCAAGGACGGAAGAGCCTGGTAGGCTGCAGTCCCATGGAGTCACCAAGAGTCAGAAAGGACTGAGTGACTTCACTTTCACTTTTCACTTTCACTTTTCACTTTCACGCACTGGAGAAGGAAATGGCAACCCATTCCAGTGTTCTTGCCTGGAGAATCCCAGGGACGGGGGAGCCTGGTGGGCCGCCGTCTATGTGGTCGTACAGAGTCGGACACGACTGACGTGACTTAGCAGCAGCAGCAGCAGCAATCTGCTAGGAAAAGCTGACCAACTTTGAAATCCTTTATAATCCCTCCCTCTCAGGACAGGTATAGACATGCCCTATGGTATTAATTTTACATGCTAGACTCTAAGATGAAAGAAGATGAATACTGAGGAGAAAAAGTATTAACTGACATTGCCAGAGGGTAATTATGATTTTTTTTTCATTTATTTTTATTAGTTGGAGGCTAATTACTTTACAATACTGTAGTGGGTTTTGTCATACATTGACATGAATCAGCCACAGATTTACATGTATTCCCCATCCCGACCCCCCTCCCCCGCTCCCTCTCCACCCCGTCCCTCTGAGTCTTCCCAGTGCACTAGGCCCGAGCACTTAGTCTCATGCATCCAACCTGGGCTGGTGATCTGTTTCACTATAGATAATATACCTGTTTCGATGCTATTCTCTTGAAACATCCCACCCCCCTTGGCTTCTCCCACAGAGTCCAAAAGTCTGTTCTGTACTTCTGTGTCTCCTTTTCTGTTTTGCATATAGGGTTATCGTTACCATCTTTCTAAATTCCATATATATGTGTTAGTATGCTGTAATGTTCTTTATTTTTCTGGCTTACTTCACTCTGTATAATGGGCTCCAGTTTCATCCATCTCATTAGAAAAGATTCAAATGAATTCTTTTTAATGGCTGAGTAATATTCCATGGTGTATATGTACCACAGCTTCCTTATCCATTTGTCTGCTGATGGGCATCTAGGTTGCTTCCATGTCCTGGCTATTATAAACAGTGCTGCGATGAACATTGGGGTGCATGTGTCTCTTTCAGATCTGGTTTCCTCGGTGTGTATGCCATAATTATGATTTTTTAAAGGGAGGAGTTAAAAGTTGTCTGATTACAAACCACTGTGGATGAATATTCTTTGAAAAAATTTTAAAATTATGTTTGGGTTAATATATCTGAGTTGAAGTTACATTTTACTCTTTATTGAAGTTGTTTTGTTATAGTACTTTATAAGGGAAAAAATTCAGAAGATACTTTCATTGGAGAAAAAATAAAATTACGGTATGAGCTATTATCCCTTGTTTAAAAAATGAGAATAGCAAAAAACATCCCATTTTTATAAAATTAGTTTTATTCCATCAACAAGGATACCTCTAAAACTGCTGGCAATTTATCTGACACCTCAGTATATTAATTTATTATTGCCTGGTACATATTTTTACAAATTTAAGACTTAAGTATAAGGAGACTGTGAAATTATTTGTTTACTTCTTGATTAGCAATTTGGAAAGATATCAGAACACAAGGAGTATGATTTATTTACTACATAGTACACTTTTTCACACTTAAATTTTTAAACAAGCGAAATTGTACATAAATTTCATAATGTGGCTTATAATTCCTTACAAGGAAACAAAGAGAGGTCAAAATTAGCATTTGAATGTCGACAGTGAATTGACATTCAAAGTTTTAAATAACTTTGACAAAGTTATTTAATGTAATATTCTATTCTAAAAATATAAACCTATTAAAATTATATACTCTATTTAAAGTAATCTCTTGTCTATGCCTGAGAATTTTAAATTCTCTCTAGTTTTGGTGATGGTGATATCAAGTTTCACGTAAGTATTCTTTAAAGCTGTGTGCTATTTAAGAAAATGCACTATATTCAAGTGTCAGTATATTTTTGTTTCTGTAGCATTGCTAAGTCTACACAACTGCTCAAAGCATTTATGTGTTTGTATATTTTGCTCTACTTTTATGAACAAAAAAATATAAAAAGGCCAGGATAAAGTGCAATACTTAGTGCTGGTATAGCATTATAATTTATGAGGTAATAGTCAAATCATGAAATTTAACTACCCTCAATAAGACCCTCCAGGCTCAGGCATCTTAAGTACTTTTTTTTAACCAAGCAATTTCTTTGTTGTTGTTGTTGTTGTTGTTGCTCAGTAACATACCATATTTTTCTTCTTTTTACCTTTTGAACTCCTTCATCCATTTCTCCAGCCCCTTACCCCTCCAACTTTAGCAATCACCAATCTGTGAGCTAGATCCGCATATGTCTGAGTTGAGGTTACATTTACTCTCTTTAAAATGAGTATTTTATGTCCTTTTGTTTACTAAGAAATCAGTCTATCTTTTTTAAAAAATGTATTCAAGTATAGTTGATTCACAGTGTTGTGTTCATTTCTTCTGTAGAGCAAAGTGATTCAGTTATACACATACAGATATATGCATACACACACACACATCTTCTTTCACATCTCTTTTTCATCATGGCTTATCACGGGATATTGGCTATAGGTCCCTGTGCCCTATGTAGGACCTCGTGAAAACACCCTGTTTTTGAGCTGAGATGTGTAGGAACACACTAAGGCCTGACGTTGGTGAGGACTTCCACAGTCATGACGGCAGAGTGCTTTCAAGTGCATGTTCTCACTCAGCCTGTGGCAACCTGGTGAGCAGCCAGGACAGGACCGATCTGCAAGCTGATCCTGCAGACAGAGGACTGTGGATCTGAGAGGCTCCCCAATTCCCCCAAGTCACATGGCTCCAGAGAAATGGGGCGGGGACGCCCTTCTACTGCAAACTGTTAGACAGATGTGCTTACTTATTATTCAACAAATGTAAATCTTTAAGAAAATTGTGATAGAAAGAAACATGCCTTTAATACTCCCACGGTTGCATCAAGCATCTCAGGTGGCAGAAGGTGGGACACAGATGGACATACCATGTCACCTCTCAGACCCGAGGGGAGGTCCTGAGGAGTAAGGCTGAGTGGGGCTCTACTCCATTCGAGGCAGAAAGAGCATACTACTTTAAAATCTTCAAAGTGGTAACACTTCCCCAGACAGCCTTTAAATGCAAATACCTCTCCGTGTCTATGACCATGTACTCAACTGCCTTCTTTAAAGCAGACTGACAAAGTTTTGTTTTTGCCCAGCAATCATGGTTCATTCTTACCCCTGAAGATGTAGAGGTATGGCTGCAATACATCTAAAGCAGGTGAAAACTCTGAGGACGTGAGGTGACTCCTACCTTCAGTTACTGTGTACATGCGAAGTCGCTTCAGTCATGTCCAACTCTCTGCGACCCCACAGACTCCCGTCCCTGGAATTCTCCAGAGAAGAATACTGGAGTGTGTTGCCATTTGCTCCTTCAGATCTTCCTGACCCAAGGATCAAACCAGAGTCCCTTATGTCATCTGCATTGGCAAGTGGGTTCTCTACCACAAGATCCATCTGGGAAGATCTGTTACTGCGGAACCCTCTAAAAATCCCAGAACACAAACACTAAATAAATAGCACAGTCACTTTTCCCTATGTACTGATACCATTTTCCTTACACTTTTAAGATAAAAGACGACCAAAGATAATACGATACAAATCCGGAAATACATTTTAAAACCTTGCTTGTGAAGGTTAAAACTACCTCGAGGTCACAAACATGGTAATTTATGGTGTATTTTAGTAGAAAAAGTTACTTTCCGCCACGCAGCAGCTCTGCTGCCCATGGAGCGCTTGCTCCCATGAATATACAGGCTGATGGGCATAAACTGAACCAGAAGATGCAGGTTCCCTGGGCTACTGTGCAGTCACAGCAAGTTCTCATGTAACTAACACATCTGTGGTATGTTTAGTCATGTGCTTCCTTACATAGATAACCTGCCCCTTCTTTCTGAGATGCCCCGAAACTGAACATTCAGCCTGTAACAACTAAAATGTGCCAAGCATTTGACTACGGATTTCTCACAACACCACTATGAAGAATCCTTTTCTCCATCTTCTAGATGAGAGTGACGGAGAATACATTTCTATCACTTCCAGGAGATGACTTTACAATTTGCGCTAATCTCAAACCTCTTTGGGATTATATTAAAATGCAACCCGCTCTGTATAATGGGCTCCAGTTTCATCCATCTCATTAGAACTGATTCAAATGAATTCTTTTTAATGGCTGAGTAATATTCCATTGTGTGTATGTACCATAGCTTCCTTATCAGAAAGATAAAGAGCAATACAGTATACTGACACATATATATGGAATTTTAAAAGATGGTAACGATAACCCAATATGCAAAACAGAAAAAGAGACACAGATGTACAGAACAGACTTTGGGACTCTGTGGGAGAAGGCGAGGGTGGGATGTTCTGAGAGAACAGCATTGAAACAAGTATACTACCAAGGGTGAAACAGATCACCAGCCCAGGCTGGATGCATGAGACAAGTGCTCAGGGCTGGTGCACTGGGAGGACCCAGAGGGATGGGATGGGGAGGGAGGCGGGAGTGGGGTTCAGGATGGGGAACACATGTAAATCCATGGCTGATTCATGGCAATGTATGGCAAAAACCACTACAACATTGTAAAGTAATTAGCCTCCAACTAATAAAAATAAATGAAAAAAAAAAATGCAACCCAAATGTCAGCAGTTCCTGCTGCCTTCCACTTCCTGTGTCCCCTGATCGGACTTTGTCATAGCCCACTGCCAGCCTGGACACAGAACTCAGCCCATCTTTGAATTTATCAAAGAGAATTCAGTCACAGAAAAGCATCAGTGAGTACTAAGAAACAGGTGAGTTTTTAAGGAAACACAGAGGAGGGAATTCACCTCTGGATCCACTCAGTAACAATAAAGAAGCAAATCCTCATGAGACAGCTCTGTTCTCATGCCAAAGTCCTTCCTCATCCGTCACCAGCAGTCCAAGGTTTTCACCAGCTCCTCCTGCTCACAGGCTTCCAGGCTCCAGGTTCCTCTCTCATGAATTGCTCCCATTTCTCACTCCCTCTGTTGTACAGAGCAATTTTCTCTATCCTACAACCACTTCTTCACTCACTTCTTCCTAATGCACCTCCAAGATCAGTCACTCTGGGGTCACTCTAGGTACAGGACCCATTGCACTTAGAGACCAGCAAGGGGTTTAATTAATTCCTATAAAAACTTCTGTATGGAATGTTAGGTCTACACTGGTAATTCTGACATGTAGAGTTGAGCACTGTATCTATAATAACACAAAGGCTTGCCTACAGGAAGGAAGACTTGGGCTCACCCAAACCTACCATTTCCTACCAACGTTTTCAAACAGATCTTCACGACGCTCAACACGATCTGGAAGGACCTTGACCATTTATGTGTTGACTTCATCTCTGGGTTTCCCTCTACCAGATAGAGTGCATGGTCCTTGTCTGCTTTGCTCACTCCTGTATTCCTGATTCGCAGAGAGGGCCTGTCACCTAGTAGATGCTCAGTAGATATTTTTTGGATGAATGATTGAACAAATGTATGAATGAATAGTGGCCAGAGAAGTTAACATTCAGTTTTGAAGTTCTGAGCCATCAACAGCATGCATCCCAGATTTTGACTTGTAACCAACAGTGCAAAATTGAGTGATAAATGATCTCCCTGACACTCCTGGTGAAATTCCTTTCTTCCCTGTGTAAAGTTCTAGAAAGTGTTTTCATAACCTGAATGTGGAGGGAGACAGAAGCAAAGAAACTGCCTTCTCTCAGTGAGGATGAGAAAATGTACTGTGATTCATCTCAAATTATTTACTGAGTGACTGAAATGTGCCAGAAACTGGACTAGGCAAGGAGACTACATGAGCTGCAACACCGTCTCTGTCCCCATGTTCACATATCCATGCTTTTCCAGATACTAGTCCTTTGACTTTGAAGACCTTGGTTGTGCCAGGCAAATTCACCCTCCTCTCAGGCTCCGCTCACCTGCACCTCTCCTGACAATAGGCTGTCTACCATTGGTGCTTCCCAAGCATACTGGGATTACCCAATGTCTACTACTCCCAAGACATAATTCAACCAATCTGTTATTATTTGAGTACATACATCTACACCCCACCCAAACACAGCAAGCCCGATGAGTCAAAGCCTACATATATGACCTCATAGAATCTTAGCAAAGATCTCTGCTGAATGAATTAGTAATTTGCAGAAGACAGGTGTGCTGCTCTTGGCTTCTGAGAACTACTCACAATCATGGTTCAAAGTACATCTTTGAGTTGCAATTAATTCTAAGGCTGAAAATACTAACGAATGACTACATACTCAATAGACTTCTCAGCATAACCTGCCAAAACCCACCACCTTTCTTTAGATTTGAAAAGTTTTAGATATAAATTCTTATTGATTCTTTAGAACCATTCAAGAGAAAAATTCTCTTTTTCCACTGGAGCATTTCATTCTCAAAAACAGGCTTGAAAGTCTCCCGTATTCATGTCAAATGTCTGTTAAGACAATCAGGGGTTTGTGCCAGCCACTGGCTGGGAACAATGAATCTGTGTTTACTTTAGTTGAGATCAGAGAATCTGTCAGCAGTCACCTTATCAAAGACATCATTTTTGGGTCTCATTGCCAGTAAGTAATGGTTGTGTTGAAAGATTAGTAAGAATTTCTTGAAGTGACTTGTTAGAGGCAGTAGGTCAAAGACTCGCCATGTTTCTCATCACTCAACCTGGCTCTCCATGTTCAAAAACAGGCATCCATTCTTCTGTGTTACTAATGGGACCGTGTCTTGAGATCTGTCTCAATCATCTTCTTCTAGATATAAGTAAAGACATAAAACCAGTAGGGGCATTCCCTATGTGATGGTCCAGTGCCCTTCCCCTTCTCTCACTGAAACCCCAAGAGTTACTCTTTGCTAGGAATTCTGGAAACAGACCAAGTTGGCTATCTTATACTCTAACTGAAGTTATATATCTCAAGTCACACAAAATCATGCATGGTTCAGAAAGAAAGAGCTTTCT
The DNA here is from genome assembly GCF_963930625.1 of Muntiacus reevesi. Taxonomy (NCBI): domain Eukaryota; kingdom Metazoa; phylum Chordata; class Mammalia; order Artiodactyla; family Cervidae; genus Muntiacus; species Muntiacus reevesi. Next base: position 16,999,350 of record NC_089250.1, on the reverse strand, counting down.
GTGGCATCCCTCTGTTTTTCATCTATAAAAGCATGTCTCCTTAGAAGTGACAACAAATATTAGAAGCATGTTCTCAAAGGTCTTGCTACTCAAAGAGGAACTCCTGGAGGAGCAGCATTAGCATAACCTGGGAGTCCAACAAAATGCAAATTCATGCCTCCTTTCCTACCCAGGTTGACTAAATCAGAATTGGAATAAAGGTGGGACTGAGGAATCCTCATTTCAACAAGATCACCAATGATTCTGATGTGCATCAAAATTTGAGATCTGCTTTAAAGTACTCCCATGTAGATTTCTCAGCCATACTTCCCCCTAAGGACCATAATCAAAAAGCTGGAACAGGCAATCATTTTCAGATTCGTACAAGTGCTAACAGTGTTATATACAGGTTTTGCTCTAGGATAACTACAAGAGAGACTTGCTAAATAAAACTTGTTCACCAAAGGAGCAGGAGTAAGATTGACAGGGGAGGCAGAGGTCCAGAGCCATCAGTTGGTTCTTTTTAAGTTCCTAGCGTTTGCTGATGAGTGGTTTTGGGTAAGGTCAATTCAGAGGAGTTCTAACCCCAAAAAGAAAAGAGGATTATGGATGAGTTCTCTTATGGATGAGTTCAGCCTGCTTACTCCTCCCTACCTCACATGAGGTGACCACAGAAACATCAGGTAAACTTCTCTCCTCAGATTTCTTCATCATTTTAATAATTTGCACCGTGAGACCTTCTGTGGTGCATCTATGAAATGAGTGAAGTTCTGAACCATTCTCAGGGTGAATCTTTGATGAAAAACTTTAGAAGAGACATTACAATAGACGGAACTGATGTTTCAAAAGTGAAAAAGATAATAAGAGACCACTATGAGCAACTACATACCATCACATTACAAAAAGCTAGTGCATAAAACAGAAAAGCAGCAGACTTGCAGATACAGAGAACAAACGAGTGGTCACCAGCGGGGAGAGGGAAGCGGGCAGGGGCAGCATAGGTTTAGGGGGCAAAAAAGGGGTTACTACGGGATTATATGAAATAACATGTGCGAAACTTTTGAAAAGTGTAAAGCACTACAGAATTTAAAGAATCTTTCATTCAATGAAAAAAACACATTCATGACAAGTTAAAAAAGAGTTGTGTTTCTATACGCTAGTATAGAAGTAACATACAAGAAGGAAATTAAGAAAACCATCACATCCAAAAGAATAAAATACTTAGGAATAAACTTAATCAGGAAAGCAAGACCTGTATACTAAAAACTACAAGACAGAGATGAAAGCAGTTAAAGAAAACACAAGTAAATAGAAATATATTTTTCCAATCTTCATAGACTGGAAGACTCAATATTGTTAAAATGTCCATAGTACCGAAAGTCATCTAGAGATTCAATGTAATTTCACAATAATCTCAATGGCACTTATAGGAAGAGAGAAAGCAATCTAAAATTCATACAAAATCACGACAGACGCTAAATAGCAAAAACAATCTTGAGAAAGAAGAACACAGTTAAAGGCATCACACTTCCTGGTTTCAAAATATATTACAAAGTTAAGTAATTAAAACAGTATGGTGCTGGCATAAAGATAGACATATAGATCAGTGGAAAAAATCAAGAACTCAAAAATAAACCCACATATATATGGCAAGTGATCTTCCACAAGGATGCCAAGAAAACACAATGGGAAAAGGAGTTTCTCAACAAATGGAGTCTGGAAAACTAGATATTCATATGCAAAAGAAAGAAATCAGACACTTTATATCTTGCATAAAATCAGCTGAAAATGAATTAAAGACTTACACTTAGGACTTGAAACTGAAAAACTCCTAGAAGAAAACATAGAAGGAAGCTCCTTGACACTGCGCTTGGCAATGATTTCCTAGATACAGTACCAAAAGCACAGGCAGCAAAAGCAAAAATAGGCACGTGAGACGACATTAAACTCAGAAGCTTCTGAACAGCAAAGGGAACTATCAACAGAATGAAAGGGCAACATATGGAGTGGGAGAAAATATTTGCTAACCATTTACCTGATAAGGGGTTAATATCCAAAATATATAAGGAATCCCTACAACTCAATAGAAAAACACCAAGTAACCAGATTTTTTAAATGGGCAAAGGACCTAAATAGACATTTCTTCAAAGAAGACATACAAATGGCCAACAGGTATATGAAAACGTGCTCAACATTACTAATCCTCAGGGAAATGCAAATAAAAAATCACAAGACATCATCTCATACCCATTAGAATGTTCTATCTGTGTTTGTGCTCAGTAGCTCAGTCACGTCTGACTCTTTGCAACCCCATGGACTGTAGCCCTCCAGGTTCCTCTGTCCATAGGATTTTCCAGGCAAGAATACTGGAGTGGGTTGCCATTTCATTCTCCAGTGATCTTCCTGACCCAGGGATCAAACCCACATCTCTTGCATCTCCCACATTGGCAGGCAGGTTCTTTAACACTGGGCCACCTGGGAAGCCCCTGTTAGAAAGGCTGTTATCACAAAGCTAGAACTTATTCAGCTGAAGATCTGCTGCACAGCATTGTGCCTATAGTTAACGATACGCTACTGCGCAGTTTAAAATGTGTTAACACGTTACATCACATGTTAAAGGCTCTTACCACAAAGAAAAAACGATCCCATTATCCCTTTCCTCTGTCTCATTTTGATTAAACAATCTCCCCGTGGGGTTTTGGAGTTCTTGGCAGATGTAAAAGTGCCCAATAGTGAGGACTCTGGGAAGCAAGAAGGCAAGGTTAGCACAGACTACTGGTGTCAGATAAGCAACACAACTTCCACAATCTGCTTTGAGTGTGAACTCCCAAAATCTTCAGAAAGCTTAGGGCCAGTTATGAAACCCCTAAGGCATCATACATTCAAGTTAAGCAGGACAAAAAGAAAACAAGATACAAAGCATTTGTACCTTGAATGAAAGAAAAAAAAACAATAAAAAAGAAAAGCTAATGAAGAAGATAAGTCATGATGCATTGGTAAAACCATCTTGAGAATCTTGTATAATCACCCCCTGATAGCTCTAACCTATCAATTCTGCTTGAAACTATGAACACCTGCTCACATTGTCACTTTTTATTATTCAGAATTTACTGAAGTCGTTTTTTCAAGGCAAGTCCATTGAGTTACCCAAGTGGATATTTAAAAACCTGAGGGAGCCATCTGGCGGCTGTGTGCCTAATGAGAATCCTTCTCCTGGCACAGGCTTGCTGCCCTCTGGGCACTGTCCTTGGAGCAAACGGCACAAGACGGACGAGAGCTGACAAAAAGCATTCTTACGGTGTATGAAGGCCACACAGTGTCGGTGAGCCACAACCAAGCCAAGATGAAGGGTGGGCATCCTTAAGGGTAATTCTGACATTATTTTCTCTACCTGCTCTGAAAAAGAAACTAAATAATGGCGATGAATAACAAAAAATTCTGTTTTGAACTCTATTTCAAGATTGCATTTTCCCATAGACTAAGGAGACAATTTAATAATTTAAAAAACTAGAAATGAAACCAAAAATATAGATTGATGGCTTGCTGAAACAATGCTTAGGTTTAACCAGCTATACATCTTATTCTGACTTTGTAAGAGAAGCAGTAGCATAAGATGGGAAGATACAGGTCCTGCTCGGAAAAATAAAATATTCAAGTCCTGAGCATTGTTAATAAAATAATTTAATACACCCTTTTATTCAGGTCCAGAATGTTAATGGTTTCAGTGCAGAGTCTACTTCTTCAAATACTGGAAAATTCTTTCTCTGTAATACATTCTTTCTCATGTCATAAAAAGCATACGTATGATGCTCATTAGGAAGGAGAAAAGAGGACTTCAAAATTTCAGATAATTGCCTTGAGTAAAAGGTGGTTCTTCTGTAACAATACAAACTTTTCTTCTAAACCTTCCATTACTTCAACTTGCCCAGCCTCAAATAAGTTGCTGGAAATGATTTTTTTCCTTTTGCATGAGGAAAACCCAGTTTCTTAACACAAAAGATGAATTACACTGATTTCACTGGCAACCATGAAGAACAAGCACTTAAGAGTTTCTCATTATTGCCTGTACAGTTTGTTGTTAAAGTATAAACTGGCTATAGAAATGTACCAGAAAGTTGGCGTAAATGCTGAAAATAAAAATGAACTTTTCAAATTTCTTCTAAAACCAATACAAAGACTACTTAAAAAAAGATATATCTCCTAAACTACAATTTAAACCAAATACAACATTAAAAGACTATGAAATGTACATTGTCGCTGGACTATTTCTAAATTAATGGAATTCTTTTTTTCATCGTTTAACATCTTTATTTATTATTGTGGTTGTCCTGGATAAATTGGACACTTTCTGTGGTTGACGGCTAGAAGTATGTAAATTATATGCTAATTTAAACTACTTTAATTACATTAAGAGTATGTTCCATACTTTTATTGAATTGTTTTCTTTAAATCAGTTTTAACTCCAATAGTTACTGCCATATGTGTTTATTTTCTATGGATATTAAAGCATATCCTGTCTTTATTTTTAATTTATATTCATCTTTGTTTTGTATTCAATATGAAACAGAATTCAGTTTTTAAAGCTCAAATGATTCCTTTACATTCAAATCAGAAATTCATTATTTTAAACTTAAAGAAACAGAGCCATTTTTGTTTTAACACTTGCTTTGGAAATATGAGCTTGTTCGAACATGACTGATATATCACAAATTTCCCATTTGCATAAATACAATTCTGTCTGTGAGAAACACTAAGTCAGGTCTAAATCAGGACAATTTTGCTCCCTAGAGAATTACTGGCGATGTTCGGAGACATTTCTGGCATCTAGCGGGTAGACGTTAAGGGTGCTGGCAGTCATCCTACCATGAGCAAGACAGCTCCCCCAAACCCCCACCACAAGACAGAATTATCCAGAACCAAACATCAGTGGTGAAATGAGTGAGGAACACTGCACTTGGTGAACAAAATGGTGAGCTGGGCAGGAAAAACAAAATGCACACACTGCTCATCCTTCAAGCATCGACCAGGCACCCTGGACTTCCCTGCGCCTCTGTCACAGGTACAACTTCCCGGCTGATTGCTGACCGTCCTCCTCCCCTCCCCTTCCAGTAACTAACAAGCTCCAACCCTTCTTACACCCACTTCCACAAGCACACTTCAGGTAGTGCTTTTAAGGTAACTACTTCTAAACCACTTAACATGCTGCATACCTCACACCACTTCTCCATAAGCTCTATGGTTTTCATCGTGTGATTTCTGCATCACATAAGAAGTCTTAGAAAAATATACGATACTATTATAGTATAAATGAATCAATGTTTTTATTTCTGTGTTAAATATACGAATTCTTCTCTCCTCTGATTAAATTTCTTAACGCTAAAGCATTTTCAAAACATGTTCCATGGTCTAAATGGATTTTAAAATGACTTCAAAAAGATGTCTTCTAAGCATACATAAGGACGCGAGACAGGGGTGTTCCCCTGGTTCTACCACTACCTAGAACTTGAAAATAGATGCCTACCCTGGGGCCTGATACATAACAGGCACTCAGTATTTATTATTTCCTAAATAAGCAAAATGCCTTCTGCCACTCCATCCCCATAAGATCTATGTATAATCTGATAGAGGGTATAAACATCCATGACATTCCTACATTTAACCTTTAAAAATACATTATACTCTCATATAATATACAATGACATGGCCTTCTGCATGCAAAAGTTAGATGTTCACACAATCAATCTGAGCTTTGCATTTATGACCAAAGTCAAGTTTGAGTTGAATCACCATGCTTGTCTGTACAACAGCATTTCATGGTTGGAATATCTTTGACATTTTCCTATTATTATTTACAAAAACAGATGTTAAATGATAAGAGGCACCTGAAGCAACTAGTGACAAAAATGAAGATCTTACAACAGTAACGCAGATGAGATGAGACAAAGATGGCACCTATGAAATGGAACCAAAGCGACCAACTGACTGCTTTCTGCGCTCTAGCTCGTCCACTGTTTGGGTTTAGTCATGAAAGGAAAGAACAAAAGTCAAAGAACTATATGGAACGCTAGTAATAGAGCATCAGAAACTGTGACTAAAGGATCAGGGGTAATGAAAGCTTCTGGATATTTTTATATACCTATTTATATAAATATTAATGTATTTAAAAATCTCTCTGGAATAGAATTATTTAAGTGTATTGGTCAAGTTTTGCAAGTAAGTGCCATGTTCTGGGGAATACAGTCTGTAAGAAGATAGAGGTTTGTATTAATATTCTAAAGAAGAAACACACCTATGAGGGTGAGCATGGGAGTCAAGCAACAAGGGACACGCAGACAGGAGGGCCAGAGAGGCCAACCAGGACCAGAGTGAGCAGTGCTGGGGGAGGCTGATCATGACCATGGTCTGCGGCAGGAATGTGCCTACAATGGAGGGGAAGGGTTCAGACTATCCATCACAGCTTGATGGCAGCAGCCATTAAAAGAACCCCATTCCTGCCTCTTGCTCTGATTCCAAGCAATCTCTTGATTGTAGTTTGCTTCTTCAGATATTTTTTGCTTAAAGGCAAAGACTAGGATGCTTAGCAAACCTGAGCTCACTGGATAATTACACATTTCATTATAAATCAATAAAACTGACTTTCTCCTTGTGTTGATGGATTCTGTTCTGACCAAAAGACCTACTCTTGGAGCTCTGAGAAATCAGGTACAGTCTAGATGCTGGCATTGCAGGGCACTGATGCATCCAGGTAGATGCCACCCCTTGAGGGCCATCTACATGTGCAGCTGACCTTCCCCGGGTCTTCTCCAGTCCTAACGACCATCTACAGCTGCATAATTTTCAAGCACAGGGATGGCCCAATCCCCCTAACTTCCATTCTCTCTACTCTGATTCCTACAAATGTTGATTAAAGTCTACATTCCCTCCCCGGTTGTTGTTGTTTTTTTTAAAACCAAGATGCATGTGTATCTGCTGTGCCAACACAGAACGTCCAGGCCTCAAATGTTACTGCTGTGAAAAGCCAGTTAGCAATAAGCACCCCTGGAATTCTCAAGAACACAGTTAACCTAATGCCACATTTTGACCAACCTCTGGATAATAGGCACTTAGTTTATGGAAACAACAAAGCCTAAACAAGACCCACAACAAACCTATAGTGTCTTCCACAAGTCTTCGACTGTTTGATTTCTTAAAAGAGGCACCCACTTAACAGAAGCCCTAAGGAGATCTGAAATAGGCTCCTCCGGGAGTTTCAAAAGAATCTTTTCCATACAGAAATGTATCTTATCACATGATTATGCTTTGCTCTTTTCACAGACAGTGATCTTTGAAGCTCTTCAAAGTGTCAGCTTGACAGTGTAGCTGCTGTTGATAAGCTCCTTCCTCTCTGCTTTAGTCTTCTCATCAGTGAAGGGTGTGTGTGTGTGTGTGTGTGTGTGTGCGTGCCCATGCACTCTTGGAGCGCTGGGTCTCTCTCCACTTTTTTTTTTTATGTGGACCATTTTTTAAAAATTCATGTACCTTCTGTGCTGCGTCTTCATTGCTACACAGGCTTTTCTCTAGTTGCAGGGCATGGGTTTCTCATGGCGGTGGCTTCTCTTGATGCAGAGTACAGGCTCTAGGGGGCATGGGCTTCGGTAGTTGTGGCTCCTGAGCTCTAAAGAACAGGCTCAGTAGTTGCCGTGAACAAGCTTAGTTGCTCTGAGGCATGTGGGATCTTCCTGGATCAAGGACTGAACCTGTGTCTCCTGCATTGGCAGGGGGATTCTTTACCACTGAGCTAACAGGAAGCCCCCATGGCCATTTCTTGAAGCTGGCTTTGAACTACGTTGATGTGCACGCCTACCCTAGCGCCTGTCTTCCATTTGACTGTAAATACTCTAAAAACAAGGGCTGCACCTGAACATCCCTGAATGTGTCACAATGACGGCTGCCCTGTGATGTTTCAACAAATGTCCGTTCCTATTGGCTATGAGGATCTTCAGGTGAAGAAGAGTGGGATGTTGCTCAGAATGCAACTAAACTCTGGCTCTTGAACTTCTTGGTGAAATTCCTAAAGTATCTTCTTACATCTTCTGTGTCCCTTGTTCACGGCAAAAGAGTAGATGCCCCAGAGATAGGTACTGACAATATGTATAAGTCAGCAAATAAACCCTACTTTGCCCCTAGAAAGTAAAAGCAAATGAAGTTAAAAGGACAGCAACTGAGTGTGGCTGAGTATATGAGAAACATGATCATATGGCATGGTACACAGAATATTTCAAATGAGGCTTGTCCAAGAAAAATGTACCATGTTTATGGGAAACATGTTTATTTTTCCCCCAGTTTAATTGAGAAATAATTGGCATACGTCACTGTCTAAGTTCAAGGTGTACAGCATGATGGTTTGATTTACATATACTGTGAAATGATTACCACAATAGGATCAGCTAACATCCATTTTCTCATAGATATATAAAAAATAGGGAAAGAAAAGAAATCCAAAAATTCTTGGAAACATAGTTTACCAAGACTGAATCAGGAAGAAAATAGAGAATCTGAATACACCAGTAACTAGTGAGGAGACCATATCAGTCATCAAAAATGTCTCGAAGTGGTTCTGTGTACCACAGATGGTTCTCTGGTGAATTTTACCAAACATTTCAAGAAGAATTAACATCAATTCTTCTCAAACTATCCCCAAAAATGAAAGACAAGGGAACAGTCCCAAGCTCATTTTACAAGACCAGTATTGTCCTGATACCAAAACCAGAAACGGACACTACTAGGAAAGAAAACTGTAGGCCAATATCCCTACTGAATACAGAGGCAAAAATCATCCATAAAACACCAGCAAACCAAATTCAGCAGCACATTAAAATGGTCATTCAAGAGGGAGGTGGGATGGGAGACCGGGATGGGGAATTCGTGTAACTCTATGGCTGATTCACATCAATGTATGACAAAACCCACTGAAAAATAAAAAAAAATTAAAAAAAAAATAATAAAAAAAAAAATAAATAAAATAAAATGGTCATTCACCATATTCAAAAGGGATTTGCCCCTGGGACACAAGGACGGTTCCATATTTGCAAAGCAATCAAATCAGGAAAGCTAATATTTTAGAAGGAAGCCAAGAATATTCAAATGGAGAAAAAAAGCCTCTTCAATAAATGGTGCTGGGATAATTGGATATCCATATATAAAAGAAACTGAGCCCATATCTTATGCCACTCACAAAAATTAACTTGAAGTGGGCTGAAGCAGGGTACTGGGTTTGCTCTGGGAGCCAGTCTGCCTGCCCTTCTCTTAGCTTGAATGTCGCTGAGCCACACAGCTGCCAGGAGTTGTCACCAGCATTTTTTAATCAGATGGGGCTGAGGGCACCCTCCACACCTTGCCTGGGAGTGGGCAAACCTGGCTCCAGGGCCAGCAAAGCTCCTCATCTGAGGATCCCAGTCAGGCAGATCTTTACCTCGCCCAGTTTCCTGGTCTGAGTGACTCCTGACTTGGTTCTGCAGGTGAGCAAAGCTGCTGGTTGGGACTATTACTTGGGCTCTGCAGGTAGGAACTCCGTTTGCCAAGATTCAAGTGCTAGGTGTTGCAAATCCCTCCCCAACTCTCTGTCACAGTCAGAGGCCCAGGGATTTAGCCCACAGATTTCCCGGTGGTCCCCACTGTGTGAGATCAGAAGAGGGGCTCCCACAAAGCCACCCACAACCCTGGGGAAGGTCGGGTATCTCCCCAGGTTCTCTTTTCCTACTGGAGAAGCCAGGGGCTCAGGGCAGACCTCTATGCAGTGTTGCAACAGCCCAGGGCAGGCAATGGGGCCAGCACGTAGCTGCTTCTCTTATCCCTCCAGGGCAGCCTGGCTTGCCTTGGTGATGCAGGGGGTGCTTCAGTCTCACCCCCGGTTCTACCACTCTCTCAGTGGTACCCTGTTCTTGAATAGGTGTCAGTTGTTCTCATGTACACAGTGAAGCCAGGAATGACCGACGTGGCCATCTTGGTAACATCATTCTCTCAGGAAGTATACACACAAACAGAAGAATTCCGGTAGAACTCTATTCTGCACCAACTCATTTTTCATGGTCTATGTAAAAGCTAATGTTGGATAATCTTCCCTGTCAAAGTTCTCTTAATTCTCTGCTAGCACAGTTGGAACAGGTGGGTGGGTACAAGTGGACTAGATATTTAGAATGGCTGGAAAGGACAGACATCACATGGTGTGACAACTGTGGTCAAGTCAGAATGTCCTTCCCTGTCTCATATGGACAGAATTTGCAGGAACATTCACTTTGTCTCATCAAAGCAAAGAATGTTTGCATGCACTGTTTTATTATTAAAAGATCAGCCAGAAGAAACATTAATCAGTAGGTGCTCTGGCGAACAATTTTAGGGTCTTCACACTCTAAAAGAAGAAAAAAAAGGGTGTGCCAGGGACATGGGTTTTATCCCTGCTCCAGGAAGATCCCACATGCCATGTGGCAACGAAGCCTGTGCGTGACAACTACTGAGCCCACTTATGGCAACTACTGAAGTCCCCGTACCTAAGAGCCCGAGCTCTGCAGAAGAGAAGCCACTGCAATGAGAAGCCCTCACGCTGGAACTAGAGAGTAGCCCCCACTCTCTGTAACTAGAGAAACCCTGTGTGTGCATCAGTGAAGATGCACCCAGCACAGCCAAAAATAAGTAAACATTAAAATAAATGAAAAAATAAACTTTTGGAGCTCTGAGAATTGCAAAAGGTAGGCATGAAGGGAATTCATCAGAACTCCTGCAAGGATGCATTCTCATGTGTGTTTATCCGCAAGCAATCCTGCCAAGTTTTTTGCTATCTGTCTTGTGGAACTACCTCTTCCCTTACTTTTCCCGTCTTTCCTGCAAAGCAAGGTTTGGATGGTTCTCACTGGATGTTTTCCTCCCTCAGTCCTGCAGATGGCGCTTCTGCTCCAGGGCGCTCGGGCTGCCCGGCTAGAAATAGATTGTTTCCTCAGAAGCTAGTATTTGCCACATCACCTTATGTAACTAAAACAGGCAGCTTTCTATTTCGCTTTTAGCCAGAAACCAACTGTTCCTGGAATCATAGGGCCATTAGATTTTATTAAGCTGAAATGAATACAAAGAGGGAGAGAATAAAAAAGAGAAGAGGCTTTCATGATTGAGAATTCTAGGCAACAGGTTTAAGTGGGAGATGGATTTTTAAATTCAGGATGAATCAGACAAATAGTACATACAAAAGCATGGTCTACCAACCACAAATCCATCTTCAGTCTCAACAAGTTGATAGAAATTCCAACTACGAAGGATCAAATGTCAGTCAAACACAATAGGGATCTGTGTAACTTTTTGTATGCTGTCTGCGTGGATGGATGCCTTGGTGTACGCCTGGGGGAACACGTCCCTGAGAGCCCCCTGTTCTTCTTGGGCTTTTCCATTGTACAAGGGCTGTGCTGTGTGACCATTATTTGCTTTAGTGGAATACCGCCTCAGTCTTCACAAAATCTCCCTCTGCCTTGATTCTGACTACACAAGTATTGCACTTTCACTGGTTGAAGTTGGACGGTGTTCCGGGCAGCCATAGGTGGGTTAGTCCAAGCAAGCTGGCCACACTTTAGGACCTGGGTCCTAAAAAAGCCGGTGTCCCCAGAATGCTAACAACTTTCATGTAAAAACCAAGAGCTGTCATACTGTATCAGAAGTACTGCTTTGCTTCTCTGTCTCCACTAACCTGCAGGCTCTTTATTTTTCATCTGGTGTCTTCCACAGCTAGTTTAAGTCCTAGTCCATAACAGGTGCTCCATAAACATGTATGGAATGAATGGCTCAGTAACACTCAACTACAGAAAGTTGTCAATAGACTGTCCAAAACCTTCTTGAAGGTGGCATGACCCTGTTATGTATAAATCGACGCCATCCCATCTGGGCCCACCTATTGTACCTGTTTGCAGAAATACAACCTAGGTTCTAAGTGGGGAAACTAAAGAAGTTGTTTAGTGTCTTTGGTCAGTTGGTTACAAATGACAGTAGGCGATATTTCTTTGAAAAACTATGTGCCAGATGCAGTGTTAAAATCTCATTTAATGCTCACAACAATCTGTGAGATAAATTTTTATTACATTTTAAAGAGAGGAAATTGAGACCCAGAGAAGGTAAGTGATTTGCTCAGTTACACAGGAGGCGGCAGAGTCAGGTACAGACACATGCAGTCTGACTCAAGAGCTGGTTCTTTGAATCATCACACGGTCCTGCCTCTACCTTTACTGTGGGGTCGTCTCTGATTCTCTTAATGGAAAGCCTGAAGCAGCACCTACACTAATACCAGTAACTTCTTTCTTGAAGATGGGGAATGGGGAGAGGTAGGACTTACTCAACCTTCTCAGTAGCTGATGATCCGTGTTGTTCCTATATGCACGTGCATGCATGCTCAGGTGTATCTGACTCTTTGTGATACAAAGGACTGTAGCCCACCAGGCTCCTCTGTTCAAGGGATTTCCCAGGCAAGAATACTAGAGTGGGTTGCCATTTCCTTCTCCAGGGGATCTTTCTGATACAGGAATCGAACTCGAGTCTCCTCTGTCTCATGCATTGGCAGATGGATTCTTTACCTGGGAAGCCCTGTGTTGTTCCTACACATACGTCATCATCCACTAAGGGGAGTTTCCAGCCCTTTGCTTCAGTTTCTGTAGTTCTCGGCATTTTCAAGTGCTTCTTGCAGACCCCATAATCTAATTCAGATGAAAGAGATTACCTAATGAAATTATGATGACAAGCTCTCTGGGACAAAGCCCCAAATTGTACAACAGCTCCAAGACAGCAGACATTGATTTCTTTTCACACAAGTTCATGAGCTCATGATCACTGCTCTCCTCTTGGGAGTGACTCCTGGATCCAAGATCCTTCCTTCCAGTCATCTCATCTTCTCCAAGAGGAAGGATGTGCATCTCCACCCAGCCAGTGACAGAAGAAACAGCACAAAGAATTTTGCACGGGAGGTTCTGATGGGCCAGGCCAGGAAGGGCACTTATCACTTCCGTTCACATTCCATCGGGCAGAAAGCAGTCATGGGGCTGAATCTAATTGCAGGATGAACTGAGGAATTCAATTTAGCATTGTGCCCAGGAGGAAAAGGAAATGGGTTTGATGAATAGCTAGCCAGCTTCTCCCACAGGCTAATCTTAGAATTAACAGAAGATGCAATCAATAAAAGAACTTCAAACCTCTTCATTATTTCAATATATCATGTATACATTTTTTCCCTTTCTTTAAATTAAAAAATAAATAAATAAAAGAGAGAACCATGATGTTAGAACTTTCAGGCTCTTCATTTTGTGTAAATAGATCACCATCCCTCTGCAAACAGGACATGGGCAATCTGTGAGCTACGTACACAAAATAAAACAAAGCAAGGGCTTTGACCTCCCCAATTTCTAAGACGTTTTTATCCACACAGGGAGACCACTGCTGATCTCCTTCCATTATTTATAGGTTATGGCTGTGCTGGCATGAGGATACTGTACCCAGCAAGTTCTGATTTCTGCATTGTTATAAGGGACACAGCCAGCATTTCAGACCATCCTCTGATGAAAACGTAACCACAAGTGACAGATGGTACAGAGGCAAAAGTGCTGGTGGTTGCAGAAATCACAGAGAGATGGCCGTATTCTGTGGAAGCAGGGGCGCAGGACTCGCCCACTGTGCTCCTTCCAATTCCCTCTCTCAACCCCAGGCTCCTGGCATCTCAGGGCTCTGGGCGAGAAATTTGAAAACTACTATTCAGGAGCCATGTCAGCAGCTATAAAGAGCTATGGACAGAGTGATTTAAAAAAAAAATTATCCCAAGAATAAGCATTTCCACATCTACCTCCATAGCGGTGGTTTAATACCAACAATCTGGCATTGAGGAGCTCCCTAATTTTAAGATAAATACTTGTCAAATGAAAAATGATGGATGGCTCTATCTGTTTCTTTAACACATCTATGCATTACTGGAGTCTTCTCAGGGCTTAGGTTCAGAGAAGCTCACAAGCCTGGGGACCAGCCACCAGATGCCAACTTCTATGCCACTTTCACTGCAAAATAAAGCATATCTCGCCACCTTTGCCAGAAATCCTGAGATTGCACCTGCCCCCATGCCTTTCTAACTGACCAAATAAACTGAGTAGGATCCCAAATAAGTCCATGTCTAAAATTGGATATCCAATGACTGGTAATACAGAGCAGCAAAGAAATTCGACTAAGACATCTATTTATTTGTAAGCCTTTGTGATGAGTTAGCTACATTAAAGGATTTATCCTTTAGAGGATTTGTTGTTGAGTTGCTAAGTCGTATGTGACTCTTCGCAACCCCATGCACTGCAGCACGCCAGACTTCCCTGACCTTCACTATCTCTTGGGATTTGCTCAAACTCATGTCCACTGAGTCAGTGATGGCATCCAACCATCTCATCCTCTGTCGTCCCCTTCTCCTCTTGCCTTTAGTCATTCCTAAAATCAGGGTCTTTTCCAATGAGTAGGCTCTTCACATCAGGTGGCCAAAGTATTGGAGCTTCAGCTTCAGCATCAGTCCTTCCAGTGAAAAGTCAGGACTGATTTCCTTTAGGATTGACTGACTTGGTCTCCTTGCAGTCCAAGGGACGCTCAAGAGACTTCTCCAACACCACAGTTTGAAAGCATCAATTCTTCAGCACTCAATTCTTTAGCACTTAATCTGTCTGCAATGCAGGAGACCTGGGTTTGATCCCTGGGTTGGGAAGATCCCCTGGAGAAGAGAAGGCTACCCATTCCAGTATTCTGGCCTGGAGAATTCCATGGACTATATAGTCTATGGGGTCGCAAAGAGTCAGACACGACTAAGCGATTTTCACTTCACTTTAACCTTCTTTATGATCCAACTCTCACATCTGTACGTGTTTACTGAAACACCGTAGCTTTGCTATATGGACCTTTGTCAGCAAAGTGATGTCTCTGCTTTTTAATACATTGTATAGGTTCTCATTGCTTTTTTCCAAGCAGCAAATGTCTTCTAATTTCATGGCTGCAGTCACTGTCGGAAGTGATTTTGGAGCCCAAGAAAATAAAATCTGTCACGGTTTCCACTTTTTCCCTATCTATTTGTCATGAAGTGATGGCACTGGATGCCATGATCCTAGTTTTTTAAAGCTAATACTGAGTTTTAAGCCAGCGTTTTCACTCTCCTCTTTCACCCTCATCAAGAGGCTCTTTAGTTCCTCTTCACTTTCAGCCATTAGAGTGGTATCACCTGTATATCTGAGGATACACATGTTCTAATTCCAGAAGACAGAATGTCACTGCACTAATCTACTTCTATTTTCCTCTCTTTCAAATGATAAAAAGGACAGTGAGGCAATCATGCTCTTTAAAAAAAAAAAAAAAAACAACTCTTCAGCACCTTTCATGATGATTGGCAGAGATATTTAACAATTGGGGAAGAAAGCAGGAAATAAGGAATGAATGAACCAATGTAGGAAGAGGGAGGAGGGAGAGAAAGGAGGCTGTTTCACGATACAATCTGAAATATTCTTAAAGTCTTTGTTGGATTTTCACAAGAAGATACAAAATTAGATAAGCAGATACCCCTATGCCCTTGGCCCACTGATAAAATCAAAGTGAACCCAAGTCCTACAGACTGTAGGTTCCCTAGGCATGGTTTAATGGCTTAAGTCCTTGACTAAGAACCAAGAGATGGGGATTGGAATTTTTTTTTTTTGCTAAATAGCTCAAGAGTTCTAGGTCTTGAGTAGTATACATCTCTTCTGGGCCTCATTTTCAACATTTTTAAATGGGAATGGTACTTCCTGGTCTTTCTCTCAGAGAGGAGGTGGACAGTCACTTCAGAGCAAGGCTCTCAACAGGTTATAGAATAACAGAAGAGTAGACTAACTGGGAAAATGAAAGGGCTCTACAAATGCACAGTACTGGGTCATTTGCAAAGATATGGATGGACCTAGAATCTGTCACACAGAGTGAAGTCAGAAAGAGGAAAACAAATATCATATATTAACACATATATGTGGAATCTGGAAAAATGGTACTGAGGAGCCTATCTGCAGGGCAGAAATAGAGATACAGACACAGAGAACGGAATGTGGACACAGAGGACAAGGAGAGGGTGGGATGAGCTGGGACAGCAGTTCCGAAACATATACGTTTACCATATGTAAAGGAGACAGCTGGTGGGAAGCCGCTCTACAGCACAGAGTTCAGTTCGGTGCTCTGTGATGGCCTAGACGGGAGGGGTGTGGGGCGGGAGGGAGGGACAGCAGGGAGGGGATGTATGTAAACATGCAGCCGATTCATGCTGTTGGACAGCAGAAACGAACACAGCAATGTAAAGCAATTATACTTCAATAAAAAATTACTGCTGATGTAAAATCAAAATTTAAAAGCCACTGCCCAAGACATTTTCATTTGCAATTTTCAAGATGCATTACCTTGCAAGTTTTACTAAACCAAATAATACAGGTGTCTTCATTTGCATTTGGCATGATACCTCAAAAAGACAACCAAAATCCTGAATGCCCCTGAATTTGGGGCTGATGGTTTCACACGTGGGGAAGCAAAGGAAGCACGTTTCTAAGACTGTTTGGCTGCCTCACCGTCAAGTGAACAGAACCAGAAAAGAATGACAATCCCAGCCACTGTGGGAGCAGCACCCATCGGAGAGCATCTTTTCCCCTGGGTAAGGAGAAGAAATTGTGTGCCCAAAACGATTAATTAATGAGCAGATTCAAAAAAGACCACAGTGTCAACCAGCTCTTATATTATGGCCGAGTGAGTCAGAGGAGCTTCCTTTAATTCTTCTTGACAGATTTTCAGTGCTTTTGTTTTATTTTTCGGAGGTGCCCCAAGTGGTCTCTACGTAAGTTTGAAAGCTTAAAAACAAAAACAAATTCCCCAAAGTGTAAATATGACATAACACTGTAAGTCAACTAGATTTCAATACTTAAAAAAAAAAAAAATGTAAGTATGGTCAACTGTGCTTATAACAAGAAATTCTGGGCATCTAGTCTACCTTCTTATATTTCTTTCCTACTGGCTTCCTGTCAAAAGTAACTTTTCCTTCAAAATGTACCAACTGCTGAATATGCCTAAAGTCTGCCAGCAACTGAAAATTAAAATTAAACAAAGTGGCAAAACTCAAAAGAGAAATATTTTCAAGCTGATTGAATCATAAATTCTTCTAAGGCCCTCCCAACATGCTGGGTAAACAGATATGTTCACGGATGCTGCTACAGGGAGGAAACAGGATAACTCAATCCTGCAGCTGCTGAAGACAACGCTTGCTGTTTCTGAGTTAGCAGACTCTCAACTTTGGGCTCCAAGCCTCCGTTCTAGATACTTTTATCCCCATGAGATTTAAGAACGCAGTCAATTCTTTACAGGTCTCATGTTTTCACTCTTCTTCCACTGACTCTTTTTTTTAAATATTTATTTACCTATTCATTTTTGGTTGCACCTGGTCTTAGTTGTGGCATGCAGGCTTATTTGCCCCGTAGCATGTGGGATCTTAGTTCCCTGACCAGGGATTGAACCTGCATCCCCTGCATTGGAAGGCAGATTCTTAGCTACCGGACCACCAGGGAAGTCATTCCACTGACTCTTAATTGCGTTGCCAAGTCCTCTTTTTAGTTTGTCTCTGTTTCCACCAATGGCCCAGGGGTGGGGAGAGCTGGTCCATTCTGAGTCCACATATCCCTTTACTAAGAAAAAACAAACCAAAAAAGAAGACGAAGAAAAAAACCCTCCAACAATGGTCTTAGCACTCTCTTCACATTTTCTCAGCCAAGAACATTTTTAGCCACAATGTATTCCATCTTTACAAACCCTCCATGTCTTAAAAAAAAAAAAACCAACTTTCCATTTATATCACTGTGGAGGCTTTCCCTAGGTCTCCATGATCAGGTTCTTACCCGCCCCTAGACAGAGTGACTCACCCAGGAGTGAAGTCTGACGTGGGAGTCTGGGTTGGGCGGCAACCTCATCCCGAGATAGCCCTCCCCGCCACCCCTCCAGCACAACTCAAGCCCCAGAGAGTCAGGGCCCCTCTCTTGGCCTTTCTGCCAGCTGGGATGCTGCAGAGAAGTGCTACGTCCTCCCCACTTCCCCTACCCCAGCTTCACACTAAGGCCAGGCATGCTTCCAGAAGCCACCCCAGCAGGTCTCAAGAACCCTCTGGGCTCCAGGCCTCTCAGCCTCCTTCTGGCTTTCAAATTTCTTAAGGACACGAAGACCTGAATTTGGATCCCAGTTCAGTTCAAATCCTTGTGGTCCAGCTGGTAAAGAATCTGCCTTCAATGCAGGAGAACTGGGTTCGATCCCTGGGTTGGGAAGATCCCAACCAGAGATTGGGAGAAGGGAAAGGCTACCCACTCCAGTATTCTGGCCTAGAGAATTCCATGGACTGTATAGCCCATAGGGTCACAAAGTGTCAGACATGACTGAGTGACTTTCACTTTCACTTCAGGTACTGTGGAGTATCCATGAGTTAAATATCACTCCACAGGACCGTTAAGACGCCTCTGTCAGTGAATTTCGGGCTTCCCTGACAGCTCAGCTGGTAAAGAATCCGCCTGCAATGCAGGAGACCCTGATTCAAGTCCTGGGTTGGGAAGTTCCCCTGGAGAAGGGTTAGGCTACCCACTCCGGTATTCTTGGACTCCCTGGTAACCCAGATGGTAAAGAATCCACCTGCGATGCAGGAGAACAAAGAATCCACCTTATATGATCATGCCCGCGATCAGTATATTTCATCTGGGTCCCCAAAGCCTCCCAGTCTCTGCTGCCTCCATGCCTGCCTGACCTTACCTATTTTCTCATTCTGCCTCATACACTGGAGACCATCAGTATTTGCTCGCTTGAGGGCCCAGGGGTTCAGTTCTACACTGAGAGGTCCATGTACTTCTGTTATTTCTTTCCATTCTCACAACACTTGAGCAGGGCCAGGCACCCGCTCACGCATTCTACAGAGTGACAACCTCCGCTCAGAAGCCCTGTAACTTGCTCAAGGGGCCTGAGCTAGTAAAAAAGTACAAATCTTTTTCTTTTTTACTCCTAAAGTTCCATATTATCTTCATACTATCTAGTGTTTCTGATGATCGCTTCAGATTTGCAAATAAGTTTCAAAATTAATTACCCCCAGGCTTTCTAATCATGCTCATAAACGGCAAGAAAGGTAAAGTCGCAGAGTAGCCAGGGAAGCCCCCACAGGCTTCAGTTTGGTAGACACTGGGTGGTTGGGGTGAAGCTTGGAAAGGCCTTAGCAGTTCTGGTCTTTGAAGACTTTTTTGACTGTAATATTTTGAACTGATTTCAGGACACAAGTTGTCACCATCTGCCCGTGGGTGTTCAATTTGCCTGATGACTTAAAAGGAGTGGGGGCAGAGAGGAATTCAGTCTAAGAATTTCATAGGATCTGGGAGCCTTGACCCATATGACTTCTCCCCAGGGAGTTCAACAGCCTTCCCCACAATCAGCATCTCAGCTGGACGTCAAGACCCAACTCACTTTAATTTTACAACACTGGGTTTTGAAGGAATGTGCATCTGTGTGTAGAATGTAGCTATATTTCCAAGAATCAAATACTTGTGCCTAGGCGGTTTAATACTGCATGAGAAATTCTCAGAAATGGAGAGAGATGGGGGAAATTGACTGTGAATTTTGTGGAGTGTTAATGCCAGCTCAGCTTCTTACCAGGTGACCTGAGGATTTCAAGACCCCAACACATAAGCATGATCATTTAAAATAAACTCCAGTACATCAAATAAGACATCCATGTTCAATACCTAATAAAATCCCAGATTAGTCAAATCAGATGTATACCTACAATATTACAAAAATAAGAAGCAGTGAACAGTCCCTCCACCTGTAAGGCTGTTCTGATTATACTGTCTTGGGAGTTAATATCTGTAAAATGAGGGATGAAATTGGTGCCACTGAAGAATATATAGAGATGCACAAATTCTTTGAAATGACAGGAAAAGGAAAAGATCCCCAGCTCTCTTGCTGAGATCATCTAAGGACTTTAGAGAAACATGGAATAAAAGCGTATTACAGCAGGGGGTCCCCAGCTTTGGGGATCTAATGCTTAATGATCTGAGGTGGAGTTGATGTTGAATCATCAACTTCAACATCATCCAGAAACCATAAGTGTAAAGTAATGAGCTTGAATCATCCAGAAACCATCCCTCCTCCCCAAGTCTGTGGAAAATCGTCTTCTACGAAACTGGTCTCTGGTGCCAAAAAGATTGGGGGCCGCTGTATTACAGACTTGCCCACAAAACCCATTGCATTTATGCTACCTTCACCATGCTTTATTATTCTAAGCTGGCATCTAACTGGGTTCAGGAACCAGGCAGAAGAGAAGTAAATATTCACAGTATCTCGGTCATCCTTCCTGTGCTTTTTCTGACCCGCGGGCTGAGTTAAGTTGCTTTGTTCTGTACCTCACCTTCCTACCACCACCACCTCCCGAAGTCCACATTAACAACACTAACAGAGCAGGTAAACACACAGCCCTGGGACTTGGGAAGAACGTCCAAGCCCACAGACGGGGAGCACTGCCAGCTGCATTCAGACTGCACAGACGCCTAACTCTCGGGGTGGGGGCGGTCATTAAGGCCGCAGGTAAAAGGACTTGATCTGTGCTACACTGAAATCCCTCTGTTGTACAAACCTACTTTGAATGTGAGAAAGAAGAAGCTCAACCAACCAAGCGTGTGCCCAACCACTGCAATCCCCATGTTGCTGTTTTCTGTTGTTCAGTTGCCAAGCTGTGTCCAACTCTTCCTGACCCCATAAACTGCAGCAGGCCAGGCTTCCCTGTCCTTCACTATCTCTTGAAGTAACCATGTAATATGAAATATATATATTGTATCTTCTTAAAACAATTGTGTGTGTGTGTGTGTGTGTGTGTGTATACACAGCATAATATTACTCAGCCATAAAAAAGAGTGAAATATTGCCAAGTCAGGCAGAGAAAGACAAGTATTATATGACATCACTTATATGTGGAATCTAAAAAATAATACAAACAACTCTATATACAAAACAGAAACAGACTTACAGACATAGAAAGCTTACAGTTCCCAAAGAGGGAAGGGGAGGGATAAATCAGGAGTATGGAATGAACAGATCCAAACTACTATACATAAACTATATAAGCAATGAGGACTTACTCTATAGCACAGGGAACTAAATTCAATACCTTGTAATAACCTATAACGTCAAGTAATCTGAAAAGATATATATATTGAATCAACTTGCTGAATACCTGAACCTAACACAAACTGTCTATTAATTATATTTCAATTTTTTTTAAAAGATGCCAGATTGGATTTGTAAGGAAAAAAACTCATTATCAGTATTACACAAATCCAATTCTACCCTAGCCAGAACAACTAAACCAACAAGAAATTACCCAAAATCTCTCCTAATATAATTAAAATGAAACACATTATTATAATCCTGCTTTCTTATACACTTATACATAGTGAAATCTTAATTAATCAGACCTCCCCTAACTGGCACTCTGAACAACCAGAATTTTTGTTCTGAATTCAATCTTTAAGAGAAAGAAGCAAAGGAGACTCAAAGCATACCAAGTACTGACTACAGAAAACATATACCAGTCTGCGTTCTGGAGTCAGAGTGTCCCCCCACCCACCTTTCTAAAAACTCCTATCTTTCTCCAGCTGGAGGAGTTTTCTTTGCCTGTTAAATTTTAATTCCAAAATTTTGTGATGGGTATCATCTTCCCAAACCACGCATTCAGTCCTTCCTTCTTTAACATCCCAGATAATTTTACAAACGTCTCTCTAGTCTATCACTTGTCATCCTGAATGACTGTTGTATATCTACACATCTGTTTCTGTCTCTGGACCAAGGGACAAGGCCATTATATTAGGTTCCCATAGCACAGCGCATAGTAGGTGCTCAAAAAAAAAAAAAAAAAGCTTGCATTCGAGAATAAATAAGGAGAAACCGCCATAGAGCACAAGGAGCTCGGCTTGCTCCGGGCTCTGTGATGGCCTAGCGGGGAGGGATGAGGGATGGGGGCCAGGAGACTCAAAAGGAAGGGGGGTTATGTACACGTTACTGATTCACGTTGTACAACAGAAATGAACACAACAATGTAAGGCAATTACACCTCACTTAAAAACAAATAAGGAAATGCCTGAAAAACAGCTCTTTCTCATCTTCTATATCCATATCCACAGAGATGGAAAAGACCCTGGCGCTGGGAAAGACTGAAGACAAAAGGAGAAGAGGGCAGCAGAGAATGCGGTGGTTGGAAAGCATCACCACTGACTCAGTGGACGTGAATCTGAGCAAACTCCAGGAGAGAGCGGAGGACAGCGGAGCCCGGTGTGCTGCAGTCCATGGGGTCGCAAAGAGTCAGACACAACCTAGCGACTGAACAACAAATATCCACATCCGCACTGCGGCACTGTGGTTCTCTGCGTCAGAACGATGATGATGTAATTTCCTAAACTGATAAAGATGCAAGATCTTTAGCTTAACTAAGGGCTAAATACAGATGCTGAAGTATTACAATGCATCTCATAAAGATTGCAACTAGTGACAAAATCATGACATCAGGAGTTATTAGTTAACACTGCATGCGTGCTCAGTAGCTTCAGTCATGTCCAACTCTTTGAGACTCCATGGACTGTAGCCTGCCAGGCTCCTCTGTCCATGGCGATTCTCCAGGCAAGAATACTGGAGTGGGTTTCCATGCCCTCCTCCAAAGGATCTTCCCGACCCAGGGATCAAACCCATGTCTCTTATGTCTCCTGCATTGGCAAACGGGTTCTTTACCGCTAGCACCTCACTACTTTTAGCTAATCTGACTGTTCAATTAACAATAGGATTCTCATCCAGGAGGCACTCCAGCTAAAGAGAAATTGCTATTCTTACAGCAGCACAGAGCATATATCCTGTCTGGATGAGATGAAAAGAGAGTATGTCTCAACTCTTGGCAAGAGAAACGAACAGCTGAATTCTGGCCTAAGTCCTTGTTACAATCAATGACCTTCATTCCTGGTTTCATTTACCATGAACAGAGGTAGTTATCAAACAGAAATAGCCATAGCCACAACCAAAGACCAGACTGATTTTCCTAAAACAGCCTGTGTTATAAACACACCCAAGTTCATGTAAGTGAAACAGAAGCTGAATAAGACAATATTTTCTTATTCTTACCTATAAATGCGTGCGTGTGTGCTCAGTCACTTCAGTCGTGTTCAATTCTCTGTGACCTTATGGACTGTAGCTCACCAGGCTCTTCTGTCCATGGGATTCTCCAGACAACAGTACTGGAGTGGGCTGCCATGCCCTCCTCCAGGGGATCTTTCCGACCCAGGAATCAAAGCTGCGTCTCCTACATTGCAGGTGGATTCCTTACCTCTGAACCACTGGAAAATGATGGCATAGAGACAGCATACCAGTCCCTCTAAAATTTTTTTTTACCAAGTCTTATTTCACACTTCTAGAACCAGTATTACTACCAACGCCACCACTGCAAGGGAATAATTTACTAGAACAAGAAGAAAAACAAGTGATGTTTAGCTCATAAATATACACTAAAAGTAGACCTTCCATGGGAGATGTATAAAATGAATGCCATCAAACAGTTAAAGGCATTATACATACATGCAATGCTCATCATCTGACAATCTTCACGTCCTACTCCACCCCCTACCCACAAAGTTTTACAAAACCCATTGTAATCTCAGTTGTCATTTGATTGATTGTCAATCATCCAGAAAAAGTACTTCATTTGAGCTTCTACTCTTGATGACTCATTCTTGGGAAAATGTCTCTTCTTTTTTGAGTTATCATCTTAGGTAGGGAAAATAAGACATTTGAAAAATGTAGCTTGTTGTGTAAAGCCAGTTATAATCCAATAAACCGAATTCAAGATCAGAATGTGGGTCAGGAACTAAGTATGAAGAAATTGACCCTGTAGTCAAAAAATCATCAATTAAACAGCATATAAGTCAGCTTCCTGAGCTATTCCCTGATCCCTACTGCTCACAAATGATGGGAGGTCTGACTATACAGACAAGGGTCTCAATTCAAAATTCCAAGAGCAGGTGACAGAGCCTGAGGACCCACATTTTTCATTTATCCCTAGGCATTTTAACTCAGTGTTTCATACAAAACTAAGATAAAACTATAGCTGGTAAAATGCACTCATGTTTCTATTCCAACAGTGGGAGGGTGCTGATAACTATAATTAGCTATGTCGACAGGATTTACTGATAACAGCAAGGGACTTTATGTAAATAATGTTCTGGTTTTTAAACCTTGATCTAACATGGCCGCCTCTTAAAATTACCTTTTAAAAAGGTTTAAAAGGAGGATGAATAGCATGGCTGTGGGCATACCTGCAGTAAGTTCATTCATGTCCCTAACTGGAGGGGCTACTGAATCCTTCAGCTCTCCACCACCACCACCCCACACACACACTTCAACACAATCAGAAAATAAATAACTCAGAGAACAACACTGGTCTATTTCTGGCTCTCCAAGAAGAATGAATTGAGTATCGAGCCTTGGATGATTCATCTATGGTATTTAGTGTTGCTGTTGTTCAGTCGCTCAGTTGTGTTTGACTCTTCACAACCCCACAGACTGGACTGCAGCATACCAGGCTTCCCTGTCCATCACTATCTCATGGAGTTTGCTCAAATTCATGTCCATTGAATCAGTGAGGCTCTTTAACCATCTCATCTTCTGCTGCCCTCTTCTCCTCCTGCCCTCAATCTTTCCTAGCATTAGGGTCTTTTCCAGTGAATTGCATCAGGAGTCCAAAGTATTGGAGTTTCAGCTTCAGCATCAGTCATTCCAATGAATATTTGGGGTTGACCTCCTTTGTATTGACTGGTGTGAAATACATGTAATCTATACCTTTGAATAAATATGAGAGTTTACTTTTTGACACCATTTCACTTTTTTTTTTTTTTTTTTACTGAACTTAGTCATCTTAAAAAAAATATCTGGGTGATGGATGAAAGACTGCTGTTTGATAAAGCAGTTAAATAAGTGCCGTTTCCAGGTGGGCGCTATGAAGGCACCTTTCCTTGCAGGGACTTGAGTCACTAGGAGACAAGACCACAGCAGGATTGACTCCCACAGCCCGTGGGCCTGGCAGCTTCCCACAGGCTGTCCTGAGCCCTGCCAGCGGGACCTTGCAGCCCTCTGCCATGCTGCACATGAAACAGTAACTCCAGCAATGAGAATCTTTGCCTACTTGGAGTGTGAGTGACAGCTGAAGGGGAACCGCAGGGCTCCAGCCAGGTTCCCAACTGGATATCATACGCATGAGAAGAAGTTTCCATCAAAAGTCTTTAAGATCTGGGACTGATCTGCTCTAGCAGGAAAGAACTCCAGATTTCCTTTCCAGGAGCAGATGACTATTACAACTTTTGTCTAGAGAAAAAGAAAAGAGCCTGAATTTATACCAGGCTCCTCCAGAAAATACTAGCAAATGACCTGGAGTTTGTGGGAAGATGGATATTTAAGAAACACTTCCAGATGTTTATCACAGGGGTGTAACTTTAAGAAACCACACTACTTTAAACATACTGACCTGACCTGGAACAGGCAATCTAGCTCCAGACCAGATTTATTGGAAGAGTCTGAAGTCTGTTTAGGTGTAGACTTAAAACCATGGAAATGATGATGGTTAACTGCAATTAATTGAGTAATTAAAGTCTTTGTAATCTTTGCAGATGTTCATACTGTCCCGTTCTGTTTTTATAAATCACTTTAGATTATAATTCCAAGAAATAAGCCACTGGAAGTGAAGGTTGTTCATTAGACACTAAAGAATAAGCTATACGAAATACAAAAATGAAAATGTCACCATTTAAACATGGTAACAAGTTTTCAATCATACCCAAGGAGTGATACTGAACTCAACATAAATCTCAGTTAAAAACAAAAACCAGCTACCTTGAAAAGTGAAAGTCGATCAGTTGTGTCCGACTCTTTACCACACCATGGACTGTAGTCCATCAAGCTCCTCTGTTCATGGAATTCTCCAGGCAAGAAAACTGGAGAGGGTTGCCATTCCCTTCTCCAGGGAATCTTCCCCACCCAGGGATTGAACCTGGGCCTCCTGCATTGCAAGCAGATTCTTTACCTTCTGAGTTACCTTCAGATCAGTTCAGTTCAGTCACTCAGTCGTGTCCAACTCTTTGCAACCCCATGAATCGCAGCACGCCAGGCCTCCCTGTCCATCACCAACTCCTGAAGTTTACGCAAACTCATGTCCATCGAGTCGGTGATGCCATCCAGCCATCTCATCCTCTGTCATCCCCTTCTCCTCCTGCCCCCAATCCCTCCCAGCATCAGGGTCTTTTCAAATGAGTCAACTCTTCGCATCAGGTGGTCAAAGTATTGGAGTTTCAGCTTCAGCATCAGTCCTTCCAATGAACACTCAGGACTGATCTCCTTTAGGATGGACTGGTTGGATCTCCTTGCAGTCGAAGGGATTCTCAAGAGTCCTCTCCAACACCACAGTTCAAAAGCATCAGTTCTTCAGCACTCAGCTTTCTTCACAGTCCAACTCTTACATCCATACGTGACCACTGGAAAAACCATAGCCTTGACTAGACGGACCTTTGTTGGCAAAGTAATGTCTCTGCTTTTTAATATGCTATCTAGGTTGGTCATAACTTTCCTTCCAAGGAGTAAGCATCTTTTAATTTCATGGCTGCAGTCACCACCTGCAGTGATTTTGGAGCCCCAAAAAATAAAGTCTGACACTGTTTCCACTGTTTCCCCATCTACTTCCCATGAAGTGATGGGACCAGATGCCATGATCTTAGTTTTCTGAATGTTGAGCTTTAAGCGAACTTTTTCACTCTCCTCTTTCACTTTCATCAAGAGGCTTGTTAGTTCCTCTTCACTTTCAGCCATAAGGGAGGTGTCATCTGCATATCTGAGGTTATTGATATTTCTCCCAGCAATCTTGGTTCCAGCTTGTGCTTCCTCCAGCCCAGCGTTTCTCATGATGTACACTGCATATAAGTTAAATAAGCAGGGTGACAATATACAGCCTTGATGTATTCCTTTTCCTATTTGGAACCAGTCTGTTGTTCCATGTCCAGTTCTCACTGTTGCTTCCTGACCTGCATATAGGTATCTCAAGAGTTACCTTAGGGGTATGTAAATTATAGCCCATACAAGGTTTTGGAATAATACAAGCATTTGCTCAGAATTTAGAGGCAACAATGGAATCAGATTTGGCTTAAACATCCTAAAATCTCTCAAAAAGCTTCTACCTGTTATACTTCCAAGAACCGGAAGCAGAGTGAGAATGTAGAATTTTCCAGGAACAAGAAAGTGATCCACTTTTAACAAAGCTCACTCTTTTGTTGCCAAATGTGAAGCAACAGAGATTAAGAATAGGAATGTGGGTTCAAGTTCAGCAGTGTTGCTAAATGTTTTGAGAATGCAACAATGTTTCTTCAAATCAAGGACAAATGAAAGACCCTTGACACAGCGGTACTTCCTGCATCTCCACTGACATTACTGACCTTACCAGCCTTCTGGCTTTGGTCTGGATTTTGGCCACTATTTGGGGGAAAATACCTGACTTGTGTTCTACATATTTGTAGAGAAAGATAAAGAAAATTAAAATACAAATACAATTGGACCTCATCAGTCGTGGATTTCCCATTTGTGAATTCACCTACTTGCTAAAATGACTTTGGGACCCCAAAATCAATATTGGTGGCATTCTGTGGCCATTTGAGGACATGAGTAAAAAGGAGAAAGAATATTTAAGTCCCTGAATATAGTAAAGTTGCAGGATATAAAATTAACACACAGAAATCCCTTGCATTCCTATACACTAACAATGAGAAAACAGAAAGAGAAATTAAGGAAGCAATACCATTTACCACTGCAACAAAAAGAATAAAATACTTAGGAGTATATCTACCTAAAGAAACAAAAGACCTATACATAGAAAACTGTAAAACACTGATGAAAGAAATCAAAGAGGACACAAACAGATGGAGAAATATACCGTGTTCATGGATTGGAAGAATCAATATTGTCAAAATGACTATACTACCCAAAGCAATTGCAATCCCTATCAAGCGACCAATGGTATTTTTCACAGAACTAAAACAAATAATTTCACAATTTGTATGGAAATACAAAAAATCTTGAATAGCCAAAGTAATCTTGAGAAAGAATGGAACTGGAGGAATCAATCTGCCTGACTTCAGACTCTACTACAAAGCCACAGTCATCAAGACAATATGGTACTGGCACAAAGACAGAAATATAGATCAGTGGAACAGAATAGAAAGCTCAGAGATAAATCCACGTACCTATGGACACCTTATCTTCGACAAAGGAGGCAAGGATATACAATGGAAAAAAGACAACCTCTTTAACAAGTGGTACTGGGAAAACTGGTCAACCACTTGTAAATGAATGAAACTAGAACACTTTCTAACACCATACACAAAAATAAACTCAAAATGGATTAAAGATCTAAATGTAAGACCAGAAACTATAAAACTCCTAGAGGAGAACATAGGTAAAACACTCTCCGACATAAATCACAGCAAGATCCTCTATGACCCACCTCCCAGAATATTGGAAATAAAAGCAAAAAAAAAACAAATGGGACCTAATGAAACTTAAAGTTTTTGCACAACAAAGGAAACTATAAGGAAGGTGAAAAGACAGCTCTCAGATGGGGAGAAAATAATAGCAAACGAAGCAACAGACAAAGGATTAATCTCAATGATATACAAGCAACTCCTGCAGCTCAATTCCAGAAAAATAAATGACCCAATCAAAAAATAGGCCAAAGAACTAAACAGACATTTCTCCCAAGAAGACATACAGATGGCTAACAAACACATGAAAAGATGCTCAACATCACTCATTATCAGAGAAATGCAAATCAAAACCACAATGAGGTACCATTACACGCCAGTCAGGATGGCTGCTATCCAAAAGTCTACAAGCAATAAATGCTAGAGAGGGTGTGCAGAAAAGGGAACCCTCTTACACTGCTGGTGGGAATGCAAACTAGTACAGCCGCTATGGAGAACAGTGTGGAGATTTCTTTAAAAACTGGAAACAGAACTGCCATATGACCCAGCAATCCCACTTCTGGGCATACACACCAAGGAAACCAGATCTGAAAGAGACACGTGCACCCCAATGTTCATCGCAGCACTGTTTGTAATAGCCAGGACATGGAAGCAACCTAGATGCCCATCAGCAGACGAATGGATAAGGAAGCTGTGGTACATATACACCATGGAATATTACTCACCTGTTAAAAAGAATTCATTTGAATCTGTTCTAATGAGATGGATGAAACTGGAGCCCATTATACAGAGTGAAGTAAGCCAGAAAGATAAAGACCAATACAGTATACTAACATATATATATGGAATTTAGAAAGATGGTAATGATAACCCTATATGCAAAACAGAAAAAGAGACACAGATGCACAGAACAGACTTTTGGACTCTGTGGGAGAAGGCGAGGGTGGGATGTTTCGAGAGAACAGCATCGAAACATGTATATTATCTAGGGTGAAACAGATCACCAGCCCAGGTTGGATGAATGAGACAAGCGCTTGGGGCTGGTGCACTGGGAAGACCCAGAGGGATCGGGTGGAGAGGGAGGTGGGAGGGGGGATCAGGATGGGGAATACATGTCAATCCATGGCTGATTCATGTCAATGTATGGCAAAAATCACTACAATATTGTAAAGTAATTAGCCTCCAACTAATATAAATAAATGGAAAAGATAAAATAAAATAAAATGGTTATCCCTGGAAAAAAAAAATAAAAGAATATTTAAGTCCCAACGTGCATGCTTCCAGCTGAGGAGGAACAGAGCGGTACTCTCACTCTATAAACCAGTATCCTTTTGCAGTCGATTTATTGCCATGGTTTTCGCATTTTTGTTGCTGATTTTGCTGTTGAAAATGGCCCCAAGCACAGGGCCGAAATGCTGTCTAGTGTTTCTGAGCTCAAGAAACTGGGATGTGCCTTATAAAGAGAATATATGTGCTAGATAACTTTTGTCCAAGTATGAGTTATAGGGCTGTTGGCTGTGAGCTCAATGTTAATGAACCAACACTAACTTATTAAATGAGGTCTCTTTAAACAGAAACACACAGAAACCAAGGTTATGTACTGACAGGTGGAGGAAAATGTGACCAGAGAATCACAGGCACCTAAGCCTCTTTTCCCCTAAGAACAAGAGCTCAGGATTTGCTAATTAAGTGTTCGTGGTGACTTCATACATCTAAAAATGCCAGTAAATATAGCTTTCAGGAGCATCTATTGCTTCAGCAATTGAGGCACACTAGAAAACTGGATCAGGTCTGACAATAGAGTTCTACTTACAAAGTTACCACCATGAGAAAATGAGTGTCACTCTTTCAGTAAAGAGCAGCAATTCCAAGGCCATCCAAGCTTTCCTATCAAACCGGCAACTCTCAGCAAATACACCAAATGGCCTTTGTGAGACTTAGTGGTTTTGGAAACAATAAGAGCCATTTCCCACAGATTGTCTGCAAAGCTACTGACCTTTTACACCATGTAGCTGCCTCCATCCCAAACCCTGAGTGATGCCAGCCAAAACCTAGACCACAGCCAGAAGCTCAGCAACATCAATGGAAATGCAGAAAGTGTGCCTGGGTGGAGGGGTCTTTCCCTTGTCCTTGATTTTTAAAAAAGCATTATTGCCGTCTCAAAAAATTTAGCAACACTGCTGAAGCTTAGCCCAGATTCCTATTATTAATCTTTGCTGGTTTTTCTACAGCAATAGACTAGCAAGCCAGGAGGTTAAAAGTAGAGAATCATTTCCTGGTCCCCAGAGAATCCCCAATTCCAGTTCCAGTTCTAGGACATATGAAAAGGTAAAAACATTTTAAGAGATTTTAGGACTATTTAACCTAAACATGATTCCATCATTTCTAAATTCTGCGGGCATTGGTGTATTATTTCTACCTCGTGCTTTAGGCTATACTTTATCCTCACCCTAAAGTAGCCTGTTTTTACTGTAAGTTATGTTGAATTCAGCATCCTTTTTTTTTTTTTTCCTTCTAAATTTGGTGAAAAGCAACGTTTAGTACGATCACAAACAAGCTGCTTAGCTGGGAACTCTAATCCATTCTGAAAAAATCCAGGCAGATAAGTGTCCTAGAATATTAACTGACACTGCCAAGATGGAGCCATGTCTAACCCCGAACTGTGTGTATTTATACAAAACTGTCAGAGCTTCATGAGCTATTTTCTTCGAAAGTCCCATTTTCCCATAAAAGCAAGAATTCAAAGTTTATTACTAGAACTACTTGTTCTACTGAGTAGAAAATTCTTCTGTTTCCAAATATAATGAAGAACATCAAGAATTACAAGTAGAATTGAGTCAGTAAATGACAGCTTGTAGAGAACGACATTTTCATCTATTAAGACAATTACTGATGAATGTGAAGATGAATATGTAACTTAAGTAGATGGATATTTCTTCAGGCATTCAGACTCCTGAGATAATTTTAAAGCAGCAATTTTCAAGCTTTTTCACCCTCAGGACAATTACTGAAAAAATCTGGGAAATATTCAAACTCCATGTCTCTTTTCTAAGTTAGAAGTTGGCAGGATTTCCAAAGAGGTGAAATATTCCTTTATTTTTTAACTGACTACATTGTTACATGTATTATATCCCAGAACTGTTAAACTTCAGAGCCAGCTGGGACTACAGTGCTTCAACTGGGGGATCAAAATGTGGCTGTAACTAACAAGAAGGACATCTATCATGGGGTCTGTAAGCCCTTCTCTATGGCCAGACAACTACAGGGCACTTCATGGTAACTAAACCATGGACCCTACTATGTGGTATGAAATATCACCTTTTACTTACAATAATGACCAATGCCACTGTCATAATGCCCTGGCCTCAGGACCACGTGGGAGAGAGGAGAGAGCTGGGAACGGGCAGGGATGAAGCTAAAGGCAGGCCCCAAGTGGCCTCAGTGCCTGGGCCATCAAGAGGGCGGTGAGAGGACAAGCAGACAGAGAGTTCCTGCCCTGCCTTCTGCTGGAACTTCTGGGAAAAAAGGAAAGTTCCTTCCACAAGGTGAAGATATGAGTCTAGGGCTGTCAGCTGCAAAAAATTGCCTAAAAAAATAAAGAATCCAAGAGGACACAACTAGATGATGAAAACAGATTTGGACAGAAATCCAATTGCGTCAAGAAGCAAGTTTGACTCCTGATGACTTTTAGTTTTGAAGCAATACTTTGTGCTTAATCCAGTGTGAATAGGGTTCTAAGTGAATGAGTCCTGAATAATACACAATGATTAAGAAAATTCTCTCTTTTCACATTGAAAACATTAGCTCTCTGGCATTTTGCTCGATTAGCGGCTAAGTCGTGTCTGACTCCTTTGCAACCTCACGGACTAAAGCCTGCCAGGCTCCTGCCAGCTGAAAATACTGGAGTGGGTTGCCATTTCCTTCTGCAAGGGGTCTCCCTGACCCAGGAATTCAAATCCACATCTCCTGCCTTGGCAGGCAGATTCTTTACCACTGAGTCACCAGGGAAGCCCATTTTAATGAGGGCAAATAAATTTGGGGGGAGGCAGATGGAGAGGAGAATAAAGGCTGGAAAGCATGAGTCATGTTTTTTGTTCAGCCAGCCCAATACTTTAACAGCTCTTTTAAATACTTAAAAAACTAACACATAGGAACTGTATAACTATAGACATATATATAAAATAAAACAAATAACCTGTTATTACCGTAGTTCCAGGAGAGAATGGGTGAGGCACAATAAGCAGGTTTAGCATTGGCTAGTTTGAAGAGTTTCCATGATGAATGATGTAGATTGAACAACTGCTAGGGTGTAGGGGTTGTCTTAAATTGTCTGGCCCTGGCGGATTAGAGGAGTGTTGTTCCTGAAAGTAACAGCTCCACAGAGGAGGAGGTTAGGGTGTGGGCTCTGGGTTAGCTGGTCTGTATACAGAAGGCATGAGCATAGGTGAGTCATGGACTATCTCTAGGAACTGGCTGATGCTGGGAGGGGCAATCCTTCCAGCATTAGCAAGGCCCCAAGATGTCAAAACTTCAGAAACACATGGTTAATACACTTATATTATCCCATAACACTTTACCCATGTGCTATTTTCTTGTTAATGTATTTACGTTCTGTTTATTTTCTATTAGTCCCACTGGAATGTAAACTCCTTAACAGGATAATTATCTGCCATCCAGTTCCAGTGAAGTCACTCAACCGTGTCTGACTCTTTGCCACCCGTGGACTGTAGCCTACCAGGCTCCTCCCTCTGTGGGGTTCTCCAGGCAAGAATACTGGAGTGGGTTGCCATTTTCTTCTCCAGGGGATCTTCCCTACCCAGGGATTGAACCCAGGTCTCCAGCACTGTAGGCAGACACTTTGCCATCTGAGCCACCAGGAAAGTCCACTATCTGCCATATTCACTGCTAATTCCCAGCACCTACAACCGTAGACGATGCTTGATTCATGTGTATTGAAAGAATGAATGAATTTCTCTTCCTGGAACTGCTATTTCGGTCCCTTGCCCATTTTTCTATTTAACAATGGCTTGTACTTTTCTTCTTGCTTTGCACTTCAACGAATACAAAAATTAAAGCTTGGTCAGTTATGTGTTTTGCAAATTTTTTCCAGTTTCTCTTTATTTTTTAAGATGGTCATAAAGAAGTTTTAATTTTTATTTTCATGTAGTCTCAAAGTTATCAATATTATTCTTTATGGTTTCTGAGTTTTAGGTCAAGCTTCTGTAGCTCAATATGATAAAAAATAGCATGATATTTTAGTGTTTCATTATAATTAATCTTTGGGACAATTAGAAATGATTTTGTATGGAGAAATAAGGTGGAGATCTACTTTTTCCTAAATTACTAGCACTATTTATTCAACAATCTACATTCCCCACTGGTATAAAATACTTTCTTTAACATATACCAAATTGTATATGCATGTGTGCAGATGTATCTGTGTATTCTTAAATACATACACATTTATAAACCCAGGTCTCCCGCATTGCAGGCAGATTCTTCACCAACTGAGCCACAGGGGAAATCCAAGAATACTGGAGTGAGTAGCCTATCCCTTCTCCAGCAGATCTTCCCAACCCAGGAAACGAACTGGGGTCTCCTGCATTGCATGCAGATATAAATAGGGAGGGCCATATTTTTTCTGAACGCTCTATGACCCCTGACTAGTCTTATATCAATGCCACATATTACCTAAATCACTATGAACTAATAGCTTCTATTCTAATTAACAAGAGACAGGCCTATTATCAGATCATTAAAGGGGCCAGTTTTGCAGCTGACATGAACAGCTGTATCAAAATACAGAAATACCTGTGAAAGGGAAATAAAATTACCAATGTGTAACCCCCCCAACGCCTGAAATCAAACAGATACTCTGTCAATATAGCGCTTGTGATAGAGCAAAAGAGTTCAATCATTTGGTTTAAATCACTTTACCTTTAAAAAAAAAAAAAGCAAAATAGGACCTGCCACATCTGTCTCCTCTCTCTTTGGAGCCAAAGGTGACACTACCAACCTATGCCAGCCTCAGGGCCAAAGTGAGCTATACCAGAGGGCCAGGGGATGGGTCCCCACAGCTACAGGGGGGTCAGGGTCACTTGTCTTCATCGTTTCTGACCATCTCAAAATAGACACCTATAGGATGTAAATGTTGGTTTGGTTATGGAATGCTTCCCTCTCCTCCTCTTCATTTTATTCACAGAATTTAATCTTGCAGACTAAAATACAGAGAAGCTGAGCTTATGCCAGGCATCAAACCTCTCTGTCCGGAGTCTTTCCATCCCCACCCACAAATGTGCGCTCACACTGAGGCCTGACCACCTTCCATCAACTTCTCCGCTTCTAACACCTATGTCAGGTATCAGCCCAACTTCTGGAAGGCCCTACCCACCATGACCCTTTGTCAGTTTCAAGCATCACTTGGAGGGCAATTTTCAAGAATCTAGGGGAAGGAAGAGGGAGCTTCCTGACACCCTCTGTGCTGTTTGTTGTTTCAGGAATGAGTGCTTCAGCCACGACCGTGTGACCATCTGCATCGGAAACAACGGTGGTGATCTCTTATCAGCGGGAGCTATGACTTGATTGCCTTCAGTAACTGGCACTGAAATACTAAAGGAGTCAGGGCACACACAGCGCGTGGAACAGTGGCTGGTCCGGAGTTCGTCAATATTCTTGCCAGTTCTCCATGATTCTCATCAAGTCTACGGTCATGTGACACACGGTCCTGGCACGTTTGAATGAAGCTGACAGGTCCCAGTGGGTATTAGAGAGAACCCACCAGGCCTCAGTGCATAGATTACGGGTCAGAGTTACTATCAAGACAGGTCGTAGCAATTTCCCTGGTGGTCCAGTGGCTAAGACTCCACCCTTCCAATGCAGGGGTCCCTGGTTCGATCCTTGGTCAGGGAACTAGATTCCACATGCCACAACTAAGACTCATCACAGTCAAATAAATAAATAAAAATATTTTTAAAAGACCAAACTCATAAAACAATATAAATATCTCTCAGCATCCATGATCCTGGCACATTGAAGAGTTCTCCGTGTGTTGTCTTATTTACTTTTAACCTTTCAACGAAACTGTGAACCCCTGAATCAGAATGAATCAGAAAAACAACAAACTAAACCTCATTTTACTTTCCACCTAATGATAAACTGAATACAAAGACTTTTATAAATAGTAGGCTCAGTTCAAACCAGTTCCTAATATCTATATTTTTGTAAGAAAACCACTTCATATGTGCTTTTAACTGAGTTTTCTGTTCAAATATACTTTAAATTGTAGATGAGGGGTGAGAGAGAAGTGAAACCTCTTTATGAAGCAAGCTGTCAAACTGCCACAAGGAGAAATAAGCTATTAAAGGGTATACTTTATTTAGTTAATGAGCCTATATAACCAACTAATAGATGAAGAAATTAAGCTTCATTTGAAAGGGGAGGGGGTGGGGAGCGGAAGAGAATTGAGTGAGTGATGAAAGTTGGTTGCCAGGGAAACTTCCTCTGTGAAAAAACAGTCACCCCACAGGGTGGTCATAATTTTTCTTCTTTTCAGTTTAATCCAAGTTGTAGGAAGCAGGAAGTCAAACAGGGGACGTTAATCTCTCTCCTCTAAAGGCTTATATAAGATGGCTGAGAAGGGAACTCTCTGCTTCTTTTCTAAGAAGCATAAACAGTCTTCTAAAAAATCTGAAAGAATATAACTCATTACCCAGACATCTGAGGATAAGTTGAAGCTGTAAGCGTTTTGGAAATTAAAGGAATTCTAGGCCCTTGAAGGATCTATATCACCTCACTGACTTGCAAACAAGGAATTCTAGATAAGTTTTCTACCCAAACGTGGCAGGGGAAAAACTGCCAATATTGTAACAGTAACATTAGGGCATCGAATTCTATTGACTTGTTTGTAATTCTTAAAATCTTTTGTTCCATAATTTATCTTCAATAAGCTAAACAGGGGTTGGTAATTAGCGACTAGTTTGCATTTATTCTTATTTCAATCAATTATTACTTTTTTAAGAATGAAAGCAGACGTGTGTGGCCAGAAGCCCTCGAACTATGAACGAGTCAGTCACACCAAATGAAGTTTTATCAACTGACCCACAGGCCACTCATCCATCTCGTGCCAGGCCTGGAAAGAACCAAACAGACCCTAGAAGGCTACTCTGGAAAACAAGAGGACATATGTCACAACGGTTTTTTCCTAACCTTACAAAACAGAATTAGAACGTGAAAATACTTTCTCAGCAAAGCCTGGGTTGAAATGGTAAAATGGTATTTCATTCATCTTAGT
This sequence comes from Muntiacus reevesi, assembly GCF_963930625.1. Taxonomy (NCBI): domain Eukaryota; kingdom Metazoa; phylum Chordata; class Mammalia; order Artiodactyla; family Cervidae; genus Muntiacus; species Muntiacus reevesi. The sequence continues at coordinate 16,962,495 of NC_089250.1, read as the reverse complement.
CCTGGCTGGTTTTCATCGGGTCCATTTCTGGGGAGCACGGATGATCTGTTTTCAAGCAACTTTAACATATCGGACACCTGAATATATGTAGGTCATTAATCAGATGTATTTTCAGCCACGCTTAAAGTCACAGAAGTCTCAAAATCACAAGAACTAAGACAAGACATACTGTTCCTGGGTTTACTAGCCTAGATGTTCCTGAGACAGTGTCAGGGAAGAATATGAGGATAATTGGCAGAGAAGCACAATTTGTTACAGCCACACAGATCTTCAACGGGAAAGCCAAGCTTCCTGGTTATCACAGTCCTCAGCAGCTATTAACTTCAATGTCCCCCCCACCCCTCTTTTTTTTAATTTATCTCCAGAATATGGAGAAGGGTCTTTGTTTCAGTCTACCACTCGCCCTCTTGCTTGCACTATGGCAAAGGATGCTCTCCTGTTCGAGGCTGAGGTCTAAGCCCTTTGGTTTGGAAACTCCTGCGCTATACACACACACAGGCCTTCAGTTTAGTTTAGTGATGTGATCACAAGAAAAAATAATTCTGCTAAGACTGAGGCACCAGTCCTGGTCATCCATCAATCATTTTACATTACAACAAAATGAGAAGCTCATCAATTCACAAAGGTTCTATAATCACATATTAAAGTCATGATGAAAATTAAACAGCATCTTTAATCTACTGCAAATGTAAAATCCAGTAGAGAGAGAACAGATGTAAATATTTCTGGCATATAATTCTGGAAGCACAATACAGGCAGTACTATGTTGAAAGGCTCTTTGTCACAATAGATGGTACAATATGTTTTTTCCTGAGCATAGACTCAATAAATCAGAGGGAATGGCTGACTCTGAATCAACATGAATTGCTCAGTGACATTATTAAGGACCCAAATCATTAAGGACTCAGTTTTGACAGTTGATATTAAAAATGAATCTGTTCTGAAAATGTACCCTATCAGACCTTTCCTCATTTAGAGTCTGATATTATTTGTCAATGTAACTGCCTCTCTCTTAATCACATCTTCACAGTGGAAGATTTAGGCTCTGATTAGGCTTAAAAAAAATGGAATTCTGTGTCATATTGACAACTGATTCTCAATGCTTCAAAAATTATTGGTGGAAGCAAAATAATTACTATTCCAGGCTGGCAGTGAAAGATCCAGTGGTAGAAAGACCCAAAGGGTCTTAATGATCTGATAAATGATTTACAATAAAGTCTTAAAAGCCTGGAGTGTCTTAATTTAAAAAAAATATGGTTTAAGAAAAGAAATTCGAATAGTATAAAAGGGTATATATTAAAAATAAGTTTTCTTCCTATTCTAAATATGAATGCTTTCCTCCAAGAATCAACTCTGAGCAGTTTTCTCAACATTCCTCTAGACACTCTCTGTATATATAAGCATACATGTGCCTGTATAACATATATAACCTTATTTAAAAACACAGGTATGAATACATGCTACAGGGACTTCCTGGTGGTCTGGTGGTTAAGAATCCACATTTCTACTACAGAGGGCTCAGGTTTGATCCCTGGTCAGGAAACTAAGATCCCACATGTGGTGTGGTGTGGCCAAAAGATTTTTTTTTTTTTAATGCACATGCTACATAATGTTATGCACAGTGCTTATTAAAACCACCCATGTAAGCACTTAAAGTGCTTTGGATGGCATCATCGACACAATGGACATGGGTTTGGGTGGACTCCGGGAGTTGGTGATGGACAGGGAGGCCTGAAGTGCTACGGTTCGTGGGGTTGCAAAGAGTCAGACACGGCTGAGGGACTGAACTGAACTGAAGCACTTAATGAAGTAACCTTAACCAGGGCATAACATTTCCATGTATGATATGGTATAAATGGAACGTTCAATGTGGAAACAATGCTAATTTCTAGATGCTACTTGAGCATCTAGAAGCTTAGAATCAAGATGCCCCTGTGCCACTGCAGAGGTCTGACTGTTACTCACTGTTACCTACTGTACTCTAACCCAGAAAACTGTTTCTTTCTCTGCACAGAATGCATCAACTCTCTGGGTCATATGCAGAGTGAGTGGGGTGCTATAGCTGGGAGATGGATGGAACAAAATAAAATACAATTGAAGGGCCCTCAAAATCTCCTGTAAAACTTCCCTGAAGTGTCCAAAATTCCTGCTACTGTCCATTCAGTTGTCCTCAAGATGCAAGTCCACCCACCTCCAGGTACTTACCCACCCTTAATCTCCTGTGTTTCCACCATTCAGAAATGCCATTTCCTCTAACAAGCCAGGGATGACTGAGAACAGGAGATAGTGAGTCACACGGAGAGGGGCTGGGAGTGGCTTTTCTGAATATAAATATGCATAATTCAGTGGCTGGAAAACTATTCCTGGAATCAGATGATGAGCTGCTCAGCCTCTTCATAAGGGGCCAGGGTCAATTTACTTAGTTAAGCAAACTGCTCTTGGGAAGATAGATATTTGAGCAAAGTTAAACAGTCATTTCATAGGAAATAGATGGGGAAACAGTGGAAACAGTGTCAGACTTTATTTTTTGGGCTCCAAAATCACTGGAGATGGTGACTGAAGCGATAAAATTAAAAGATGCTTACTCCTTGAAGGAAAGTTATGACCGACCTAGATAGCATATTAAAAAGCAGAGACATTACTTTGCCAACAAAGGTCCATCTGGTCAAGGCTATGGTTTTTCCAGTGGTCACGTATGGATGTGAGAGTTGGACTGTGAAGAAAGCTGAGTGCCGAAGAATTGATGCTCTTGAACTGTGGTGTTGGAGAAGACTTGAGAGTCCCTTGGACTGCAAGGAGATCCAACCAGTCCACCCTAAAGGAGATCAGTCCTGGGTGTTCACTGGAAGGACTGATGCTGAAGCTGAAACTCCAATACTTTGGCCACCTCATGCGAAGAGCTGACTCATTTGAAAAGACCCTGATGCTGGGAGGGATTGGGGGCAGGAGGAGAAGGGGATGACAGAGGATGAGATGGCTGGATGGCATCACCGACTCGATGGACATGAGTTTGAGTAAACTCTGGGAGTTGGTGATGGACAGGGAGGCCTGGCGTGCTGCGATTCATTGGGGTCGCAAAGAGTTGGACACAACTGAGCGACTAAACTGAACTGAAACAGTCATTTAAACATTATTTTAGAACAATTCCATGATTTGCATGTACTTTAGTTTTTAGATACATGAACTAACAAAGTCCAACTCTACTCAGGAATGGCTAAAAGATTTAGCCACCCCCTTCAAGGACCTTTATCAAGGGTTTATAAACTAAAATAGTTGGAGTCCTTTCTTCCAAATAACTTGGCATCAATCGGCAGGAAATATTCTGGTTGGGACTGCTTCTGAAATGCTCACTTCCTCTGCATTGACCCCATATCTGACCCAACACACTTTTCTCCCCCACTCCCCGTCCCATCCCATCTGACCCTACAGAGATGCTGTTCAGACAGATGTTACCGATCCATTGAAATCCCCTGCTGACTCAAGGAATGCCACTCATTCCAAGAGAATGACGGTTTCTTAAAACTTTAAGATGTTAGAAAACACTTCCTGCCTCATCCTACTCCCTGAATGCGAGCCCCTCTGCCTACTCATAAGCCTTACAAACGGCTCTGTGGTTAGTATACTAGTGATGTCTACATACATCATACTCTCGCAGACAAGAAATTCCCCTTCTTTAATGATGCACTTTTCTTAGGCTTCATTTGTTTGTTTTAAAGGCATCAGATGTCACATCTGTATGCAATGCAACTTCATCCCTATTTTAGAGAGCACTCCTGCAACCATTATGAGTGGAAACACCACGTGCAGCTGCCCTGAAATGTTTTCAATCTCATATGCTTGCCACTAGGGGGTCTGAATAAATGGTTATTGAGGGGTGATGAAAAGAAAGGTATGTTGAATGCAAATGTATATGGACACATTAGCTTATTAGGGTGTTATACAAAATAATCCCTAGATTCCTAAATTCATTTGCTTAACAATCATTTTATGAATAATGATTTACTTAATAATCATTAATAATCAAAAATAATTTACTCAATATCAATAATCAGAAAAATTTACTTAATAATCAGTTACGAATCTTTTAGGTTCCAGGCATTGGGATAAATCTTGAGAATGTACAAATAAGACAATGTTTCAAGGGAGATTTCAGTTAGAAGAGACACATGTGTGAGCAAGTTAAGAGCAAAAAGAGTGCAATGAAATCATTTATGGGACAGTGGGAAAAGACAGGAAGGACTGGTTTAATTCCTAGAGATAAGGCAGATTAGAAAGAGAATTGCAGCAAGAACTACTGAATTACTTAGGAACTAACCAGCCTATTCAGAGAGTGAAAGAAGCCACTGAAGTAAATAAAATCATATGATTTCTGAATTTTTTATTTATGGACTGACAACTGGCTTACCACATTGGTAGGTAGATGAAAAAGAATTTTGTTTAATAACTAACTTCAAAAAGAAACTTATTTCCAAAAAATAAGATAACTTATATCCACATATATTACATTCAAAAAAAAAAAAACCAACTTCTTTCTGTTGACTATATGAATATCATCAGAAAATAAGAGGAATAAATACTTTTGGAACATAGTCACCTATTTTGATTAATTATTAATTCACATCCCACTTTAAATCCATATCTAAAGCAATACATGAACCGTGAACTTCCAGATGTTCAAACCGGTTTTAGAAAAGGCAGAGGAACCAGAGATCAAATTGCCAACATCCCCTGGATCACTGAAAAAGCAAGAGAGTTCCAGAAAAACATCAATTTCTGCTTTATTGACTATGCCAAAGCCTTTGACTGTGTGGATCACAAAAAACTGTGGAAGATTCTGAAAGAGGTGGGAATACCAGATCACCTGACCTGCCTCTCGAGAAACCTGTATGCAGGTCAGGAAGTAACAGTTAGAACTGAACATGGAACAATAGACTGGTTCCAAATAGGAAAAGGAGTATGTCAAGGCTGTATATTGTCACCATGCTTATTTAATTTACATGCAGAGTACATCATGAGAAATGCTGGGCTGGAGGAAGCACAAGATGGAACCAAGATTGCTGGGAGAAATATCAATAACCTCAGATATGCAGATGACACCACCCTTATGGCAGAAAGTGAAGAGGAACTAACAAGCCTCTTGATGAAAGTGAAAGAGGAGAGTGAAAAAGTTGGCTTAAAGCTCAATATTCAGAAAACTAAGATCATGGCATCTGGCCCCATCACTTCATGGGAAATAGATGGGGAAACAGTGGAAACAGTGTCAGACTTTATTTTGGGGGGCTCCAAAATCACTGCAGATGGTGATTGCAGCCATGAAATGAAAAGACACTTACTCCTTGGAAGGAAAGTTATGACCCACCTAGATAGCATATTAAAAAGCAGAGACATTACTTTGCCAACAAAGGTCCATCTAGTCAAGGCTATGGTTTTTCCAGTGGTCATGTATGGATGTGAGAATTGGACTGTGAAGAAAGCTGAGCGCTGAAGAACTGATGCTTTAAACTGTGGTGTTGGAGAAGACTCTTGAGAGTCCCTTGGACAGCAAGGAGATCCAACCAGTCCATCCTAAAGGAGATCAGTCCTGGGTGTTCATTGGAAGGACTGATGCTGAAGCTGAAACTCCAATACTTTGGCCACGTGATGCGAAGAGCTGACTCATTTGAAAAGACCCTGATGCTGGGAAAGATTGAAGGCAGGAGGAGAAGGGAACAACAGAAGATGAGATTGCTGGATGGCATCACCGACTCAATGGACATGGGTTTGGGTAAACTCCGGGAGTTGGTGATGGACAGGGAGGCCTGTCATGCTGCGGTTCACGGGGTCGCAAAGAGTTGGCCATGACTGAGCAACTGAACTGAACTGAATCTACTATTTAAAATTTTTCATAAAATTACTTACAATCTTCAAAGTTGTATTTTACAATCACTAAATTTGAAATTGTGAACAACTTCAAGTGAGTTTTTTCTATTAGCCATAATATTTTTAACTTAGAAAACACTCTTTATGTAACTCATTTAATACCTAGTACATTCAAAGTAAGTCCTGCTAAATAAAAACATTCTAAATTGTAAATTTTAAGTCAAAATGTATAAATACTTCAGCCCAAGTATTTTTATATAGTTATTGTCATTTTGCTACCTTTCTTGAACAAATACTATCTTTCTTTAATAAATACTACCTTCCTTTTAAAACACAAAACCTTTCAAATAATTTGTCTCTTTTGATAATTTTTTAAATGTTTCTCTATATGTGAAAGCTGCAAAACAGTCTTCCCAGTCTCAATCCATTGCAGTACAGATACAAAGTTTTCCAATTAAGAATAGGAGTTCCACCAAGATGCTGCTCACAGATTCAGTTATTCCAAAGGACAATCAAAAAATCTTGAAACAATAAGTTTGTATACATATATACAATGTATATGTATATGACATTACTTGCATATGTATGTATACATATAAATATATGTATATATATAAGACATTATTTGAGCTCTCATCATGTAATTTGTTCAGTTTCCTTCTTTCACAGGGATGTGTTTTCAAGTTTTGTCTTCAATAACTGCAATTTGCTAAAAGTGTCAAAAGTTGCTATTGTTTTGCACTTGAATTATTGAATACTTTGATGAAAGATTTCCAGCTGCTTTTTTAACTTATAAAATCAAAATCTGGGGGATTTGTTTATAAGAAGTTTGATACCATTTTAGCATTCTTATATTGATTTACAAAGTACCATCCTTAAAGGCTCATAGAGTTCTAATTTCCAATCAATGAAGCAGGTAGCTTAGAAGAACAATGAATGTCTGGAGCAAGGGGAAAACAAGAGAACGGAAGAAGAATCTCATCAGAATCACATGAGAGGAAAGCTGAGTGATGCTGGACTGGGCTGAGATTGGAGACCATTTAATTTTCAGCGGGTCCAAGTCACCAGAATGTATCCTATCTTTCAGTAGTACCCAGCAGCCCTGACGTAGGAGAAGTCACACTGATGTCAAGTTTTGCATCTGCAAGATGGATCCAACAGGCAAGGAAGGAAGGATGCTGGCAGGGGAGTGACCATGGAGATACTGGAAGGGTGCAGACTATATAAAGAAACCCAGGAGGCAGGCATTGGGGGACTCCAATAATGCCAAAGAAGAGGCAAGAAATTTTAAAAATTGAGGGATTGCTTTCAGCTAGGCTGGGAACAGGTAGAAATTAATGCGTCAGACAACAAAGTCTTCAATGTATAAAAGAAGGTGGGGTCAAACAGTACTAGCTTTCAATTATAAATAAGGAGGGATATAATTTATAACATGATAAATGTAAATAATACTGCTGTATATTACAAATGAAAGTTAAGAGAGTAAATCCTAAAAGTTCTTGTCACAAGTACCTATACGAAATGATGGATGTTTATCAAAGGTATTGTGATACCACTTCATGACGTACAGGAATCAAACCATTGTGCTGTATACCTTCAACTTACATAGTCCTGTATCGTCAATTCTATCTCAATAAAACCGGAAGGAAAGAAAGAAGATGGGGAGATGACAGAAACAAGGAAGGCTGGAAGAAAACAGTGCTTGAGAGTCTGAGCTTCAAAGAAGCAAGGATTTTGATTTCAAGATATAAAGTTAATTATCCAGATCTAGCAGAACTCTAAATGCCTGCTTCCAGACAGCAGCCAGAGAACCTCTCTACAATCCCCAGCCATTCCCTCTCATCCCGCCCTGTAAAACATCAAATTTCCTACACTAATCGGGGCTGCCAAACCAGCTTCATCATCAACCTGCCTTATTTATGAAGCCCCATGGATTCACAGAGACAGAACACGGTTTTAAAAATGTCATCCTGGGAAACGGAGAGACTGGGTTAGCACACGCAGAAAACCAAGCTACTGGATTTCTAACGTCTATGCTTGTTTCACATTGAGAAAATCGGGAGAGCAAATGAAACAGAACATGGAACTTGAGACCTGAGACCTCAGGCTTGTCTGAAACAAGAAAACAACGATAAGAATCTTCCACTTTACAAACAAACCAGGGAGGCAGGTGCTGAGCTATCACGGGACTCCTCAGAGGCAGGAGATGACCCGGCATCCATGGTTCTTTCCTTTTGCAGCATCCTTAAATTAATTTCTTAAATAAACCCCATGAAGTGAAGTGACGTGAAGTGAAGTGAAAGTCACTCAGTTGTGTCCGACTCTTTGTGACCCCATGGACTATACAGTCCATGGAATTCTCCAGGCCAGAATACTGGAGAGGGTAGCCTTTCCCTTCTCCAGGAGTTCTTTCCAACCCAGGGATCAAATCCAGGTCTCCCACATTGCAGGCGGATTCTTTACCAGCTGAGCCACAAGGGAAGCCCAAACCCCATGAGATCACCCCCAAATCTCCTTCAGGATGCTGGACAAAATCTCCAGTGGAACAGAAGGGAGTTTACATTGAATAGCCTCAACCTTCCCCATGAAATAATCTGAAAAACCGTTTGGATTTCCATGATCCCAAGGAAAGGGCAGTGATTCCCTCAAAAGGACAGAAGTTGGGGTTGAATCCGATTATTTCCAAGGTTACCTTGGCCTCCATCCCAGGACTCAATACTGTCTTCGCAGTGCAGGAACTCAGATTTAAATTGGCAATCCAGGACGCAGTCACTTAACAGTAAATGTGCCAGGACACAAAAAAACTGTGGAGTGCTCTGGAGCTCCCCCCTTCAGGCCTCCTCCCCGCTAGCGCCTCCTCCTCCCGAATCCAGGCCCCACTCGAGGTGCGCTCCGCCCCGCTCGGGCCCTTCTGCAGAGCAGCGCGCCTGCGCCTGCCTCTCAGCGGCCTCTCAGCCCCCTGACTGTCCCCCACTGCGGGGCGCGCCTGCTCCCCGCTCACCCTGCTCCTGGGGTCACGCTACCGGGATGTTTTCTCTGACAGCCACGTGCAGGGTGGGCCACAGCAAAGGCTGAGCCAAGTGTAAAATAAAACCGAACGTTTCTTGCTCAAAAGCCAGGAAAACTGCGCCCCCCCCCCCCTTTTTCCTACTGTCTCTCACTCAACCTGTCATGGTGCTTTTTTCTTTCTTTACATTATTTAACGTCATGCTCCTTCGGTCACGGGGATCCCACGGCACTTGCAGTTCCACTTGCACTGGGGTGTGCACTGCAAACATGTGACCAGAAGCCTCATCACACCCAGATCCCCACGGGGTGGGAGCAGGGGAGAAGGGGTCAGGTGGGAAGACGGTGGAGGTGGAACCGGATACAAGCCGATGCTCCAAGTTCCTGGGACTTCACTTACAAAACCCAAATTCAGAGTCAATGACTGCTGTATTTAGAGTGGATACCCAACAAGGGCCTACTGTACGGCACAGGGGACGCTGCTCAGTGATATGTGGCAGTCTGGGTGGGAGGGGGACGTGGAGGAGAATGGATACATGGAGATGTATGGCGAAGTGCCTTTGCTGTCCCCCTGAAACCATCACAACATTGTTAATCAGCTACATCCCAATATAAAATCAAAAGGTTTTATTTTAAAAAGAAAAAAAAGAATTTTAAGATGGCAAGTACAAAACACTGAACTCCAAGTGAGGAGGCTTTTATGGGTGCGGGGCTCCGTGAGCCACACCAGTGAAGTCAGGCCTGGCCATGTGGTTCATGACCTCATCTCTTTCAGGTCTTTGCTCAAATGTCACTTCTCAGACAGGTCTCCCCGAGCATGTGTATAAAATAGCAAACCACTCACCTACCTTTCAGAATTTCACATCCTCCGACTCTCCTTTTCGCGATAGACCTTACCACTGCCTGGTAGATGGGAACGTGTTTATGAAGTGACCTGTTCATCTGCTGTCTGTCTCTCCTGCTGTAATGTTTGCTCTGCTGAGGAAGGGAGTTTGCGGGATTCATTGCTGTATCTCCCGGGTTAATAAACCTAGACGCAAGGCAGGGGCTGCAGAAGCACCTGCTGAGTACGTGAGTGAATGGTTACTAAGCCGCACAATGACCACACAGGTTGTAAATGTACAGAATTTCAGGAAAGGGTGAGTCCTTGTGAGCTGGGGCCCTGGGACCACAGCAGGTACACAGCTTACATTCTAAAGAGGAGCAATTTCATGACTGCTTTCTTCAAGGTTTGTGCAGAATTCTCTAAGGTCACAGAGAAGGCTCTAGTGGAGGTGACACCCTTGGGTGGAAGGTGATTAGTACTTAGCTTGATGGATGTGCTGGGCATAAGGGGGTTGTGCCCCAGGTTGAAGGGCTGCTTTAAAAAAAAAACAAAAAAACGAAGCATTAAGGAATCTGGGTGGGATGTGAAGGGTTTAGTCTGATGGTTAAGAGAAAAGAGAGGGTCCAGATGCCTCAGAAGAGGAGAAAGAGCATTTAAAAACCTGGGAAGACATGAGAGAAACTCTGAGGCCAGGACATCCACATCCTATTTGCAGGGCGTGAGAAAATCAGTTTGCTTGGAGTAGAGAGTCTGGTTCTTTTAATAAGTCATCAAATGGAATTGTAATTCAGGGGCATCTTATACTAGAATGTCTAATCTGATATATGCAGAAATTTATTAGAGAAATTTATTATATTAATTAATTTATATGAATGCTTTTTACAAGTCTCAAATGTTTATCTACTAGAGAATTAGAAGCAATGAAGTCCACAGAGATATCTCTATTTTTTTATTTTATAAGCTCCAATTGCTTACTCTACACCATTACATGTATCCTTAAATCAAATAAATATTGTACAATGTGTAAGTTAGTAAGTGGGTAATTTCTGAAATTGATGGTTTATATTCTATGGGTGGCTCTACTTTTTATATACTTTTATGGATTCTCAAATTTGAATCCATATTAGTGACCAGATGCAACTTATTAAAATTTTTACAATTGTTCTAAAATGTATATGGTAGTGGTAGTTTAGTTGCTAGGATTTTTAAATTGTGCATACTTTAAAGAACTCATTAGATTTCATGAAAGTAGTTTAACTTTGTTCAAACTGGATAAAATGGGTAAAATATTCTTTGTGCTAAGCTTAATTGCTCAGTTGTGTCCAACTTTTTGTGACCCCATGGACTGTAGCCCACTAGGTTCCTCTGTCCATGGGGATTCTCCAGGCAAGAACACTGGAGTGGGTTGCCATGCCCTCCTCCAGGGGATCTTCCCAACCCAGGAATTGAACCCAGGACTCCCACACTGCACGCCAGATTCTTAACCATCTGAGCCACCAGCGAAGCCTAAGAATACTGGAGTGGGTAGCCTAGCAATTGAACCAGGGTCTCCTGCATTGCAGGCAGACTCTTTACCAGCTGAGCTATCAGGGAAGCCTAAGATGTTGTTTAGAATAAAATTATAATGTAACAAACATGACTGCATTAAAACATTATTATAAGGTCAAACTGTTATAAGAGACAGTGAAGGACATTACATGTTGATAAGAGGATCCATTCAACAAGAAGACACATGCATCAAACATGTATCACGTCAGAGGTCCAAAATACATGAAGCGAACATCAGAAGGATTGAAGAGAGAAGCAGCTCTATAAAACTAGAAGGAGACTTCAATACACTACTCTCCATAATAAATGGAGCAGCCAAACAGCGCATCAATAAGGAAATAGAGGCTTTGAACATCATTACAACCCAACTGAACCCAAGAGACATACACCTACTATACCACCCAGCAACAGTAGATGCACATCAAGTTCAGATGGAACATTCCCCAGGATATTTTAAGAAACAAAACACAAAAAATTAAATTTTAAAAGAATGAAGTCATACAAACTTTCTTTTATGATCACAAGGAAATCAACAGCAGAAGGAAAGCTGGAAAATTCATAAATATGTAGAAATCAAACAACACACCAAGTCAAAGAAGAAATCACAAGGGCAAGGAGAAACTATCTTGAGACAAGTGAAAATGGAAACACAATATACCAAAAATGGGATTCAGCAAAAGAGGAAAATGTATAGCTGTAAATGCTTACTTAAAAAAAAAATCTTAAAAGATCTAAAAAATGTGATTGCATTTTGGCAATTTCACAGTTGAACCTAGTGAAACTGGCCCATGATTATACTGGATCTCGGCTTTTTTCTTTTCTTTTCCCTCTTCACTCTCTAAGCTCTTTAACTTTCAGCAGGTTTTTCAGTGGCAGGGAAGACAATAAAGCCATGTTAAGTAACGAGCCTGGAGGACGACAGCAGCAGCAGCTGCAGTGTTGGGTTTGTCTCTGCCAAGGTCTCCAGCCACATCGCCCACCAAGAGGACACACCACCCCCAATCCCAGCCAGACTGAAACCCCACAGGACTAAGACCACAGACAGCCTGAGCCCCCAAAGACGTCCCTACAGACCGAGCACATTACAGAAGGCACCTTCACAGACCGAACCCTCCACGGATGGAACTCCTTACGACAGACTGCACCCCCCACAGACCGAAACCCTTAAAGAACACACCCCCACAGACTGGACCCCCTTCGTTCTAAACCCTTCAAAGACTGGACCCCCACACACACTCGACCCCTCACAGACGAAACCTCTCACAAACTGAACACACCAAAGACTGAAGCCCCCATAGGCCACACCCCTAGAAGAACAGACCCCCGCTGTTGATTAGACACCTCATATTCTAAACCCCTCACAGACTGGACTCCCACAGACGGGACCCCTCACAGACTAAATCTCTCACAAACTGGACCCCCCCCCCCCAAGACTGAGCCCCTCACATCCTACCCAGGCTCCTTAAAGCCTCTCTGTGTACCAGCCTTTCGGCCTTGCAGGTTATGATGGTTCCTCTGCAAAGAGAGCCTTTCCCCAGCCACACCTCCCGTTGGCCCCCCAGCCCCCGCCCGCCCCCCCAACACTGAACAGAAGTCACAGGTCCTCTGGGATCTCAGTTAGTGCCTGCTGTGAGCAGAGATAAAACTTTGGTAATCTATATGTAAATATACTAAGGTGTCAGAGTCCGAAGCACCTTTGTCTTCATGATTATGCTTGGTTACTTACAAAAGACTTTCTATTGGGAGTCATAATTTGTGTTCTAATTAAAACTGTTTCTGGGAACACACAGTATGAATTATGAATACAATATCCATATGAAGTTAACAATGACAACCCACAAACAAGGAACTATTCAAACAGCTTCGTGCACCAGCTAATGAAGTAGATAAATCATATTTTCTCTTGGAGGCTGCATGTATTTTTGTGTCTTAGACTGCTCAGGAATCAAATTAGCATTCTTTAAAGAATATGTGTTTAATCACTAGTTTTCAGGCTCAGCGGGTAACTAGCTATACATATCTTAATGTTATCATGGAATAAAAGGAATATTAGAAATGTCTTTATCTTATGTGGTATATGCCAATGCAGAAAGTCACACTATTGATAAAACATGTTCATCTATTTCTTCATTAATTGAAAAAATTATTTTAAGAAAGAGACATGATCATTGCTGTGAATGAACTGAGATTGCTTTAGCGATTTCCTGTGATATCATTTAATAAATTTTTCCCCTCACAAATTAATACAAAATAGAAGGCACTTTATAGTTAGCTAAGCTTTTATGGAATCCTAAGTAATAAACTTTTCCAGGTAAACTGAACTACTCATATTAATACTACCTACGAGATTTTTTTTCTAGAAAACGTTACCTGTATATTGTATTATACTGATAATACATTGATTAAGAGTATCCACTGGGCCACCCTCTGACTTGGATGAAAGATCCAACATTTCTGCTCAAGTTCTTCATGTAAAATTTGGATAAGAATTGCTTCTTGGGGTAAGAATTAAATGAGTGAATAAATGTTAACCACTTTTCCTTTTATAGGTGATCATTAATGGAACAAATATCTGGCAAGTGCCCACCGTAGTGTGCAAGCACGTTTGTAAGCAGAGAACAAAGCAGAGGGACATTTTCTGATGGTGGTATAGAGAAAACTCAAGCTGGGAAGAGGACAGGGAATGAATGAACATGTGGCAGGAGACGGGAGGAGAGGTGCTGTTTCACAGGGGAGCTGGGAACAACTCATTGAAAAAGTGACATTTGGTAGAAACTCTAATATTTCTAGTATTCCCATGACAGCATGAAGACATTGAAGAGACAGAGTTCCAAGCAGAACAAAGGTCCACTGGGGCGCAGGCACAGTGTGTTTGAGGAAAAGCAAGGTGAATGAAATAATGCAGCTGAAGGAAGTAATGAGAGGAGTGGGAGATGAGGTCAGAGAGGTGAGCAGGGTATCTGGACACGAAGATCCTGGAGACTGCTTCAAGGACTGGGTCTCAGGACCGTCCCTGGCAATGCAGTGGTTAAGACTCCGTGCCGCCACTGCCGGGGCTCTGGGTTCTGAAATGGGAAGCCAGTGGGCGTTTTCCACTGAGGCATGACAAGGTGTGGCTCACACACTGAGAAAAACAGGGCAGTGGGGCAAGGCTGGGGGAGGAAAGAGGAGTTTTATTCATGGTGGTGATGATGGTGGCAAAGTGGCTGAATTCTCAGGACAGTCTCGAGCGTGTAACCACAGGGTGTGCCGATGGATGGGATTGTGGGGCATACGAGAATAAAAGATGAGTTGAGGAGGACTTTGCTTTTGGCCTGAGCAACTGGAAAAAAGGAGTTTACCATTTGCTGAGATGAGACCGACAGCAGGAGAAGCAGACTCTGTGGAACGTTCAGGAGTTTATTTCAGATCTCGTGAGTGAGTAATGCTCGTGACACGGCCAAGTGGAGCCACTGAGCAGACAGCTGGATATACAGCCTGGATGTAGGGAAGGGTCTAGACTAAGGACATAAATTCAGGAGTTACCCACATATAGACATTTAAGCCTAACTGAAAATATGATATAATGCAACTCAATACGAGGTATAATCTCATTCTTTAAAAAGTATTCTGATTTGTCCTTTTAATTTTATCAGCCCAAAGTGTATTTCGCATTCTAAGTTGTTACAGATGTGGAAGGGGAGGAGTTGAGAGTTGTCTTTTATCATCTCCAGGTATGTGGGCTAATATTCCACAAAGTCAGGCCAGAAATAAAGTTTAAACAAACTGACTTCTCTTCTATAACTTACCTCAGTGTCATTTTGACCTCACACTATCTAAAGAAGAACGTTCCAAAAAGAACTATTCATTATGTTGTACACCTAAAATGAATATGAAGTTATAAGCCAATTATCTCTCAATAATCAAAAAAAGAACTAAAACAGAGAAGCAAGTTCCAGAAAATAGCATTCTGAAAAAAAAGATATTTGTCCCAAAACCCAAATAAAATTTAAATATAGACCTCTATAAACAATCTAGTGTCTTTTGCTGCAACAGCAATGGAACAAGTATGCTACATACTCAGAGTCGAAACAGCAATTAGCTAAGTAATAAAATTAGGGGGCTGAGCATCCTCTATTATATCTGAGTGTCAGTGACCAAGACGATGTTTCCCAGGAAACCAGAAACCTCCCATGCACAAATATTGTGAAATACAGTTCCCCTCAAATGCTGTGTTCTAGATTAGCCCCGAGTATTTAGAAAATAAGGACTTTCAAAACTCTTCAAAAACAAACAAAAAAACCCAAACCTCCTTCCGCTGATCTAGGCAGAAAAGACACGGGGGTCTTGGGAACAAAAACTATTGAGACTTATCAATAAAAACTAAAACACAACAACCAGAACAATAAAGTCCACAAAATCCTCAACCTGACCAAAGATTTCCCCAGGATTGTATTCTGATATATCAAAGGTTTCCTGTCATTGCTTTGTTCCTTCTTTCCTTCCTTCCTCTCTCCCTCATTTCTTTCTTTTTTGTCGTTGCTTTAAAGAAATATTACTGGTTTAGATAACAAATGGAGAAGAGGAAAGAATAAGAAAGGTCAATCTCAATTTTCAAAATATCTGACATAAAATACTTTAAAGGAATATAATTACAACATTAAAATACACTTAATATTTAGGACTAAACTACCAACTTTTTTATCAAATACCATTCCTCTGGGGACCAACCAGAATTAATGTGGATTGCAGATGACAAGACTGTGTAGATAGAAAACATTAAGGAATCCACAAAACAACTACTACAATCCAGCAAAAGTTGTAGGTTAATGAACAAAAATCAATTGTATTTTTATATAATTATATATACTATATATATAATAGCAGCGAGTCAATGGAAAAATGAAACAAACAAGAGGATTGAAAAGAGAAAATATTTCAGAATAAATTCAACAAAGACAATGGAAGATTTACACACTGACAATAACAAAATAGTAAGAGAAATGTTTCAAAGTTTGTCCCAATCTGGACATTTTTATGCTCTCCTGCCAGCTTACCTTTACATATGCTTCTGCTTTTAAGTATATGATCAAGCTGCTTAGAAAGGCAGAATTCAAACGTACTTGAACTTTATCTCATAAAATTAAAGACCATCTGCAGAGACAAACTGATAAAATGACATAATTCCATAAAGAAATTAGTCTGCATTGAGGACTTATTATTTGTGACAGACTATTTCTCACACATTTTTCTCACTCAGTACTCACTATAGCCCTCTATGTAAATATATTATTGTTATGTAAATTTTTTTCCAGTAAGGAAACTAAGATGGAGAAAGGTCCAGTTATTTGCCAAAATACACCCAGCTATTAAGAGGCAGAGCTGAGACACATACATTTGGGGTGCTTTCCACGTATTTGGTGGCATTACCATAAACAGAGAACTTAAAGTGAATACATACAGTTTTGGATTCAAGTATCAATACTTTGGGGGGTTTTGGTGTCACCAATAAAAAAAGCACACATTTCAATATACTATGGACATTTTGTGGGGCTTTTTCTTGTCACCAAAATGTCCTATTTTTCCTACAGGGCAGTCAGTATTTGGTGGAAAGGTGATTCACCTGCTTCTTTAAGAGGTGATTCTGTATAAAACAAAGTTACATGAGCTTCTAGGAAGTACATGAGACTCGGGGAGAACTAGAAATGTGCTAAATTAAAAAACAAACAGAATAGCACAGAACTAGGAAAGACCACACTTAGGATATTGAAAATTTAACATGGAACCAGCAGTCATTGCCTACTGTATGGCAGACACCACCACACAAACCTGTAAAACTGCTCGTCACCATCTCGGACTGTCATTCGTCAAAACACCCACATGCTTCCAACCTAGGACACTTTTAGAAGTATCTATACAAAAATCTCATAATCTATTAAAAATACTTTAAAATAATGAAATATTAAACAAATGCATTGATGAACAGCTGTTTGCATGTTAATATGATTCCAAGTTAATACACTGTTTAAACATTCATAAGGAAAAGGAAAATCGATAAAAAAAAACTGTTAGCCTGACCCTCAAATCTTCTACCTTTGGAAATCCAAAGCCTGAAAATCATTAATAAGTAACAAAATTTATATATTTTGACCTTCAACAAAAATCCCCTTTGGTCATTAAGCTCAATAGCACAGTGTTCCAGAATTTACTCAAGTCGTGGTGAAAATGTAGCACTCTGATCCAGTTTCCATCACTTAATGCTAACAAATTTAATCCTAGGATACTCCTACGAATTATATCACTTAGAAGAAAGCATTTGTGTAAGTGGGGAGGCTAATTTCATCTCACATTTTAAAAAAACAAATGTTCAAGTGGTCTCTACCTAGATATTCAGCTTTCTTATTTCTTCTACCTTCTGTTAAGCTCCAGAGTTACTGGAATGCAGAAATATTCTAAAGGGGGGACTATGTTAATGGCATAGTCTGACTCCAATATATGTCTCTTGTGACTGGCATGAATCTCATGCACTTTCATCTGCCAGCAGCAGAAGTTGAGAAGGGAAGGGACAGAACACAGAGCTGCCATCTGCTGCTACCCCCCAGCTCCTTAGAAATGAAGACAAGGCGGGGAGTTTCTCTTGGAGACAGAAGCAGTGTGTACTTCCCAGCGGGACCATGAAGTGCTTCCAGGAAGCAACATTTGGACCTCACACATTAAAAAGCAAAAGAAGAATTTCCCTGGAGGTCCAGTGATTAAGAAGTCGCTGCAGGGGGCATGGGTTCAATCCCTGGTTGGGGAACTAAGATCTTGCAAGTCATATGGGAATAATAAACAAATAAAAATAATTTTTTAAAAACCCACGCTTAAAAAAAATTTACAAGAGACATCCTAAACAGAGTGACCCTGCAATAGCAGCACTGGATTCCATTACGAGAACTATAGATTTTCAGCCTGATCCAGCAGCTGCAGACCAGAGTAAGTGAGGTCTCAAGGTCACCGTCCTTAGACAGACACATTCTTAAATCCAGTGTCCCACAGTTCCCACCACCCCCTGGGGTCTTACTGACCCATTCCATTAGTCTGTTTCACAACCTGGCCCTTTAGGCATCTGAGTTTGCAACCCCTGGTCTGCAAACAAACAATTAAACACAGTACTTACAGCTGCATGACCAAGTACAAGTGATTTGGGCTTTCATAGATGTCTTCCAGGGCCACGATGTTCTCATGCTTAATCCTGAAAGAAAAAAATAGTGCACACATGGAATAAGTACAATGAGACATGTAAGTACAAAGAGACATGCTATCTTTAAAAAAAAACAAACACATGTCGTAATAGCAAAAAGTTCTAAGACAGAATCTAAACACTATAAGGTGACATTTTAAGATGCCTCTACATCTTTTCCCCAGACTTTTTTTCCCGATTCATCTTCCATGCTCTCTGCTCTTCTCTCTGGAGGCTCTGTATCTGATCTTGTAGCAATACAGGATAACCATCACTGCTTCTCTGTACACCCTACCTCTCTAGCATTTATTCACATGAGTCCCAAGAATGGGCCAAAATCCTATTATCTTGCTGGGCCCACTTCGGAAGGCTGAGCCTCCAGGGAGCATTTACTTGTTCCCTCTTTTGCAGCCTCCCAGTGGCCATTACAGACTGACCTGAACGGCCCATTGTAAGCAAACCCATCCCCACAACAGGCTGGATGCTGCAGGGATCAGATTCACCTTCAGGTTTCTGACTCCAGGGTAAGTAATGGAAAACTAGACGGACCACCTCATTGGGGTTCCAGTCACCCACCCTCAAAGGGCAGTTGAGCAAGCAAACTAGACTGATGCTTCCCCAAGTGTGCTTCCCAGACAGGCAGCACCAGCATCTCCTGGGAGATGGTGAGAAATGCAAATTCTCCTCAGACAAAATCAGAATCTCCGAGGCTGGAGCCCAAGAACCTGTTTTAACAAGATTCTCAGATGATCAGTCTGCACAAGGGGAGGTGGAGGAATTCTGTATTATGACAGAGCTTCTCAAAGGGCACACATGAGTCTCTGGGGATTCTGGTCCCACTGTACCTTCTGATTCAGTGGATTCTGGGCAGGGCCTGAGAGCCTGGCATTTCTAACAAGCTCCCAGGAGATGCTGCTGCTGCTGGTCTGCAGACCACAATGGGATCAGTAAAGTCCTAATGATAGAACTAAAAGAGAAGAAAACAGTCTAATTCTTGCCCTTCGAACCACCGATTAGGAATAGCTTCTGCTCAGAACGTACGACTTGGTGTTTATTTAAAACGTTTGAGAGAAGAATCATTTCATTATGAGCTAATTAGCTCTTATCACAAACTTCTTCTTTGAGATGACTGCTGAGCCACATAAAAGCAAGCATTGAACAGGCAGATTCCTGTGAATCCCTGAAAATAGGCGCAACATCCTACTCATCCTGTTTCCCTTTAGTACCTAGCACAGAGCTGCTTGATAGCATAGAGCTGCTTTACTCCTAAACAACAAGTCATTATTTATTTATGGAAAATGAATGCAATTTTCTTAAGTGTGAAATGTCTACTCCTCAAAAGAAATTTATAAGATAGAACAAACCCGAATATGATCTTCCTTTTGAGCAGACAAAAGAGAACAAAAGAATTAACTGAGAGAGGCTATGCTTTGCTTTGATCACTGCAGCTCTTATCAGTCAATGCAGTTGATGTGTAGGAAGTGAGAAGACAGATTATCCCAAATTCACATTTCATCTGATTCCAAAGCAGAGAACCTAATTATTTGCTAGCAGTGGCTTCTGTGGTCCCTGAGCAAACTAATATCAGCAACGTATCATATGAACCAAGTAAACTATTCCACCAAGGAAACCATGAGAGAGTAACCTGGCACCCCTGACACCCCAGATGTTTGTGGAATTATCATTATTGGACACATGTGAAAAAAGACAGTACACATGACAAAAACAGTACAGAGTACATGGATTTTCCCCTTTTCTGATTAAAAAAATTGCCATTGGAATTGATCACATAGGCACAAATATTTTCTTTCAGTGAAGTTTACTTGGGAGTTAATTAAGAGCTTAGACTTATGGGAATGTGAAAGGAATGGGGTTTATATGGAGAACTGCCAGATAAAACACAGGACACTCAGTTACATTCAATTCTAGATAAACAATGACTACTTTTAAAATATAAATGTGTCCCAAATACTGCACTGCAGTTTATCTGAAATACAAATGTAAGTAGATGCTAGATCTGGCCACTCAAGTAGATGAATCACAATCAATGAGCCTCCAAACTGGGCTTGGGGGTTGTACCTAGAATCTTAGCTCCCCTCAGAGGTTCGGCCAAGAAGACAATTTGAACCCTGGACTGCAGCCATTAATACAGATTCAACTATATACAAAGCACCTGCTCAGCCAAAGTAGGAGACTTTAATAAATTAAAAATATAAGTGCCTTCTTTGAATGCGAGGCATAGAGAAATTAAAGTCTATTTAACTTGCTACGCCTTATATGAGTTCTCACAGTGGCTCAAACGGTACAGCTACTGACTCTCCCTTTGATGAATCAATCAATCAATCAATCAATCATCACTTTCTGACTTTCTGCTCTGTGTCTGGGAGAATATAAGAAAAAAATAAAGTTTTGCCCTCAAAAATCTTATCACCTTGATGGAGAGACCCATGAAGCAATGAGGGAAGAACTAAATGCTATGCACTGCACAACTGTTGTTAAATTCAGAGAAAGCAAGGCCCTGGGTTGGAATTATAGTGAAGGCCTCAAAAAAAAAAAAAAAAAAAAAAAAAAAAAAGATGGTGGTTAAGTTGGGTAGGATAATGTATCAAGAAACATATCACAAGTTTCAGGACTTCCCTGGTGGTCCAGTGGCTAAAGACTCCATGCTCCCAAAGCAGAGGACCTGGGTTCCATCCCTGGTCAGGGAACTAGATCCCGCATACAGTAATAAGATCCAGCAGAGTCAAATAAATATTTTTTAAAATTTCCAAAAAATTCTAAAATGGTCTTTTAAATGTCTCTTAAGAAAAGTGGTTTAATTCACTTGTAAATGTTACAATGTGACAAAAGATTACAGCCTAGTCCCCCACAGCTGTTCTCCAGTACTTTATTCCACCCTCAGATTCCTTAAGGAAAACAGAACTGAAGATTTTAAACATTGCTTCATAGCCAGATTATCCCTACAAAATGCCGTGTGAATATCCATCCACACATCTCTGGGTGCTCACCATGTACTAACCACATGACTAGGAATCACAAGAGGTACCTCAGCCCTCTTGGAGCTCACACACACAGCTGGGCATCCAGCTGCAGCCAGGACACTTCACAGGCAATCTTTCTCATATTTACCAGAAATCATCTTCTTTATAATTAGCACTGTCTCCTGGGGCCAACACAGAACAAGCTCACACATCATAGAAGCTCTTCTCATACATCCTTTAAATATTTCTGGGATATAATTTCCCTACGAAGCTCACTCTTCTTATCATCCTTCAGTTCTCTTCCAAAACGAATCCTATTCCTTCCATTGTGTTACTGTCACTTCTGTTTGTTTTGTTTTACTTCATTTGTTCAGAGCAGGGTATTCTGAACTGAAAGTAATGATCCCAGTGCAAGATACAGCACCAAGAATAAGATATTAAATAATAGGGTAGAGCTATTGACTATGCTGAGCTGGATATTAAAATTTTGCAGATAAAGCTTAACCTTAGGTACATTTTTTAAGGTAGCTGCATGACTGTTGGCATCTAAAGAATATAAGCTCCATGAAGGCAGGGATTTTTGACTCTTTTGTTCATTACTGTCTCCCCAGTGCTGAGAAAAGAACATGACAGGTAGTATTAATACTTTCAGTACATGCTTCTTGAATGAATAGAATAATATAAAGTTTAGGGTCAGTTAAATGACCAGATCATTTTTGCCTGAACTTCTACCAAATAAGATCGCCTCTCTTACTCAGGCTTGACTTTTTGAACTTAGCTTCATTAAACTCAGTCTTTTAGGTTCCATGTGATGCTTCAGACGACCAGAAATATTCTGGAGTTTGATTCTCTCTTCTATTATATTTATGACCCCTGCATATGCCAAAATATGCCATCTGCATATTTTGTAGGGACACATGCATTCCCTATGTCTTCATCCAAATTCTTAAACACTTAAGTGGGCAAGTTACAAGCCAGAACTCCATGGTATTCCACCAGAGACCCCGTCAAGGAAACCAAGACATTCATCAGCTGGCTTTGATGGCTGCTGAGTTGCAAAGCCAGCAATTTTAGCCCATTTATTTTACTGTACTAGCCATCAGTGGACAATTATGATTCTTTGCTGAAATGGTATTCCTCACTTTACATAACACATAATACTATTTGAAAGGGAAATGGGTGTTTGGGAAGAATTGTTCTTGGTAAGCCTGTGGTGACTCCTAGCAACCACTACAGTCTTTACTAAATGATTATAATCCATAGGCCTCATTTATTGTCTCAGAACTTTGCTGTGCACTGGAGTCAACCTTTCCTGTCTATACATCTCATAGTCTATCTTTTTCATATTTGGAAGATTTGCCAATATCTCTTGTGTTGTTTTCTCAGATATTTCAACTGGGACTCTTGAGATAAATGCAATTTCCTTAGTCCCCTGGGATGTAACACATCTAAATCAAGTGAATTAATTTTATAACTTTCTTTAGGTCCCACTTACATATGTTTTATATATACCATGTTTTGAGTGTTAACTATGTGTCAAAACTATACTAAGTATTTTTAAGGATTTCATTTAATATAGCAACCCTACAAAGTAGCTATCAGTTTCCCTATTTTTAAAAGAAGAAAACTAAACTAAAACTAAACTTAGAGTAAGACCCCCAAGAGGCTAAGAAAGCATTCCAAAGTCATACAACTAGTAATGAATTTGCCAAGATTCTAACTCCTAAGCCCCTGTTTAAGCACTTATGCTATAACTTAATGTTAACTAACTTATAATGAGAATATCAAAGATATTCTCAAAAATTCTGAGTTGTCTGTATAAAATCATAACACCTAAAGTTAAAGTATTAAGTTTCATAACTAACAATATAATATCCACCTCTGGAGGCAGTGAGGCAGAGATGTATTATTACTCTCCTGAAATCTACTGGAAGCTCTCAAGATACTTGGTTATAAACATCGTGACAGACAAAATCCCAGTGGGTCAAAGTGAGCCAGAGGGAGAGCTATTAAGAAGCAGAAGAAACAGTTAGGAGTCCAGAAATTATAATTAGGAAGAGCCTTCAACCAGCCTACATCTGCTTGTGTCATCAGAAGGGGGAAGAAAGTGGACAGGAAAGAGGTGGGGCACCTCATCTACAAGCAAATGGAAAACCAAAGTTCTGTGATTTTTGCATAGCTACACCCCTAGGTCAGCACTCAGTCTCTCTAAAACAGGGCCAAGGAACCTTCATACATAGGGAATGTTCACCCCCAAACAGCAATCCTTTCTAAACTGTGCATAATTCAAAAGAATAATGTCACTAAAACCAGCTCTATGATGAAAAGAACCTCACTTAATTTTAATCACTTGCCTACCAGGCCCAAAGTAAGCACTGGATGGCACATCTTCATACAGAGGGGAAATGGTTTAAGTAGTAATCTACACTAAAATTGGGCTTCCCTGGTGGCTCAGCTGGTAAAGAATCCACCTGCAATGCGGGAGACCTGGGTTCGATCCCTGGGTTTGGACAATTCCCTGGAGAAGGGAAAGGCTACCCACTCCAGTGTTCTGGCCTGGAGAATTCCATGGACTATACAGTCCATGGGGTCACAAAGAGTCAGACACAACTGAGCAACTTTCACTTTTACACTAAAATCTCCATAAATCTCCACCAATGGATAGAGGAGGTGAACAGAGGAAAATGGGCCCAGGCAGAGAGAGGGAGAGAAAAGCTGAATGGGAAAATAGCATATGGACACTGTTGCAGATTTGTGCCTGCATGGTAACTGACAGCCAAGCAAGAAAACCCCAGGAAGAGCCAGGAAAACATTTTAAAGTTAATTCATGCAAAAAATTTGCCAAATGCACAAGCAGGCCCCATTCCAAGCCCCCTAGCTAGAGAGAACATCAGGACCCAAAGGACAAGCCTCCTATTGACTACACACGCTCCTATGAAATGATAGTGACATCATTTCTCCCTCTGGTCTAGTTCTCCAACACTTCAAGGAGCCACACATTCTGAACTCCACATAAAATGAGGGGGGTTAGAAAAACACTAAAGAGAAGAGGAGAGAAGGGAAAATCCTTTTGTTTTTGTTTTTGTTTTTTTTTTGCTTTTTTTCACCCTTTTTTCCCTGATCTTGAGGGGGACAGGGAACCACAGCAGCAATTATGAACACTAAGAAGATTATCAGAAGCAAAGGCAACAAAACATCTTTCCTTTGTGTGGTCTTTGGAAAAGGTCACTTCTCTACTCAAGTTAAAGAGGCCACAGGAGAATAAGAGATGGAAGTAAATGTAATCAGAAGGGGTCATGAGACAAGGTGTTTACTAGCGAAGGCAGAACAAAGATGGTGGAGGAATGGATCTCAGCACAGGTGTGCAAGATGGAAGTTACATCAACGAGCAGCAACCAGTTTCCTGTCCTCCTCCTCCCTTAAGCACTTCTGGGCTAACAGTCCAGTTCAAGAAAGCTCTTTCTCAGGGGAAACGCAGGCCCCTCTCAAGCAAAGACCTAAAGGACTAGGTCTTTCACTCTCCATGACTCTTAACTTCTTTTAAACAATCCAGAAAACTTAAATTTCATTCACAAAAAAGATGCTACAATTCTCTGGCATCGAAAATAGCCTCAAAAATATCTGAAGAACATTCTGACATGTTGGCAACCACTCTTGCTTGTCTAAGCAAACAGTATGTTTTCTTTTTTTAATAAACAAAATAATTTCCTCCTTTCTTGGGTCATTTTTTTCTCTCATTATAAACAATACAGTGGCTCAGTGGTAAAGAACTCGCCTGCAATGCAGGAGCCTCAGGACACATAGGTCAGATCCCCGGGTCGGGCAGATTCCTTGGAGAAGGGAATGGCTACCCACTCCAGTATTCTTGCCTGGAGAACCCCATGGACAGAGGAGCCTGGCAGGCTGCAGTCCATGGGGTCACACAGAATCGGACACGACTGAAGTGACTGAGCACATACATAAGCAATACAGGAAATACTGCTGAGAAAATCAGGATATTGTCAGTCACAAGGGAAAGTGATAGAGGTGAAATATTTGCCAGATGGCATTAAAAAAATAATACCTTTCCTTTTTAGAACTTAACAGGCACATTCACAGATGTTATCGCATTTCATTTTCAAAACAACTCTATAAAGCATGTATTATTATTCCTATTTTATAGATGATCACTCCCAGTTTACAATCACTGAATCGTTCTTCCATCTTCCCTCTGGTCTTGCTCTCTTTCTAACCATTCTCCATGCTGCTTAAGGAGCCATCATTCCACAATATAAAATATACTGACCAAACTGATTGAAATTCATCAGTGGCGCCCCCTAGTTCAGAACAAAGTCCAAATGACTTGACATGACCTACAAGGTACCATGTTGCGTGGTCTTCACACACCCATCCCACCTCATCCTCCAGTGCTGCCAGAACTTTACTGGACCCAGGCAGCCCTCAAACACCAGTGCACACTTTCTTCTCTGGCCGTACAGGTGTGCTCATCCCTCTCAAATCTTCTCACTAAACTATTCACCCTTTGAGACCCATTTTACAGCACCTCCAGTGTGAATCCCTTGCTATTCCTTACCTTTTGTAGGACTGAGTCCCTCACCTCTGGACTACCCCAGTTTTTTCATCACCTGTTGTTGTACACACTGCATTGCAGCCATCTGTTTGTATGAATATCCATGTATATATTAAATGATTTTATATGCAGAGAATAAAAGTCTAGAAGGATACAGTTAAACTGGTGAGTACCTCGAAAAGTGGGCTAAGATGGGAGGGTATTTTCACCCTCCAGTTTTTGTTAATTGAGTTTCTTTATCTGAACAGAACAGAGAGGAATGATTTGAGTGACTATTTTTTCAATTCTTTCAAGGACGGCACCATACTAGTTGCATAGGAGAGAAGGTTAATTCATTATATATAATAAATTCTTTAGGGCATGAGGGCCTGATTCTCTTACTGAACCCAAGTACAAAAGTCAATGGATTGTTGTATTGCCAGATTTTTACTAAGAGGTACTTTTTAAAAGGCTCTTGATCAAAATCATCAACAGCTGCTTCACCAAAATGTATCCATAATGTTGGACACAAAGAAACACATATTGATTAGTTTAAATGCTCAAGCAATCAAGACATACTATGGGTCTCAGCTCTGACACATCTAACTGCAAGATTTTGGACAAGTCATGAAATACTTTCTGACTTGATTTCTTCATTTCTTAAATGAACACTAATTATGTGGTCTCATTA
This sequence comes from Muntiacus reevesi, assembly GCF_963930625.1. Lineage (NCBI taxonomy): Eukaryota > Metazoa > Chordata > Mammalia > Artiodactyla > Cervidae > Muntiacus > Muntiacus reevesi. The sequence goes on along the minus strand of NC_089250.1, from coordinate 16,935,834 downwards.
TCTACCTCTATATACACATACGTATGTACATGTATAGAGGTAAAATTATCACACATACATGTATCTATGATATTAGATAAACATGGAGAGATCCTGTCTATTAAGAATATAGGCCACCCCAGGAAAGACTAGAATTCCAAAAAGCTTTGAATCATCTTTCTTTGCAGCCAGCAGATGGGGCTGTAATCAACAAGACAAAAGGAGCAAAACACTAGTACCTAAATCAAGAACATCTTAAGAATGCAAGCCACTTTCGTTGTCTTTTTAAGGATTACGTCCCTAGAACCAACACCCAAAAATGATGTCCTGGAATGCAAAAGTAGAAAGTCAAGAGTAACAGGTAAATTTGGCCTTGGAGTACAAAATGAAGCAGGGCAAAGGCTAACAGAGTTTTACCAAGAGAACACATTCGTCATAGCAAACACCCTCTTCCGACAACACAAGAGAAGACTCTACACATGGACATCACCAGATGGTCAATACTGAAATTAGACTGATTATATTTTTTGCAGACAAAAATGGAGAAGCTCTATACAGTCAGCAAAAACGAGACCGGGAGCTGACGTTGGCTCAGATCATGAACTCCTTATTGCCACATTCAGATTTAATTGAAGAAAGTAAGGAAAACCACTAGACCATTCAGGTATAACCTAAATCAAATCCCTTACAATTATACAGTAGAAGTGACAAATAGATACAAGGGATTAGATCTGATAGACAGAGTGCCTGAAGAACTACGGATGGAGGTTCATGACACTGTACAGGAGACAGTGATTAAGACCATCACCAAGAGAAACAAATGCAAAAAGGCAAAATGGTTGTCTGAGGAGGCCTTACAAATAGCTGTGAAGAGAAGAGAAGCTAAAGGCAAAGGAGAAAAGGAAAGATAAATCCATTTGAATGCAGAGTTCCAAAGAAGAGCCAGGAGAGATAAGAAAGCCCTCCTCAGGGATCAAGGCAAAGAAAGAGAGGAAAACAATAGAATGGGAAAGACTAGAGATCTCTTCAAGAGAATGAGAGATACCAAGGGAACATTTCATGCAAAGATGAGCACAAAAAAGGACAGAAATGGTATGGACCTAACAGAAGCAGAAGATATTAAGAAGAGGTGGCAAGAATACACAGAAGAACTATACAAAAAAGATATTCATGAGCCCGTTAATCACGATGGTGTGAACACTCACCTAGAGTCAGACATACTGGAATGCAAAATCAAGTGGGCCTTAGGAAGCATCACAACAAACAAAGCAAGTGGAGGTGATGGAATTCCAGTTGAGCTATTTCAAATCCTAAAAGACGATGCTGCCCTCAATAGGCCGGCAAATTTGGAAAATTCAGCAATGGTCACAGGACTGGAAAAGGTCTGTTTTCATTCTAATCCCAAAGAAAGGCAATGCCAAAGAATGCTCAAACTATTGTACAAATGCACTCATCTCATACACTAGCAAAGTAATGCTCAAAAAAGCCAGGCTTTAACAGTACGTGAACCGTGACCTTCCAGATGTTCAAGCTGGATTTAGAAAAGGCACAGGAACCAGAGATCAAATTGCCAACATCCGCTGGATCATTGAAAAAGCAAGAGAGTTCAAAAAACATCTACTTCTGCTTTATTGACTATGCCAAAGCCTTTGACTGCATGGATCACAACAAACTGTGGAAAATCATTCAAGAGATGGGAACACCAGACCACCTTACCTGCCTGCTGAGAAATCTGTATGCAGGTCAAGAAGCAACAGTTAGAATCAGACATGGAACAACAGATTGGTTCCAAATTGGGAAAGGAGTATGTCAAGGCTGTATACTGTCATCCTACTTATTTAACTTATATGCAGAGTATATCATGAGAAATGCTGGACTGGATGAAGCACAAGCTGGAATCAAGATTGCCGGGAGAAATATCAATAACCTCAGATACGCAGATGACACCACACTTACGAGAGAAAATGAAGAACTAAAGAGCCTCTTGGTGAAACTGAAAGAGGACAGTGAAAAAGTTGGCTTAAAACTCAACATCCAGACTAAGATCATGGCATCTGTCCCCATCACTTAATGGCAAATAGATGGGAAAACAATGGAAACAGTGACAGATTTTATTTTGGGGGGCTCCAAAATCACTGCAGATGGTGACTGCAGCCATGAAATTAAGACTCTTGCTCCTTGTAAGAAAAGCCACAACCAACCTAGATAGCATATTAAAAAGCAGAGACATTACTTTGCCAACAAAAGGCTGTCTAGTCCAAGCTATGGTTTTTCCAAGTCATGTATGGATGTGAGAGTTGGACTATAAGGAAAGCTGAGCACCAAAGAATTGAAGCTTTTGAACTGTGGCGTTGGGAGAAGACTCTTGAGAGTTCCTTGGACAGCAAGGAGATCAAACCAGTCCATCCTAAAGGAAATCAGTCCTGAATATTCATTCGAAGAACTGATGCTGAAGCTGAAACTCCAATCCTTTGGCCACTTGAGGCGAAGAACTGACTCATTTGAAAAGACCCTAATGCTAGGAAAGATTGGAGGAGAAGGGGACAACGGAAGATGAGATGGTCGGATGGGATCACTGACTCGATGGACATGAGTCTGAGCAAACTCCAGGAGTTGGTGATGGACAGGGAAGCCTGGCGTGCTGCAGTCCATGGGGTCGCAAAGAGGCGGACACCACTGAACAACTGGATTGAACTGAAGGATCACATGTGATTTCTCTCATTTTGAAATCCTTAAAAACAAACACCAATTAAAATCTTGCGCACTGCTGATCTTAGTTTTAAAAAAGCATCTCGCACATCCTTAGCACAAGGCAGGGTGCACAGAGTGGAGCCTTATGTCCGGAGGCGGGGCTGCAGACTATCACGGTGCCATGGGAGGGCCACCAGCTGACCTGACTCTGTCTCAAGGGGGCCATATGTCGATTCCATTCTTTTCCAGAGTCTTAGTTTCCTCCTCTGGAAATTAACTAGGCAAACAGGAGGCTCCCTCAGGTTCTTTCCAACTCTTAACAATCAATGAATCTAAAATTAAAATGAGCAAAGTATATTGAAGGATGTATGATCCCACAAAGCTTGATTCTAAGCCAATACGCAGTGTTCTCCAGGATTCCGCTTGCTACACAGAAACCTGGATTACAAGTCATGCTTCAACAGGATCCTTTGCGTGGGTAAATTTGTCAGTTAGACCTGGAACAGAATTTCTTGAGATAAGAATCCATTTACAAGGAAAAGACTTTCTTCTCACTCTCCCACAGTCAGCCTCCACAAGGCCCTGAACGAACAAAGGACTGAGCGGTTTGTTCACGTCTGGAATAACTCCAGAAGTTCCAACCAAGGCTTGGTTGTCTTTAATCCAAAGGAGAAATGAGTTAGTTTCAAATCAGTGTGAAAAATCCAGTGCTTGGCACACACCAACACTCAGTGAATGTTGCAGAAGAGTGGATAATTCAACGAGTGATTAATTCCAGACTTCCTAAAGTCTTACGGACCAAAGACTCTCAAAACCTGGGCACCTGAAGCCAAAAACGTTAGAAGATTTGACTCTTTATTTCTTTCCCACTCCTATCACCACCCGTAATAAATTACAGGTGGGTCTCAAAATCAGAATTATCTGATTTTTTGATAATTTTTAGAATTACCTGAGGAGTTTTAAAATATATGATAGACTTCCCTGGTGGTCCAGTGGTTAAGACTCCGTCCTTCCACTGCAGGGGGGCACAAATCTGATCCCTGCTCAGAGAACAAAGATCCCATAAACTGCTCCTTTAAAAATAAATAAATAAAATTAAAATAAAATATATACTATCTGAACCCACCCCCTGGAGATTACGATTTAATTGTCTTGGAAACTGGCCTAGACTTCTGAATTAGAAAACAAAACAAAACGATCCAAGTGATTCAAATGCAAAGTCTGAGTTCCTCTGATAAGTTACTGAGTTAATAAAAACCTTGGATGGTGAGAAAGGATTTACTTTTAAATACTTGGCTGAATACATTTATTTCATAACTGATGTGATTTAAAGATAAGATGCAGGGTGTCCTGAGGATGAAGGTTCAAGGCCACTGGGCCTACATATCAGTCCTCTGGGAAAAATAATATGAAAATTTAACAAATTTCAACTGGTTAACTATACCATTTCTAATATTTCAAGGCCTTAGAAGGCCTTGAAACACTAACACATTTAAGGGAATGTTGTGGTTTCCTTCTCTGGATTTTTGGCTAACTTTCTGTCAAAGAGTAATATACATTTTTCTGGATGTTTTAACATGAGAATAGATGCTTTGGAGTCTTGCAGAACATAAGGCCCTTACTTGCTTGGAAACAGAGATAAAGTCTTATAACTTTCATTTACCAGCTCCACTGATATGAAAATCCAGCCTCCAAAGACACCTTACGAAGGGACGCTCAGAAAGCTTGTTCCAGGGTCACGGCAGGTCATTCCAATGTGAATTGAGAGGCCACGCCTGTGTGTGATCCTGTGATGACCTGTAACCAGAGGCTGACAGCCTGGGCTGTGTCCCACGGCCTCCTCACACACACACACTGTGCCCCAGACCAAAGACATGGGGTTTGCACTCACGGAGCAGCTCAGAGAGGCTTGTAGCTCCGGACAACTTGCATCCCAGTGAATATAAAGGACAGGGGCCAAGAAAATGCACCGGAATCTTGGGGAAAGGCGTCACGTCCTTTTTCTTTCCTACCACGAGAGCTCTGTGCGTTCTCTGTGCCAACACCCACGGTGAGGTCCCGTATTTCACAACCTGAATCCAGGCTCTGCGAAGCCCGCAGGTGCCCAGACTGGCTCAAGGGCACGGCCCTGGCACAGCACAGCCTGCAGGTGAACACGGAGCCCCTGGAGCGGGGGTGAGGAATGCAGAGGCACACGGCTGCCGGCTGTGCTCCCTCTAGACAACAAAGCCTCACGGCCAGAGGAGGAGGATCCTGGAGGCTCCTTAAATCTGCTGGAATACTGTGCTGTTTACTGCTAAAGCGAGAAGGAAGTTACACAAGAAAAAGATGGGGTGAAAAAGAGTTAAAAAGGAAAACTAGAGATGGAAGTCTGCTCTGAACAACTGTTTCCCATCAGCTCCATTACAGACTGAGGAAGATGGAACTAGAAGCTTCTCAATGTTCTAGGAAAGTGCCCACGTTCAGAGATAACTGGCCAGAATTGAGCTTTCTTTAGCTTTTGAACAGCAGTGATAAAGACTGTCACTGCTCAGGGCTGTTCAGGTCAGCCCCAGGCTTCAGGAAATCAAGTGCATTCGATGGAAAAAGTAGTGTTCAGGCACTTTCGTGAGGGTGTTTGTGGCTGGCTGTGTGCATATATTGCAACCCAATCAGCCACACACACACACACACAACCTGTGTGCAGTCACTCAGTTATGTCTGACTGTTGTGACCCCATGGACTGTAGCCTGCTAGGCTCCTCTGTCCATGAGACTTCCCAGGCAACAATACTGCAGTGTTTGCCATTTCCTTCTCCAGGGGATCTTCCCAACCCAGGGATCGGAGCTAGGTTTTTTGTATCTTCTGAATTGGCAGGCGGATTCTTTACCACTGTGCCACCTGGGAAGCCATGTATATATATACATCTGTGTTTTTAAAAATTGTAAAAATTATATATATAATTATATATTATATTTATATATTATATAATTTTATTTATTTTATATATTATATACTTATATTTATATATTTATAATATAAATTTTATATAACTTATACAATTTTTAAAAACACAGGTAATCTCTATGACTATCTAATAAGGGCAACTCTGTTGCTTCTTGAGAAAGCAAGAGCGATTTTCTTCATAACTGCAATTAGAGACATGATTAGAAAGAACAGCATGTTTTGCTTTGTCAATGATTGTTAAAACGATGTGTCTGATACATGCTCGCCTCTTCAAATCGTAGTTTTATGGTAGATGGGTGTGAAGTGCTGAGGGAGTTTGCATTTTATAGTTTTATGATGTCCTGCTAATAAAAGATTATGATAACCCAGGGGATGAGCACCAGGGCTATGAGCAAATTCTCAGGAATGATACTATTCATAGATGGTGGCTCATAAACTAATTTCCATTCAAACCGCTTTCTAATCAGAATTTAAAAGGGAATTAGGAACGCAATCGTGCTGTGAGGGATAAGGGGATGGGAGGAGCCCTGTCATAGGACTGACCCTGACAGCTACACCAGGGTAGCCGGGGAGGGGATGGGAGCTGTCCCTAGGCTCCTCCGCACGCACAGAGCAGCTGCTGCCCAGGCGGTGCCCACGGTCTGCAAGCCAGAGACGGGGGCGGGCAGGTTGGGCTGAGGGCACGCACAGCCTGCCAGGTGCGTGGAGGTGACTGCCATTTTCAGAGCAGAGGGATGGAGACTTTTTTCCCTCCAAACATCCAAGCATCTTAGTCCAACGACCAGACTTCCTTGAGGTCACTTTGGACCCATGCTTTCCAGTCTGGTTTCCCCCAGCTCCTCCGTGTTCTCAATAAATATTTTAAAGCCATCATGAAATACAACTTTTACAGACCCAACTCTAATAGATGCCAAATGTGAACACAGTGGAAACTCCCAGCAGGTTCGCTTGTGTTCCCCTCGAGAGCACTTGTAATAAAAGTTACAAAACGGGATTCATACACTCACATTGATAAAATACTACATTTCTTAGCTATTTGTGTACTGGGGTTCTCTATGTATAAAATGTATTTTTTTAAAGGGTTCTGCTATTTAAAAAGAAGAAAACGAAAAAAGGGAAAAAAGAAACCACTGCACTAAATAATGCAGAAGGGAATGAAAAAGTTTCTCCCCTGCTCTACCTAAAGAAGTCTAGTATTAATATTATGAATATACCTTCAGATACAAAAGAGAGTCCTGTCCTCAGAAAGTCATTCCCTAAGATGCTAATGTTCTTTTTCTTTCGGAATCTTTGGTCTCTTTAGAATTAGTTAGTTAAGTTATGTTAAAATCAGGAAGACGCAAACAATGCAAAGAAGCAAAACAAATGGCAACCACTCCAGGATTCTGGCCTGAAGAATTCAACGGACAGAGGAGCCTGGCAAGCTACAGTTCATGGGGTCGCAAAGAGTTGGATGCAACTGAGCGACTAACTCTTTCTCTTTTTCCCTCAAGCCCAGTCTAAAGTCACACAGCGCTGGGTTCACAGTGTTGGAACTGCTTTCTCACCAGAGGCTGGGGGGCAGCCAGCACTGTGGAATACACTCTAGCAGGCACAGAGCCTGGCAGAATGATTTATCTCAGGGAAAGGATGCCAAGAACATTTGAGGAGTCAAGTACAGAAAGAATAAGAGGCTGGGTGGAGGAAGGTGCAAAATGTGGTACCTCTTGCAACGCACCCACAAAACTGAGTCAGAAGCCCCTGTGTGGACGGTGTGGACATGAGGTGGTTAATTAAGGAGCCTTGGGGGAGGCAAGCTCCAACGTGGAAATGAAGACTGGCAGTTGTAGGATCTTGCAATAAGAGCGTGGAGTCAGATGAACCATCTGGTAGTTTTCCCTCTTTCATCTTTTTTTCCTCTCCTCTCTTTATTCCTAGGGTGTGGGGGATGGGGTGGTAAACCAAGCATAAAGTCTAATGTGACTTTATGACAAATAAATACACAGAAGCTCGGCTCAACAGGACAGTTAAGTCAGCTGTCAGGATGAACACTGCACAAGAAAGCCACCAAATGCACTACAGGTGGGTGACCCAGGGAAGGAAGGGAACAGCATGAGCTCTTAGAGTCGCCATCGCTCCTTCTCAAAGTCCACTGCACACAAGAGCCCTTGGAAGAGCATCAGCGCACATCACTTGCAGATAGCCAGCATAAAACTCACAGACCTAGACTTCGTCAGACATCAAGAGAGTACATGTACCTATGGCTGATTCATGTCGAGGTTTAACAGAAAACAACAAAATTCTGTAAAGCAGTTATCCTTCATTTAAAAAAATAAACAAATTAAAAACAGACAGAGAAAGACAGTACCTTCAAGCGCCAGACCAGAGGCCAAGTAATCAGGATAGAAAAAGAAATAAAAGTTTGTTTAGTCACTAAGTTGTGTCTGACTCTTTTGTGACCCCATGGACTGCAGCCTGCCAGGCTCATCTGTCCATATGATTTTCCAGGCAAGAATACTGGACTGGGTTGTCATTTTCTCCTACAGGGGATCTTCCCCACCCAGGGGTTAAACCCACATTTCCTGCACTGGCAGGCAGATTCTTTAACACCAAGCCACCTGGGAAGTTCCATAAATGAAAAAGAATCCCTGGAACTCCCTGGCCAGTGTGGAAAGGCAGATGTGTAAGGAAGCATCAGGTTTATAATAGCCAGGACATGGAAGCAACCTAGACGCCCATCAGCAGATGAATGGATAAGAAAGCTGTGGTACATATACACAATGGAATATTACTCAGCCATTAAAAAGAATACATTTGAATCAGTTCTAATGAGATGGATGAAACTGGAGCCCATTATACAGAGTGAAGTAAGCCAGAAAGAAAAACACCAATACAGTATACTAGCGCATATACATGGAATTTAGAAAGATGGTAACGATAGCCCTATATGCAAGACAGAAAAAGAGACACAGATGTATAGAACAGACTTTTGGACTCTATGGGAGAAGGCGAGGGTGGGATGATCTGAGAGAACAGCATCGAAACATGTATATTATCAAGTGTGAAACAGATTGCCAGTCCAGGTTGGATGCACGAGACAAGTGCTCGGGGCTGGGGCACTGGGAAGACCCAGAGGAATGGGATGGGGAGGGAGGTGGGAGGGGGGTTCGGGATGGAGAACACATGTAAATCCATGGCTGATTCATGTCAATGTATGACAAAAACCACTACAATATTGTAAAGTAATTAGCCTCCAACTAATATAAATAAATGAAAAATTTTTGAAAAAATAAAAAATTTTTTTAAAAAAAAGAAGCATCAGGGCATGGCTCGACCAAGCTCCCGGCAGGGAGCTGAATGCCAGCAATGGAAGCACAGCCGGCTCCCATGTCTTATTCTGCCCGGGTGCTTGGCAGGGTTTCACCCCAGGTGCTGATGTGCAAACTTGCTGGCAAGTTTGCCAGGCCTAGAAAGACAAGGAAGAGAGTTCTCCAGAGAGAGGAAATAGCATTTGCAAAGACAAGAAAAGTGAGGTGGACTGTGTTGGAATCTAAGGATACTCAGGTAGACGGGGGTCATGGGGGAGAAATCTTGAGGATAGGTTGAGGAACATGATGAGAGGCTTGCTTGCGGGCTTCAACAGTGTGAGTTTTATGCTAAAAAAAGTAGGAAGCGGGATGCACATGTCAAACTCCAGCTCTGAAAAAAAGTACATATAGTATTTTGTTTTGCAGGGATATTTAAATACAGCCAGTAAGAAAAGCTAAGATAAGAATCTGCCTTCAATGCAGGAGACCCAGGTTCGATCCCTGGGTCAGAAAGATCTCCTGGAGAAGGAAACGGCAACTCACTCCAGTATTCTTGCCTGGAGAATTTCATGGACAGAGGAGCCTGGTAGGCTACAGTCCATGAGGTTGCAAAGAGTTGGACACAACTGAGAGACTAACACTTCAATAAGAAAAGTTATGACAAACCTAGACGGTGTATTAAAATGCAGAGACGTCACTTTGCTGACAAAGGGGTGTGTGTGTGTGTGTGTGTGTGTGTGTGTGTGTGTGCACGTGCGTGTGTGCTTCAGTCATATCTGACTCTGTGTGACCCTATGGACTATAGCCCACCAGGCTCCTCTATCCGCTAGATTCACCAGGCAAGAATACTGGGGTGGATTGCCATGCCCTCCTCCAGGGGATCTTCCTGATCCTGATCCAGGGATCAAACTGGTGTCTTTTATGTCTCTCTGCAATGGCAGGTGGGTTCTTTACCTCTAGTGCCACCTGGGAAGCCCCTGCCGACAAGGGTCTGTCTAGTCAAGGTTATGGTTTTTCCAGTGGTCATGTGTGGATGTGAGAGTTGGACTATAAAAAACGTTGAGGACTGAAGAATTGATGCTTTTGAATTGTGGTACTGCAGAAGACTCTTGAGAGTCCCTTGCACAACAAGGAGATCCAACCAGTCAATCCTAAAGGAAGTCAACCCTGAATATTCATTGGAAGGACTAATGCTGAAGCTGAAGCTCCAATATGTTGGCCACCTGATGCGATGAGCCGACTCATGGAAAAGACCCTGATGCTGGGAAAGACTGAGGGCAATAGGAGAAGGGAGTGACAGAGAATAAGATGGTTGGATGGCATGAGTGACTCAATGGACATGAGTTTAAGCAAACTCCAGGAGACAGTAAAGGATAGGGAAGCCTGGCACGCTGCAATTCGTGGGGTTGCAAAGAGTCGGACACGGCTTAGCTATTGAACAACAATATTTCAAAATAAGTATAAATGGAGTATAATTTTTTAAAAATATGAATCACTAAGCTGTACACTTGAGACTTATATGGTACTGTAAATACTTCAAATTAAAAATACATATAAAATTGTAAATACCTCAATTTTTTAAAAAAAGCAATACCGAAAATCAATACATTTTTCACTTAAGCCTTACGACCCAGTTCCTTATAAACCACGCTTGAAGTCCTTAATCCTCTCTGTCTCTCTTACCAATGATGTCACTTAAACATGAAATTTAACTTTCCTCCAATTTTGATCTCTCAAGTAGAAAGTTCATACACACTTCTCTATTTCGCCATGAACAAGTAGAAAAAGTCAATTGGACAAATAAACACACAAAATGTGAAGTTCATGACTCCTTTTGCCAATAGTTTTTTTTTTTTTTTTCCTCTAAAAGAAAAGAGAATTGTGAGAAAGAAAACAGTATCTGTCATGATCTGGGGTCTTGTTCTTCACAATCTTCTTATACCTCCAGAATCAGGATACCACTGATGGAATATTTCTTATTATTAAAAAAAAAAAAAAAACACACACTGTAGAGATTAGAAAGACCTGTTCTTCATCAACCACCAACACTTGCAACAGAGAGAATGCCAACTCCTTGAAGGGGTTTCTGATAATGCAGAGACCCATCCAAATTTTCCATGGGCCTCAACACAGCCTCTGATCCTTTTAGAGACATATCTATCTTCTCTCTTTTCTTAACTGCCGTTCAAATTCGGTACTGAATAATAACACAGGATGAAAATCAAGGTAGCCTCTCTGTATTAATGTGAATTAAAATTTGGCAAAGCGCAGACCTTAAGAGAATTGGATAGACATACAGTCTCAAAGTGAACACTAAGCATCGCCATACAGAACATTTTTAAGGAAACTGCTATATAGGTTTCTAAAGTAAAAGAAACCTGCATGACAAAGGATAAAGAATTTCTAAATTTTTAAAGTAATAATTTCCTACAATTCAGTTGGATTTTTTTTTTTTCCTTATTCAGGTCCATATTTTTTTGTAATAACTATCATTTACTTAGAGCTTCCTGTGTGGAGGACCCTAGGCGGATGACATTTCAAGAACTGAAAATGCTAAAGGAGGAACCGATTATCCTTACTTTACAAGAAAGGAAACTGAAATTCAAGAGGGTTGGGTAATTGGCCCCAAATCAGCTAAATGGCATGTCCTGAATTCAAACCCATGGCTCATTCCTAAGCTCACTACTTTCTACTACAGTAAATACCTCGGAAAGGAAAGTCTGGATGTATTCCTCCACATTTCTTTATGATAAGAAAATTTTTCTAGAGAAAGAGAAGTCTTTATTACTTCTGTAACATTATAACAATATTAGTTACATAACAAGCTTTCTTTTAAATTTCTATTATCTGTCATGGTCTCTATGAAAAGGTTTTCTGGAGTTACACAAGTCAGACAGAAAGAAGCTATGAATATTCAGATGAAAGAATATTAAAAATTCTCACTGAGATTGCAGGAAATTACTACCCTAAAACCTGAAAAAAATCTTTTAAAATCAATTACAAGAATGCTTTACACTCAGAAATCATCTCCCATACTGAGATTTGAGTTTTTAACCCAGCTTCCAGATAAAAATTATAGAATAAATCAAAGAGTAAGGAATTTTTCTCATAGAAATTTATTTTCTATTTAATGGAAGATACTAAACAGAAGCTATTTACAATGTTTCAATCACTTACTAAAATACTAGACCAGTGTGAGAAAATAACAGAAATTCTCCAAATAATATGAAAATAATTTAAATAAAGTCAGACACCCTCATGATGAAAAATGGACAAATAAATATTTCCTCAGGGGACCTCCTTGGTGGTCCAGTGACTAGGATTGAGCTCCCAAAGCATGGGAGCTCAGTTTGAGCCCTGGTCAGGAACTAGATCCCATGTGCCTCAACTAAGAGTTCACATGCTGCAACTAAAGATCTTGCATGTGGCAACAAAGATTGAAGATCCCCTGTGCCGCAACTAAGGCCAAATAAATAGATAAAGATAAATATTAAATAAACACATTTCCTTAGGAACATTCACAACATAGGCAGCATTTTCAGATAAGATGCTCCTAAGTTATTTTTTAGAAACCCCCATGGTGTGATAGATACCAGGTTGCCTCCCATTAGCCATGCAGCCCTCTTCCTTTGTGAAGTTCTTGAGTTTTCACTTGACCTACTCGTCCCACACAGTTTGTGCTTTGGGGAAAGTTAACTCTACCCCTAAGAGTAAGATGAAGGCATCCAGCTCAGGCCTTGAGTAAGGAAGCCAAGGATCTAGACGTTGCTGGCTGTCATCATGGGACCAGAAGAAGGAATTAACTATAAGATGGCATTGTGGAGAACAGAGCAAAGGAAAAGGGTAGAAGCCAAGCTCTTGACCCCGGTACTATTTCACTGGTGAAACTAAATGTTTAAGGCAGCCCTGTCTCTGGAGGAACAGACATGTCCACCGATTTCCCAGCCAGTTTTTTATACAAGCTTTGTTTTCTGTTGCTTACGATCAAATGCATCCTAATTGATACAGATGGTCCAAGTGAAGAAGTTCATACATTTCTTTCTTTCTCCGTAAGTGTGAACAAAAACAGAAGTCTGTTTCATAGCTAGGTTTAGAAATGAATTTGAAAATGATAGCACTGCCTTAATAATGAATAAATTATTATTGTGAGTCTTGACTAAAAATAGGAGGGAATAAAAGGTTGCTCCCGTCAAACAAAATGTGAGAAAATGTTCACTGCTCTTCATATACTTCATAAAAACAGGCATCTACTTAAAACATAAAAGAAATAAGGGAGACTGAGGAGGATACAAGCTCTGGAATAATTCTGAACCATCTGAGACATACAGTAAAGGCCAGAGGCCAAGAAAACGACAGCTGTGCAGAAGAAAAGGAATGGACTTAAGCTATTTGTGATGTGCATCTAACCTTCACACAATCCCACTTGGATTTCTGCGTATTCGAAATCCACTACTAATACAGGAAATTTTTACAGGAGCCATCTGACATCTATTTCCTATTTCTTCAGAAGAGACCCACTGAATGCAGCTGTTGAAGGATATTAACATAAAATCAGTATTTACTTGTAATGGCTTACGGAAAAATAGTGAGGAAAGTCATTTCTCTGTGGAGCTCCATAAGATATGAATTAGACCTTGCACTGCCTGTAAGGAAAAATGTATAATTTAATACAAAAGGCCTGGAAGCCCCTTCAGAATCAGAGGGAAGGCTCCACATTTGGGCTTACTAAAATCCCAGGGGAAGCTCAGATGGCTGAGAGGGGCCAGGAACCTTGAGGAAAAGATGAAGGAAGCCACGCAGTGAGGAAGCAACAACCCAGGGAGGAAAGAAAGCCAGGTTCTGAGGAGGAAGGTCGTGGAGGTTTCCAGAGATGAGGTAAAAGGCTCTGAATAAGGAAATACTCAACCTGATGGTCAATTAAGATGGAGAGTTATCACGTTGTCACCAACGTGAAAGGAAAATAGTTTGGATGTCAAAGGTTTGGTCATTTGGCACAACCCTTTGGTTTGAGTTGTGTTTATTTTTTGACTCACACTAATGGAAAAAAAGAGAAATTTATTTTTTTTGAGAAATTCAAAGAGGTAATAACTCTGTCCTGTTTTACTCAGGCAGCCCTAGTGGAAGAGATGACAGAGTGAGAAGCTCGAGGGGGACTTTTACACCCCAAACATGGCTAGGTCACACGGACTGCACTAAACATATGTATCTAGTTTAGTGAAGAGAATAGATAAGCCTAGTTTTTATAATTATTTTGGGGAAAGAAAGAAAAATAAGTTATATAACTCACTCCCTTCCAAGGCTACTTTGGACCTTTTTATTTTTATATTTTACCTCAAATATACTAGGAAAAACTGTTAAGTTTTCTTCACAGAATATTTCCCTAAACTCACTGGAAAATGACTATACAGCTTTCTTCTGCACTGTCAAAATCCAATCAAAACTTGAAACCCTAAAATAAACTAAAGAGAGTGGGTGGCAAAATTAAATTAAAAGCATAAAAAACATGAAAAAAAAAAAAGAAACCACTGTTAGGATAAATTTAATTTATTGTGTCATTTATTATTGGTAGAATTATTTTTGAATCTAGCTTCTGGCCATATGTAAATTTAATTAGTATGCCTTCAATGTCTTCTTTCAAGCTATTTATTTTTCCAATATTGGAAAGAATATGTTCTGAGCCAGCCCTGGGGCAAAATCTCCAGAAATTTTGTTCCAGGTTTATATTTTCTACTTATCAACAGCCTTTGGATTTGGCTACTTGACCAATTATGTGTCCGCTTAAGTGTGGTATATTATTTAGCTCACATTTTCCCATCTCACCTATAAGGATATTCATGAATATATTCAACAAACGTTTACTGAACACTTGTTATGTGGCAGGCCTACAAGTACTGGACTAAATGACTCTTGGTCCAGGCCTCAAGAAAATGAGTCTAGTCCATCGATGGGCCAAATATCCACAACATAATCTGATGACAAGATAGCATCTCCAGGCGCAGGACTGTTCATCTATGTCAAAATTTTGCTCAGAATTCTATGCTGACTCGAAGTGGTCCCTGCTTACTTTCCTTATGGTGTTCACAGCCCATTCCTTCCATGGTATGTTTTGGGGTCTTATCTAGCATCAACTTATTCCTTACAGTCCTAAATTTACATGTTTCGATGGTTTAAATATTGACTTTTTTTAAGTCAAAAGCTTATCAAAATTGTATTTTAAGTCAAAAAATATCCATGATGATGGATAAATTATTCTTTAAAATCAGTTTGAAAGAATTTATCTATTAACAGAATATGTGGTGTAGAAATATCCAATTTTTTTCATGTCACCACAGTGTATAAAAGACATCATATTTGTAAAGTTCTGCACCAGTGTTCTTTCTACCAATTACAGGGAGATGCAAACTGCCTGATCCCACCTCATGAAATAAAAGATTTCTTGTCTGTTTATCCACTTCTCATATCCTCATGGTTTAAACCCACGGAGAAAATATGGTACTACTTGTTGCCTGAAATTTTCCAGCTGATCTGTCCAATGGGCTTACAAATAAGATCCTCCAGTGGAGCTGAATGCCACCCACACAACCTACATTTATTGAGAATTTAATGCATGGAAAGCTCCATACTAGCTTCTTGAGGACCCACCTCTGAGACAGAAGAAACCCTATTTCTACTGGGAACCGAGAGATACCCTACCTTGCCAAGTATCCTGAAGCTAGGTTTTGCTGATTCTAAAATCCTTTTCCTTTCCACCATCCCTGCTGGCAAAACCTCAGGCAAAACCTTCCCTAATTGCACGGGGTGAAGGCAAGCTGACAGCAAACAAAACCCCCCAATTGGGAGAAACATTCTCATGTGCAAAGCAAATGAAAAGAGTTTTCTAGGAGTAGAAATTTCTGGGTCTAGGAACACAGATTCCTCCCAGGGAGAGGAAGGAACCATGCTGTGGAATAATAATAAGGACATCTGTCGGTTTCTATCATCCAAAAGGGGAGTTTCACAGAATGTTATATTGCAGGGATTTTTTTCCCTCCTGTTAAACCCTCAGAGTTTGAGGAATTAGTATTATCAAAAATCATCGATTATTCCAGTAGATCTACCAAGAGAGGTTTCGCATAAAATTTCAGGCGCAGAGAAATCTCCAACTGAATGGCAGGAATATGGACAGACTCTCTAAATAAGCAATATATTTCCATGAATCATTGATTGTTAAATAGAATACTTTTCCAGAGAGCAATATAATGAGAAATTACCTAGGGGCCTAGATGATCTAGTTATGAAAGCAAGAGCATGCAAATCAATGAAACTAAACAAACAATAAATAGATGGACAGTGGGAAACAAAATGGTAATTATAAAGTAAATAAACGTTAGATCTCCTTTGAAACAAGTTTTCACATGTGTCCTAGAGAAAATGAAGATGGAAATTCTCCTAAGATTTCCTTGCAGTCAACAGATGAGCCAGATATTTAACTCTCAGAGAGCCCATCCTGGTTCTCATCAGACCTTTTGAGCATTTTCTCCATAATTTGTAAGGCAAGAAAAGGATTTCTATATATTGCTGTCAACTGAATTCATGAATTCCTGTAATTCAGCAGATAGACACTGGACATTTTGTATATCCCAGGAAGGAGCTAGGATAGCGCCAAACAGGGAGCCAGTGGGGATGAGGTCTCAGTGCTTGTGAAGAGAATGGTCCAGAGAGGATGAAGGAAGTGAGTAGACAGATGAGATCACTTACAATTGTAATGAAAACTGGGAGGGAGGTGGTGGGGACAAAAAGGACGTAATGGAGATGACAGTGCCAGATACGGTCTCCCTGAGGATGTGTTTTTTACCACAGCAGAGGGAAGGCAGCCTCATCTCCCTCTCTCCTGCTCTTCCTGCACATTTACAGAATGAGGGGTGCAAAATGAGGGGTGGGCGGGGAGGGTTGCACAGCCAGTGTGGGATGGAGCTCACCCCTTCCTTCAGGTGCAGAGAGATGTCCAGAATGTGCAGAGACATTTACTGACCTCTGACAATATCACTGTGAGCCCCCCAGGTTGCCCAGGGAGACTCCAGTGAGCAGGCTATTCTGATGTGTGTGTTACGTGTTAACGTGCGGGGGCTGTGGGATCTTGCAGAAGGGCAGCCTGGCCAGTTGTAGGGGCTCCAAGAAGACTTCCTGATAGAAATGAACGTGGTAGATGAAGAATGAGGAGAATTCATCCAAGAAAAGGGGGGGGGGGCGCGGAGCCAGGGAGAGGGGTGTAGGAGAGAAAAAGGGGACAGAATCCTCCAGGTAGAGAGAAGAGCCTTTATGAAAGGCTGAGGTGACCAAGAGCACTGGGTATGGCAAGCGGTGCTGGGTTTGGAAAGCGGTGCTGTGTTTGGAACAGTCAGATTATAAAGGGCTGGGGGTGAGAATGTGGACGCCTGGGTGGATGTGGTAGGAAAAGCCAAGAACAAAGGCTGGATCCTGGAACCAACCAAGCTAGGAGCTGGGTGAGTTCATCTAGATGGCAATGCAAAGCCATGCAAAGTAGATCTGAGGGGATTTCCCTTGAGGTCCAGTGGCTAAGACTCTGTGCTCTCAATCCAGGGAGCCCAGGTTTGATTCCTGGTCAAGGAACCAAGATCCTGCATGCCGAAACAAAGATCAAAGGTCCCAAGTGCTGCAATTAAGCCCTGGCTCAGTCAAATAAATAAATTATATATATATATATATATATATACATACACATATATTTTAAAGTAGACCTGAGGAGGGTCATGAAGAAGAGCTTTGGATCTGCAAATGAGAAAAAGTGTAACAGTGGCTAGAAGCCTAGCCTTCATTAACTTCTGTCCTCCCCCAACTTTGCAAACAATTTATGGTCAATCAATGAGGGAGAGGGGTGTGTGTGTGTGTGTGTGTGCAATGAGGGAGAGGGGTGTGTGTGTGTGTGTGTGTGTGCGTGCGCTTGTGCAGAGGAGAAGGGGAAGGATGAGATGTGGGGGTAGGGGAAGGAAGTAGAGAGAGAGAAAGGAGGAAGAGAGAAGATTCCTGAAAACACAGTAGTACCCTCCTTCCCTGTCCTGCGGTCCTCCTCACCATGAGCATGTCTGGAACTTCCCCACCCACCCCCATTCTGCTGCCTCTTGTCCCTGGAGGCACAGGCTGGGAGGAGAAGTGGGAGCAGGGAGGGGAATCTTAGAGGCTCTGGGCTGGGGTGTTGAGTGGCCTTCCTCTACTCTTTGAGAAGTCAGATTATGCATCTGTGAAGTTTTCCCTCTTACTTGCACGTCAACCTAGAGAAGGAGCACGTTTCTTTCCTTCTTGTGCCATATGGTTCGAGTTCCCATCTGAGAGTTACGCCTGAATATAGCACCACAGCCTCACAAAGGGGAACAACGCCGAGGATGTTTCACCTCTAGTTCCTAGCCATGTTCTCAAACAGACTGCTTCTTCCAAGGATAAAAAAGATTGCTAACATTTGCACTATTTTTGCAGCTGACTTGACTCCCCGACAACAAGGGCACCTGCACATCAGCAGGCCCAGCAGCACCAACACCGGGACCTTTCCTGGACCTTCTTGTCTGGAAAATTCCATGGGCAGAGGAGACTGGTGGGCTGCAGTCCATGAGGCCTGCAGAGTCAGATATGACTGGGTGACTGAGCACACACGCTCTTGGGTAGTAACATTTCCACTACCTCCCTCCACACCCAGGCCAGCCACGGTGAGATTCAGATGGGAACTTAAGTCAAGTGTCTGTGTGTTTTCATAAAGACACAAATGCCAACATCAGTGGGCAGGAATGTAAAGTAACAATGAGAATCACTTCTTCCTACTAGAGTTAAAAACCAACACTTGACTTTCAGAAGGGAGAATGTTCTAACTGCAGGGAGGTATCTGCAGTTGTCGCATTCTAGGGATCTAAGTCTCCAAATCCTCTCTGAAGAGAGTATGGTTTTGATTTCGAGCTGCTTCTGCAAATGCCCACTGTGTTGGTGCTCACGTGCGCTCATTAGGAACATTCGAGCACAAAGGAAACATGCTCTATATTCTGGGAAAATGTGACCAGAGCTCTGATCTATACTGAAACAGTGACTGGCAGAGGGCAAGACGCCAGAACTAAAACTTTAAACTGAAAATCACTGTGAAATGGTAGGAAAAACCTTGGCTTCGAAGGAAGTTGCACTCAAATCCCCATTCTAACATGTATTGACTATAAAACCTTAGACAAGGCACTCGATCTGTTTTCTTATCAGTGAAAAGAGAGTATGGACACACCTCATTTTATTACACTTCGCTTCATTGTGCTTCACAGGTACTATGGGTTTTTTGTTTTCTTCTTTTATTTTTATTTAAAAAAAATAAATAAATTGAAGGTTTCTGGTAACCCTGCGTCAAGCAAGTCTACTGGCACCATTTTTCCAAAGGCACTTGCTCACTTCATGTCTGTGTGTCACGTTCTGGTAATTCTTGCAATATTTCAAGCTTTTTCATTATTAGTATATTTGTGATGATGATCTATAATCAGTGATCTTTCACATCACCAGTGCAAAAAGGTTATGACTCACTGGAGGTTCAGATAATGGTTAGCATTTTTTAGCAATGAAGTATTTTTAAATTAAGTTACATATATATATATATATATATATATCTTTTTAGACATAATGTTATTGCAAATTTAATAGTCTATAGTGTGGAAATAACTTTTAAGTGCAGTGAGAAACCATATAATTCATGCAAACTCACTTTATTGTGATATTCACTTTATTGCAGGGGTCTAGAACCAAACCTGTCATATCTCCAAGGTATGTCTGTATATAATATGCCCCTTATAGGATCATACTGAGAATTATATCAAATACAAATTTGATTACATATCAAATACATGATATACATTTGACATGAATATAATGCCTAGTAGTAGTAGTAGTGCTGCGGCTAAAAAAAATACACAAATCAGCCAGAGAAGCTGCAAAAACTCATGATCTTTTCACAAAATGAAAAGGGGTCTGTGGATGGTTATACCCCCAAAAATGGTGATAATGGAAAATTTTATGTGCATTTTATTACAATTACTATTAAGGAACTACTCCAGCAACACAAGAAACAATTTTTTTCCAACCACAACGGGGTTGAAAGTGATCCTACACGATAGGAAAAGCTCCTAAGATGATCCCAGGACAACCTGAGACCCTCAGCATCCAGCCTCAGGCTCTTGTGATTCCCACGGCACCACCAAGTGGACCAGAAGGAATCCTCCATCCAAGCTCAGCGTGAGCCAAGCCTGAGAAGTATTCTTTCTGTTCAGACTTCAGGGTACCTCAATCATGGCCTCAGAGAATCAAGTGAATGTAAACGGTCAGGGCGTCTTGAACAAGAGCCTTTTTGGAAGAACTGCTTTGATTTTTCACACAGTCTTAGGGACTGAGTTTCTCCAATCACCCTGAGTGATCCGCATAGGTATCCAGCAAGGCTCCGTGTTAAGAAGCTCACAAAGCCAAACCACGCTCTGTCAATATACTGGAACTTGGCCTTCTCCAGTTTAACCGTCTGCATAGATGGAAGGAGCTTGCCAGAAACCTATTATTTCTGGATTATTACTGCCTCACCTCTCACTGTTGCTTGTCAGGGGTTAAAAAAAAAATTACAAACCTCTCAACTGCTTTAATCTTCTCCAGCAAGACCGTGAAGGTAGCCTTTGATCTATTTGCTCGTTTCTCTCAGGCATGGCTCCAACCTCCCCCCTCGTCCTGAGGTGCTGCAGACGACACAGAACCCCTACAGGGAGGGGACCCAGAGCAGCAAAGGAGTGACTTCTCAGCTCACGTTCGGCTCTCGGCATATATGTTACCACCTTTTCATCTATCAGAGAAGGCACAGTTCTCTCGCTGTGGGTCAGTCTCTGCGGGCCTCACCAGAGGAGACCCACAAATGGGGAGATAGCGCAAGTTTTAAGTCAAACACAAGACTGCAGACAGAAAGAACGCCCAATGAGCCATCAGAAGCTCTGGGTTCCAGCCTCCAAACCCCTTGAAGTTTCATTCCTTCATCTCTAAATGGGAATAATTACATCCGACTGACTGGCTCCAGGTTGCTGTGAGGTTCAAATATGCGGGAAAACATGTAAATCAGATACCAGCTCTCAATAGCTCCATGTAATTAGATTATAACTCATTTTGCTTAGGATGACCTCATGGTCCACCACGATCTCACCCCACCAGCCTTTCCCACCATTCAACTCACCTGACTCCACTCCTGTGGTCTTCTCACTGTTTTCCAGCAGCCCAAGTTTATTCCCTCTTGGTGGTGGTGGTGGTGTTTAGTCACTAAATCTTCCCCCCTCTCTTGTGACCCCATGGACTGTGGCCAGCCAGATTCCTCTGTCCATGGAATTTCCCAGGCAAGAATACTGGAGTGGGCTGCCATGCCCTCCTCCAGGGGATCTTCCTGACCCAGGGGTTGAACCCCTTGTCTCTTACATCTCCTGCATTGGCAGGCAGGTTCTTTACCACTAGCGCCACCAGGGAAATCCCTAATCCCTCTTTAGGGATTTCATATTCCAACTAGGCTCATCTCCAGATTCTGCAAGACTGGTTCCTCACGCTTCCAACTTCTACTCAGAAACATGACATTCTCTGATTCCCTATCTATTTAAAAGAGCCAAGGGTAAAACGGAGAAGGAGTTGGTGGCTGTTCCTTGCAACAGGGAGGTAAATCTTACTTTATGAAGTCTGCCCCCCACGAAGAAGCCTGAAACTGAGTTCAGTGTGACCCTGACCATACAGAGGTCCCGTTCATCAATCAGGAGGGAGGGGCCCAGGATGGGGAAGGATCAGTTCAGCAAGACTGGTAACAACCAACCTTGGCGAAGTGCTTTGGGGCCTTTATTCATTTACTCCCTCATCCAACAGATATTTACCGAGTGTCTCCCACGTACCCTGCTGGGGCTGGACACAGACAGAGAAACAGTTTCTGTTCTCATGGTCTGTATCTCCTGGATACATTTTCAGAAAGAAGCAAGTGCATATTCTGAAGGCAAGCTCTCCGGTCACATGGCTCCACTTTCTTCATGGCACATGACCTGAATTGTCCCCTGTTCTAATGATGGCCTCTGAACAATGATGAAGAGTGTCTGGATTTTTCAAGGCCACCCAACAGATGGAAAACTTTTTAACTAAGATTCACCACCTTTCTTAAAGTACCTACTCCCTGATTTTACCAAGTTCAATGGCAAATACTTCGCACACAGAAAAAATGGCCATGAGAACAACAGCATCTAGTTTGCAGGAACTGTTCTAATCTCTGGAGACTTACATCACAAAAGCACTGTTAAAAAAAAGAAAAAAAAAAAAAAAGCACTGTTGAAAGTCTTGGCTGCCACCCTCAGCACAGTCCTCTGCCTTGTTCTGTTTCTTCATGGTGTAAGATCATGAATCATCAAGAAGCAGTGCAAGGCACAGTTGCTTCTCTCAAGGAATTTTCCCTTGGTGGGGGTGGGAGGACCCTGCTTCATCACTAGTGTTGCCTCTTCTTGGTCCCTCCCCCCTCATCCACTGATCCTCAGGGGTAACTGAAAACAGCACGGATAAAGTGCTGTATTGTTTTGTGTACAAAGTAGATCCAACAGGATCTCAAAGAAGGGAGGTGTCAAGAGCAGCTCAGGTCAAGAGGGAAAGATGAGATGAAGAAAGGAAACACTGGGCGGAACAAGAGGGATGAGAAGAGAAGACAAGAAGAGTACCACACGTGGTCATGGTATATGCACATGATGGGGTGGCGAGGAGCCCTGGCCTCAGGAGGAAAAGCGAGAGAGAGGGTCCAGAGGCAGAAATGAGCTTGCTGGGGAGCAAGAGGAGGTGTTACAATGATACAAGAGATGACTGGGAGGTAAACAGCTTCAAATATCAGGGTGAGGAATTTGGGCTCAACTGTTAGAATCCTATACCCTGTGGAGTGGAAAGAGATCATTAGGCCAAACTGTACCCAAAAGCAAGATAAAAAGCCCACATTGGGAGCATTAAAGCCCTTCTGCCCTGGTCCCTCTGAGCTCACTAAGGGTCAGCTGATCAGTACAGAGGGGCACAGCTCCGACTCTGTCCACCCTCTTTCCATGTCCATAACCCTGAACTCATACCCATCTCAAGGGGCGGTCACCTCCTTCTGGAGCCTCTCACTTGAGTGGATGCTACCAGCAAACACTGCTTTGAACCCGAAGAAATGGAATATCTTAACGACATCAAGAACTCTAAAATTGAAAATAAACAACTATTCGGCTCTTGTAAGAGTTACCATTTGGCACTTCTCTGCAAGATATTGTGGAGGTTGAAACAAAACCAGAGGTAGAGAATATGTCCCATCTGTAATGACTGTAATCAGATCTTCCCACACAAGGAGCTCTTCCCTTTCCAGTCACACAGGCCTCTCACTTGGCTCCAGGGGATGTGCTGACAACCTTGATGTGGAAACCACACGAAAGTTCTGGCAGAAGGAAAAGCCTTTAGCTCCTGTGCTGGTTTTATTTTTATTTATTTATTATCATCTTGGGCTTTCCACACCTTGGAGCAAGATTTTCCACGATATCAAGTGGAGGGCAAAGTGGACTGCATAAAGTTATAATTTTCAAGATCACAATAAAATAATTCCCCTGGTAAACTAAACAAAAGGGCAATGTTTGCCATGTTTAAAAAAAAAAATAACAAGCAAAAACTCAGCATCTAAAAAAAAAAAATCCCCTTTCTTTTAAGTATAGACCATTAATGCTCCGTTGTATAATTTTTTTTCTCTGTAGCTTCATAACACTTATAGAATAAGCTAAATGTTAAGGTGTTAGGAGACCAGGATCAAGCTTCCCAAGAAGCACAAGTGGGGAAGAACCCACCAGCAAATTCAGGGGGCGGAAGAGACATGTGTTCAATTCCTGGGTCAGGAAGATCCCCTGGAGGAGGGCATGACAACCCACTCCAGTATTCTTGCCTGGAGAATTCCATGGACAGAGGAGCCTGGTGGGCTACGGTCCATGGGGTAGCAAAGAGTCAGAAACGACTGAAGCGATGGCACGCAAGCACAGATGAGACCAGGAATGTTTGTGGCCCCTCTGAATATGATGCGACATCTTTTACCTCTGCCAAGGTTAATCACATTTCAGAGCAACATCCCAACCCCAGGTGCCGCTCAAATGAAGGAACACATCTGAATCAAGCACAGAGCTTCTACAAACACAAACCCCGCAGACCCCACCACAGGCTTAAAGAGGCAGAATCTCTGCAAGGGAATCACAGGTGTTCCTTGGTTCCACTAGTGGTTAAGACAAAGAAATTACTTTCTAACTGTGAATTCTCACATTTGATAAGCTCTCACATTGATAAGAAAATGTGAAGTATGAAAATACTCTAGTATTCCTAGAGAGAAATCAGCATAGGTTTCTGTATATGAAGCTCTCTTTTCAGAAAAGAAAAGCTCCTCAAAGCACTCCAGAAGGGGAGAAAGGGCCCAGACTCTCAGAAAGAAGTTGGGAAACTATTACCTTTCCCTGAGTATCTAGATGAGTCCATACAAACTAAACTGGGTTCATCTCATTTCTTCCAACAAAAGTTGCTCAGGTCTCATGCCTCAGTCCGGTTTCTCTAACAATGGGTGGTGAGAAGACTCCTTAGTATATCCTGAATAAACTCACAGCACATGCCCTAAATCAAACATTATGCCCTGAATCAAACCTACGAGAGGAACACTGAGCTGTCAGACCCCATACTCTGAATCAGTGTTACAGAGTTATAGGGAAGCAATTAGGTTGTTTTCTGGATATGAGTCTGAATAAGGTAAATTGGGGAGCTGATTGTGCATGAGCTTATCAGTCACCCTGAAAGTCACTCCCCTAACATTCCCTTTAAAATCCCTCCCCTGAAACCAGTCAGATAGGTCAGGTCTTTTGAGCATGAGCTGTCCTTTCTCCTTGCTTGACCCCAGGTCAGGTGCCTTGCAATAAGTGTTACACTTTCCTTCACCACAACCTGCCCTCAGTAGATTGGCTTTGCCTGCCATTAGGCCAGTGGACCCAAGTTTGGTTTGGTAACACACCCAGTCCCACCACCCCCGCCAAGGTAACGAGGATGCCTGCCCCCCTCCAACTATCTCCTCATGCCTCCAGCTCCAAGGCACCAAATTCTCTCTGGAATCAGTCCTTGTGCACCCTCCATGCTGGAGACCTGGAACCAGAGGGCAACCACTGGCCCCAAAGGTAGGCCTTCCACCATCCAGAGATGTGAACTTGTAAGCAGTAGGCAGGTAAAAATCAGAACAGTAAAAATCAGCAACCAGAGGGGTCACAGTGCTTAATGTGGCCAGTCTGAGCCCTGTTCACTATGGTCCAGAGGGAAACGCTTTGAGCCTCTAAGAGTCACAGGAACAGAACATTCTGTTCCTAGAAGAAAAACACGCCTCACATCAGACAGGTAAACAACACCTCGTGTCTCCTCTCCAGGGGGAACAAGTCAGAGTCCTGCAGGGCATCATGTGTGTCCCCAGCCCTCCACCGAGGACACGATGTCCCACGCTTCAGGAGGAGCTCAGGGACTGCCCACATGAACTCCAGTCAAAGCTCTTGGAATCACGTGGAAACTGAGGAACTATTCCTTTGCCGACCTGAGGAGCCAATGGTTATATTCCTATTTTCTCCCTTACATTAAAAAAAAAAAAAAAATCCAGCAGTGCTTTTTTAATGCAACCTTAAGTCATTTTGTTGTATTTATTTACGTTGGGCCACATCTTGCGGCTCGTGGGATCTCACTTCCTCAACCAGGGGTTGAACTCAGGTCACAGCAGTGAAAACCCAGCATCCTAACCACTAGACCACCAGTGGCCACTTCCGATGTGGCTGAGGGGCCAGAAGAGCCCCTCAGAGAAGACAGGTGACTGAACAAAGGCCCTGCGTGGTTCAGCTCCAAACACTAGCAGCCAAACTCTATCCCCAATTAACTAAAGACACATGGGTGTTTACAGCAGCTTTATTCATAACTGCCAAAACCAGGAGGGAACTAAGACATTCCTCCATAGATAAATGGATAAACAAACTGTGGGATACCCAGACAACGTAATGGTATCCAGCACGTACAAAAAATGAGCTATCAAGTCACAAAAAGACATGGAGGAACTCTTAACTGCTAGGCTAGTGCTAAGCGAAGGAAGCCAATCTGGAAAGGCCACACACTGTAGGATTCCAACTCTATGGTATTCTGGGAAAGGAAAAACTAGGAAGACAAGTAAAAAGATGGGTGGCTAGGAAACCAGATTTGAAAGAGATAAATGTACTCCAATGTTCATCGCAGCACTGTTTATAATAGCCAGGACATGGAAGCAACCTAGATGCCCATGAGCAGATGAATGGATAAGAAAGCTATGGTACATATACACAATGGAATATTACTCAGCCATTAAAAATAATTCATTTGAATCAGTTCTAATGAGATGGATGAAACTGGAGCCCATTATACAGAGTGAAGTAAGCCAGAAAGAAAAACACCAATACAGTATACTAACGCATATATATGGAATTTAGAAAGATGGTAACGATAACCCTATTGCAAGACAGAAAAAGAGACACAGATGTATAGAACAGACTTTTGGACTCTATGGGAGAAGGTGAGGGTGGGATGATCTGAGAGAACAGCATCAAAACATGCATATTATCAAGTGTGAAACAGACTGCCAGTCCAGGTTGGATGCATGAGACAAGTGCTCGGGGCTGGTGCACTGGGATGACCCAGAGGGATGGGATGGGGAGGGAGGTGGACGGGGGTTCGGGATGGGGAACACATGTAAATCCATGGCTGATTCATGTCAATATATGGCAAAAACTACTACAATATTGTAAAGTAATTAGCCTCCAACTAATAAAAATAATTGGGGGGGGGGGAAGATCGGTGGCTGCTGGGGTGGAGGTTGAGGGAGGAAGGGGAAGGGAGACTCTTTGTGACCCCATGGACTGTGGCCTGCCAGGCGCCTCTCTCCATGGGATTCTCCTAGCAAAAAAGTGGTTGTCCTGCTGGAGCAGGTTGTCACTTCCTTCTTCAGGGGATCTTCCTGACCTAGGGATTGAACCCACATCCCCAGAGTCTCCCGCATTGGCAGGTGGATTTTTCACCACTAGCACCACCTGGGAAGCCCCAATAGGTGGAGATCAGGGTATTCTTAAGGCGATGAAACTACTGTATGATACCAGGTACATGTCATCACACAGTTAGAATCCATAGGATGTGAAACAGAAAGAGTAAACCCTAACGTAAACGAAGGGCTGTAGTTAAATAATAGTGTATCAATATTGGCTTATCAATTGTAACAAATGTATCACACTGAGGCAAGATATTAATAATAGAGGGAACCGAAGGTGAAGATTTATGGGAACTCTGTACTCTCAATTTTTCTGAAAATCTAAAACTTCTTAAATAAATAAACAGCTAAAAATACATAAAGTCTGTTACTTTTTTAAAAACCTGCAATAAGTCATGCCTACACAAGCACTAAAAAGGCTATTGATAAGCAATTAGAATTCTCTTTTGCTACTGGAGGGAATAAAGATGGCACAATCACTCTAGAAAACAGTTAAACACACAATATACCAAATTACCCAGCAAAGCCCCTCCTCTGTACTTAGCCAAGAAAAATGAAAACACACATGTACACAAAGACTTGAACATAAATGTATATCATAACTTTAACATAATAGCTGCAAGATGGAAAGAACTCAACTGTTCATCAACAGGTGGGTGGATAAAATCTTTGTATACATTTATACAAGGGACTACTATGCAGGCATGAAAAAGGACAGATACAGCAGCATAAATGAAGTACAATGTATGCAGGTCAGGAAGCAACAGTCAGAACTCGACATGGAACAACAGACTAGTTCCAAATAGGAAAAGAAGTACGTCAAGGCTGTATATTGTCACCCTGCTTATTTAACTTATATGCAGAGTACATCATGAGAAACGTTGGGCTGCAGGAAGCACAAGCTGAAATCAAGATTGCTAGGAGAAATATCAATAACCTCAGATATGCAGAGGATACCACCCTTATGGCAGAAAGTGAAGAGGAACTAAAGAGCCTCTTGATGAAAGTGAAAGAGTAGAGTGAAAAAGTTGGCTTAAAACTCAACATTCAGAAAACCAAGATCATGGCATCTGGTCCTATCACTTCATCGCAAGTAGATGGGGAAACAGTGGAAACAGTGTCAGACTTTATTATTGGGGGCTCCAAAATCACCGCAGATGGTGATTGCAGCCATGAAATGAAAAGACGCTTACTCCTTGCAAGGAAAGTTATGACCAACCTAGACAGCATATTAAAAAGCAGAGACATTACTCTGCCAACAAAGGTCTGTCTAGTCAAGGCTATGATTTTTTTCAGTAGTCATGTATGGATGTGAGAGTTGGACTATAAAGAAAGCTGAGCACCGAAAAATTAATGCTTTTGAACTGTTGTGTTGGAGAAGACTCTTGAGAGTCCCTTGGACTGCAAGGAGATCCAACCAGCCCATCCTAAAGGAGATCAGTCCTGGGTGTTCATTGGAAGGACTGAAGTTGAAGCTGAAACTCCAATACTTTGGCTACCTGATGTGAAGAGCTGACTCATTTGAAAAGACCCTGATGCTGGGAAAGATTGAGGGCTGGAGGAGAAGGGGACGACAGAGGATGAGATGGTTGGATGGGATCACCGACTCAATGAACATGAGTTTGGGTGGACTCTGGGAGTTGGTGATGGACAGGGGGGCCTGGCGTGCTGCGGTTCATGGGGTCGCAAAGAGTCGGACACAACTGAGCAAGTGAACTGAACTGAACTGAACATCATGCTGAGTGAAAGATAACAAACAAAGATACCATATATACTGGATGATTTCATTATGTGAAGTTTCAAAACAGGCAAAAATAATTACAGTGGAAAAAAAAATCAGATCAGTGATTGCCTAGGCTGGAGTAGAAGGTATTAACTTGGAAAAGACACAATATTTTCTGAGGCTATGGAAATATTCTGCATCTTTACTGGGCTAAGGATGATTTGAATGTGTACACTAGTCAAAAACTCATGGAACCATACATTTTAAATGGGTCCATTTATTATATAAATAAAACTCTGATACAGGCCATTCAAATTTAAAAGATAAACAAAGTACTTATTAAATCCAGGGGGAAACCAAAAAGGCATGAGGAAGAAACTGTAAGCCTAGTATACCTTATGATTTTGCTGTGAATATTACTTACATAATTGCAATAATGTAAGCGTCGATCTCTGAGTTAATCATTTAAGGTGTGTGTGTGTGTGTGTGTGTGTGAGAGAGAGAGAGAGAGAGAGTGAGAGAGTGAGCAACTGAGTATATATGTGTTTGTGGGGTTAGATTTTAAAAAAAACTAAATCCTCTAGTTAGTACAATGTACAATAAACAATGTTTTAAAATCCAGATGAATCAAGAAATAGTAATAGAAATATTGTGATTAAAACTTGGAGGTAAATGTCAGAAGAAACAGTTGAAGAAGTTCAAAATGTATCATCTTTAGAAGAAAAAAAAATATCAAAGAGTAGGGGGTGGGGAGGAGGAAGAAGAACTAGTATTTTAAATCTAGCCTTACTATTTTTCCCAGATGGGAAAAGTCAGGTCAGCTGCATAGACTATTTCATTCAAGTAAGAAAAGTCTACTTGAGAAACCAGATTAAGATCAAAAGGCGGCTTTTTGAGCCCAAGTCAGATCATCTATCTGAGTGGTCAGCAAAGAAAGACTTGAGTCATCTTTCGAGACCTGAGACGTCCTTGCCAAGAGGACCGACTCTTTATGTTTCAGCACCTCCCTTTCTGAGGTTCCATTACATGTTGCCATTTCCTTCTCCAGGAGATAGATCTTCCCTACTCAGGGATTGGACCCAGGTCTCCCGAATTATAGGCAGATGCTTTACCCTCTGAGCCACCAGGGAAGCTCCATTCAATGTTAAGGACTGGGAAAGGTGAGGTTCAGCCTGCTCACAATAAGACAGCAGGCTTTTCTGGGAGGCAGACGACAGAAGAAGGGGTAACTGAGAATGGGGGCGGGAAGCACCCGAGAACCAGGGGGTGCCCACGGAGAGGGGGTCAGGGTCACAGCAGCACTGAGGGGAGCATACACAGTGCCAGCCTGCTTACAGCGACGCTACCGGGAGTCCGCGACCTCGAAACCCAACGCCATCTGTCCATCTCTGCTTTCACCTGTGACCACTGAGGTCCGGCCGCTGAGCTTCCCTCCCTGGTCGGGATTCGGGGACCTCAAGCTGGTGGCTTTAAATCCGCTATGTTAGGAGTGTTTACACCACAGAAATGGGTGAAGGCTACCAGAGAGCTGGTTGTTAAACACTGGCCAGCACACCACGGGGCTGTCTCCCCACCTCTAGCTGAAATGACCCTTATGGAAAGTCAAATGACTTCACTGTCTCCAGATCCATAGGACACTGTCTAACCTTCCTTTTTCTTGAACTAGCTGGTATGTTGACAGTCAGTCATGTCTTCCCTCTTGAACCTCCAGTCACCCTAGATTTCTGAGGCTCTTTGCTGACTTTTCTTTTCTTTCTAAGCCCAGTTTATCAGGTTCTACAGATTCTTTCCCCAACCAGGCCCTGCCACACTGGTGTTTCTGAAGGTTCTCTCCCCGGTTATCACACTGTGTTCTTTAACACACAGCCAGGGCATTGCTTCCTCCAGATAGACCTCCCTGACATGCCTGGTGTGGGCTATACCCATCTCTAGAATGCTCCTGCCCTCTTCTCCATCACAGATGAATGTCTGTCTGCTTGTGTGACCCCTCTGCCGGAGGGTAAGAACCTAGAGGACAAGGCCTTGGAACCGCAGCAACAACAATAAAAAAAAATAATAATGACAAACAGCTGTTCCTGGCGTGCATGCTCCACCAGGCACCAGCCCAAGTGCTCTGCATAGATTATTCCTTTGACTCTTTACACCAACCCTCTGATTCTCCCAGGAGACACTTGACACTTGCAGAGTTGAAATAACTTGCCCAAGATTACACAAACTCAAACCTTGAAGCACAGGCGCTGAAATCGAACTCCTTAACCAATGCCCTGCGGTGGCTCTTCCAGTTGGCAAAGCCCAAGAATTTGACCACTGAATCAAAGGACATGAGTTTGAGCAAACTCCAGGAGATAGTGAGGGACAGGGAAGCCTGGCGTACTACAGTCCATGGGGTCACAAAGAGTCAGACACGACTTAGGGACTGAACAACAACATGCATGAGGAACAAAGAGAGGACCAGACAGGCACGCTGCTGCTGCTGCTGCTGAGTTGCTTCAGTCGTGTCCGACTCTGTGCGACTCCATCGACGGCAGCCCACCAGGCTCCTCTGTCCCTGCGATTCTCCAGGCAAGAATACTGGAGTGGGTTGCCATTTCCTTCTCCAATGCATGCATGCAAGCTAAGTCGCTTCAGTCGTGACCGCCTCTGTGCGACCCCATGGACAGCAGCCAAACAGGCTCCTCTGCCCACGGGATTCTCCAGGCAGGAATACTGGAGTGGGTTGCCATTTCCTTGTCCAAACAGATAGGCACGACATCTAGTAAATGTCTTGATATTAATACTTCTTTTCTTAAAAATATTTTATTTATTTATTTGGCTGCACTAGTTCTTAGTTGTGGCATGTGGAATCTAGTTCCTGGACCAGAGATCAAACTCAGGCCCCCTGCATCAGGAACCTGGAGTCTTATCTCCACCAGGGATGTCCCTAAACATCCTGATACTTCAATACAAGCTCATGTTTGTAACACTGTTGAATAAACGAAATAGTTCTTAGCTCCAATTTGCTTGGTTCTTTACAACTGCCATTTTTCAGGCCAATGCAGCTGGATTTTTATACAATAAAACACAACCTATGGTTCCTTCTTAGTGAAAGTGCAGCAAGGAAGAAAAAAAAAATGCTACTGAAGATATAACCTTCAATCTTTTGACATAAACAGCAAAACACCATACACCATGAAAACAGATTATGAATTCCATTTACATTCTCTAGTGAGTCTGTTTTGTTTTTGAATCTGAGGCTACCCTCCCCACCAAAAAAAATAAGAAGTGCCCTGTGGGTATGAACCCCGTTTGACTTTAAAAGCAAAAGCATCTTTGTGTTTGGGGAGGGAAGCGCGGCGATCTACTGAGGCAATCTGCGAAGCCAGGCCTTGCCTCGGATCCTTGACTGACTCAAGGATGCCAGTCACTTGCTGGAAAGCCCGTGTTTAATGTCTGTGGCCAAGGCAGTGTGTGCTCAGGGAGGCTGAGAGATCACGAAGAGTGCAGGGAGATGTTCCTAGGAAATCAACACATCACTAAATGGCCCAGGAGGTTTTCCACAGTCCTCTCATTAAAAAGCCCACAACACCTCTCCAGAGCAATTTTCCCCTTATGTTGATGCTGTGGGATAGTTTACTAGAACACGTACCATTAGCCCTGAAGTTCCTTCACTACTGAAGGGAATGGGACAAGCAGGTGATGTGTGTGTGTGGGTGTGTGTGGGGGGGTGTGTGTGTTAGTCCCTCAGTCCTTTCCGGCTCTTTGCAACCCCGTGGACTGTAGCCCTCCAGGCTCCTCTGTCCATGGGATTTCCCAGGAAAGAATACTGAAAGGGCAGCCATTCCCTTCTCCAGGGGATGTTCCTAACTCATAGAGATTGAAACTGCACTGCAAACAGATTCTTCAGTCTGAGCCTTACTTGGCTTTAAAGACAAGAAGGAAAGATGGGGAGAGGAAGGGAAAGAAGGAAGAGAGACAAGGAAGGAAGGAAAGAAGGAAGGAAGGGAAGGAGGGAGGCAAGAAAGCCATAAGGGAGGAAAGAAGAGAGAGAAGGGAGGGAGAGAGAAAGAAAGATGAAGGAAGGAAAGGAAAGAAAAGAAAAGGAGAAAAGGGAAATGAAGAGAAAATCAAAGGAAAGAAAGTCAAATCACTGGGAACGTCCCTTTGCCCTGTCTGAACAGCCAGCCTTATTTTGGTGGCCCAGGTATGGGGTCCCTGAGATGATACCCAAAATGTAACTCACCAGGGCCCTGACTTCCATCCTTTCCTTCTTATCATTGAGCACCACTGCCCGCTCACTGCGGGTCTGGGCTTGTCTATTCCTCCATTGAATTGGGAGGACCCAGCTCACAGGGTCCTGGAATCCCTATGTCGTGCGGTAAAGCATACAGACTCACACGTCCTGTGTGTGACTCTACCACGGATGTGCCCCTACAGCTGGCAGCTCTAAGAATCAGACTCTCGACTCCACTCCTCTGGCACCATCGCCATGGGAACGACAGTCACTCTGTGCCACGTGCTCTCCAAGGACTCCGGGGTTGTAGGGAACCAACACACAACTTCCCTTCTCTCTCCTGCTGAGTTTAGAAACAACAGAAGATGAGTCACAAGAGACACACACCAAGGATGGAGATGAAACGTAAGCTCTGTTCCTGAGAAGCCAACTGGACCCCAATCTGGTGAATACTGGCCCCTGAATTCTGCAGCCCAGCCCTCCGAGCACAGGCCCAAGTCCAGTGACTGCAGGTCTCTGCTGGGACAGGATGCATGAGGCGCAGACGGGGCCAAGCCAAGGGCTCAGCCCCGCTCCCCTCCTTGGGGCTCTCCAGCATCACAACCTCAGCTCCTCCTCCCAGGGGAAGGACAGGGGAGAGGCAGGCCAGAGCCTCAGGTGAGCAAGTCTGGGGGAATCTGAGGCCCAGGAAATGCGGGTACTATTTCAAAAGCATCTTCTCACGTCATCCTCAGAGACGCTTTATACAGTAGGACTTTCAGGTCTCCATGTACTTCTGACAGCGAGGCTTAGAGAGATGGGAACAAGGGTCCACGGTCACCCAGGCAGGTAGGAAAGTGGGATCAGCAGCAACCCTGGGCTCAGCCTGCCCCAGCAGTGAAATGGAGGCCCCACTGAGCAAACAGTTTGGCCAGACACCACACATCCATGGCAGAAGGAAGAGAAAGACTGAATGCAATGCTGTTTTCTGATCGATCACAGAGATGCTTTCCATTAAACAGCTTCATTTCTCCAACTGTCTATCATCCAAAGAGAAAAATAAGCCTTGATTGATCATTAAAAATTTCATTTGCAAAATGATTCTGCTGTCAGTAGACATCATTCCGCATAGCTCTGTTTAACCTCTGTGTATCCTCTCCCACAGAAGTCAGAGGTTAGACTTGTCTGGGCCACAAAATTGTGAAAGGGCTCCCACATATCTGGCCTTACCTCAGAGCTTTCAGATTTCTTATTTTAAACTCGCCCTGGCCTCCCTAAAAGTGATCAGCTCACAAGACTACCCACTGCTGAAACCCCTGGTATAGGGTGACGCAGAAGAGCTGGTGATTTTCTACAACTACTGGAGGTGTTTGAGGGTAGAAACATGGAAGGAGAGGAAAGAAAGATGCAGAACATACAGAAAGTGTACCTAGAGATTGTCATCCTGCGTGAAGTCAGTCAGACAGAGGAAGACAAATATCACATGGTATCGCTCATATGTAAGTGCAATGTAAAAAACTGTACAAATGAACCTATTTACAAAACAGAAATAGAGTCAGATGTGGAAAGCAAACTTATGGCTACCAAATGGGGAAAAGGGGAAGGATAAATCGGGAGGTTGGGATTGACATATACAGACTAGCAAACACAAAACAGGTGACTAGTAAGGACCTGCATAGCGCAGGGCACTCTACTCAATACTCTGTAATGACCTATATGGAAAAAGAATGCAAAAAAAGTGGATATATGTAAATGTATAACTGAGTCACCGTGCCGTACAGCGGAAACTAACACAACACTATAAACCAACTGCTCCATTAAAAATTAATTTTAAAAAATGAATACATAGGAAATGGAACTAAATGAAAAAAGTAGCATTTACTGAGCGTATTCCATGGGTCACGTACTGTTCCTGGTGTCTTACGGGCATTAATTCACCCAACCTCACACTAACCTTCAAGGTGAGCACTACTACCCGCCCCTTCGCACAGATGGAGAAAGGGAGGCACTGGGACTGAAGCACTCTGATCGCTCCGTCCCTGAGCCTGAACGTGCAGCCAGGCAGGTCTCGGAGCCTTCCCTCCACCCGCCCGTCACGCCGTCCAGCCGCCAAGCACAGGCAACCACTGGCCTTCAGAGCAGAAGACAGTCTCCTCCCCTGGTCCTCCTTCCCTCCAGTCTTCCAGGAAGGGAGGGCAAGGATGGCTATTATCAAAAAGACGACAGAGGACAAGTGCTGGTGAGGATGCGGAGAAAAGGGAGCCCTCAGACACTGCTGGTAGGAATGTAAATTGGACAGCCAGAGTGAAAACCAGTGTGGAGTCCTCCTTAAAAACTGAAATTAGAACTATCCTGTGATCCAGCAATCCCACTCCTGGGTACATGCCCGAAAGAAGTGAAATCAGGGTCTCAAAGAGCTCTCCCCACCCCCACGTCCACCACAGCACTATTCACAGTGCCCAGCGCATGAAAACAGCCTAAGGGTCCGTCAACAGATGAGCGGATAAGGAAAACGGGGCATACGTGTACAGTGGAATGTTATTCAGCCACAAAAAATAAGATCTTGCCATTTGCAACAAGATGAAAGAAACTTGAGGCCATCATGCTAAGTGAAATAACTCAGAAGAGAAAGACAAATGCAGTATGATCCCACTTACATGTGCAAATCTAAGAAAATCCGAACTCATAAAAGCAAAGCCTAGAACCGTGATTGCCAGGGGCTGGGGGCAGGTGGGGAACATGTGGAGATGATGGTCAAAGGGTACACACTTGCAGTTATGAGATGATTACATCTGGGGATCCAACGTACAGCACTGGAGTAAAGGCAAAAGGCTCTATTTAGTACTAGTGCATTATATACTCAAAAGTTGCTAGAGGAAGAGATATTAAAATGTTCCCACATAACACCAATAAAAACTGGTTAACTACACGATGTGACTGAGGTGTTAACAAACTTTATCATGGTAATCATTGCACAATATACACGTGTATTGAATCATCACTCTGTACACCATCAATCCACACAATGTTGTATGTCAAGTATAATCTCAATAAAGTAAAGCTGAAAAAACAAAGAACTGGCCCATCCTAAAAGCAAACAGGCATCCGCTCCCTGGGATGGTAAGCAGGAGTCTGAGTTTGGGGGAAAGAACAGGGCTTGAATATTTGCAAAAGGAGCCTCAGGTTCCTCATCTACAAAATGAGTGAGATATAACCTAGCTCCCAGTATCCTTCCCATGATGAGAAGAGCTCATTTTTACAATGCGCTCAGTGCTCAGTACTTGACTCACTGCAGAAAATCAGTAATGGGAGCCACCATCACATAGACCATGGTGGGTGACAGAGAATGTGTGCATCCTCAGGCTGGCTCAAGTCTAGGAGTAGATCAGGGGCTTGACAGGGAGGACATTGCCCACACTCGAAAGCATCAGGAAGCCACAACCTGAAACCCGTGGAGCCCTGGGGGGACTGTGCACAATTCCCACAAGTACCTAGCAGATCTTGGAGCCGAGGCCCTTATTTAGGATGTGCTGTCTTAAGAACCTCGAGGTAAGCTCAGTAAGCAGGTTAAGGGAAATGGGCAGGTGGACAGTGTCAAGGAGAGCTGGTTCATTTGTGCATTATCCGGCATCCTGGTCTCCCTGAGACCCAAGTTTTCTGCCTCTGGATGCTGTTCTTCTATGAGGGGCCCACAGGATAGTGAAAGCAATGTGTGAGTCAGTGGCCCTGGGGGTTCAAGGTCTAGTGGTCCCTCCCCTGCGGGACCCTGGTTTAATCACCACGTCTCTGTTCAGCTATGCAATGAGGATAAAGCACCTGCTTTCACTCAAAGTAAAGAGCTATTCTGGGTACTTTCCGCTCCAAGCTGCATGGCTGAGAAACGAACAGAGAAAGCATTTCTGTTTGCCCTTTTTCCCAAGCTCCATCTGCCCCTAGCACCGAGGACTCCAGCTACGCCTGCGATGCCCACGTCTGCCCCGTGGCTCCCAGCCCTCTGCATCTGCCTCAGGCCCCGCAAGCGGCCTGAGCCAGGCTGCTGGCACCAAGCCCCTGCAGTCCTGGGCCCCAGGGAGAAGTCAGGCTGTTTACTTTTGGTTTCCCAATAACTGCTGTTTCTAAGAGCTCCCTGCCAAGGGAGAGGGAGGGAGGCAGCCACAAACAGCCACGTCCAAGGGCAGCCCAGGGCTGAGGCAGTACTGTGGAGCCACCCAGGCCACGTGCTGGGCACCTCTGCCTGAGGGCCCCCACCCTCACAGCTGCCTTCATCAGCTCACTCCTGAGAAACCCCCTTACCTGAATCGCCCTCTGAAGGCCGTGGACAGGAATTATACTTGAGAAGTTCCGCTTGGGACACAGAACAGCAGATGGAGAAGAGGCGCTGGGGCTCAGGGTGGGTCCCTGAGAGACCCAGAATCACCAGATGCCGGGAAGGGAAGGGCATCCAGGGGCAAAATGATGCTGACAGGTGAGCAGGTGAGCAGACACAGAGGCATACCTTCTGCTCAGGCACATGTGTCTGATGGCCTCTTTCTTACATTTACACACACCCACCCACACGGCTTCTTTCCCCTCTCTCACCCAGCATTAGATAGAAGCCATGTGGTTCACAGTGAGGGCCCCTGATCTAGGAGCTCAGAGACCTAAGCTCTGGCCCCAACTCCACCACGTCCTAGTCTCACAGCCTTCATTTGTCCAGGCCTTGGGGTTTTTTCCTCCATAAAATAAAAAACTGATTGCAGCGGATCAGTTTTTCTCAACATGGAGCTCTATGTGCACTAGTGTCCAGGAAAGAGGATGCTGGGATCAACTACATTTTCAAGCCCCTCGCACTCCAGTACCAGGGCACCCCCCTACCACTCCTGGAGATTCACACCCTTCACTTCCCCGTAACCCTGACACGTGATGGATGAAATACACATTTGGACAGTTAATTAGAATCTGAATCCCTAGATGCGCTCAAAGTATCATTCTCCAGTTACAGGTAGAAAATTATTACTATTCTCGGGAATGAGTTACCTGGAGATAATTAAGAAGACTGACCCTCAAATTTCTGACCCCTTCTGAAGAGCATCACACCACTGATTCCAGAAAGCTCCCCTGAGAAGCTGAGCACGTGGATGATGTCCCTGTGAGGGAGAAATTCAGTTTCCCATGTGCCAATGCTGTGAAACATTCTGCTAACTAGTCAAATATTTACTATATTTTGTATACAGACTCACAAACATAGAAAACAATCTCATGGTTATCAGAAGGGGGATGGGGGGATAAATTAGGAGTTTGGGATTAGCAGATACACACCACTATATATAAAAACAAACAACAAAGACCTACTATATAGCACGGGGAACTAGATTCAGTTATCTCGTAATAATCTATAATAGAAATGAATCTGAAATGGATATATATATATATATATACACATATATATACATATGAATATACATAGAAAACCAACACAACACTGTAAGGCAACTATACTTCAATAAAAAAAAAATTTTTTTTCACTCTGAGCACCTGCCAGGTCAGGGACATCATGAGATTTAGAGACTGTCACATGTCATTGCCCTGTGCTTTAAGATAAGGCCCAGCCAGAACAGAATGGGACAAAACTTGTCATAAAAGAAAAACTTGCTCCCACTGTTTAGAGGACACAGAATGCTTGTGGGCAGAAGTTCAGGCCACAAAAGACTGATAAAGGACTTAAAGATCTCTGAGCACACAGCCTGCTGCTCCAGTAAACGAGAGGGAAAATTCTTTCATAATCGGACATTTCAGTTGCTGAAAGGGAGAGATGACCACACTTTACCTGATCAACATATGCTAAACAAAAGAGCCTGGAAAGTAATCAAAACACATGTTCACCGAGTCCTCCATATTTTGTTTAAAAATAAAAACAAAAATGTTAGTGGACTGCAGTGTGGAGGCTCTTTCGAGACTTTACCTGGAGTTACACAAAGAATTTGAATTAAAATGCAGGGTCCACTGTCTTGGTAGGCTGTTTCTGAAGTCTCCCTTGACTGGAAGAGGTCTCAAAGGGAGCATTTAATCAGATTTGGAGACACCCATCCAGCATCCCACTTAAGCAGTGTGAAAGTGAAAGTGAAGTCTCTCAGTCATGTCTGACTCTCTGCGACCCCATGGACTGTGGCTGGCCAGGCTCCCTCTGTCCATGGGATTTTTCCAGGCAAGAGTACTGGAGTGGGTTGCCATTTCCTTCTCCAGAGGCTCTTCCCGACCCAGGGATCGAGGCCGGGTCTCCTGCATTGTAGGCAGATGCTTTACTGTATGCGCCACCAGACAAGTCTCTAGCGGTGCTCAAGTCAAGCAGCAGTGAACTGGAGTCAAATCTACTTTAGTCAAATGCTGTGTGAGCTCATATGCTCAGCCATGTCCAACTGTTAGCAACCCCATGGACTTGTAGCCTGGCAGGCTCCTCTGTCCATGGGATCTTCCAGGCAAGAATGCTGGAGTGGGTTGCCATTTCCTCCTCCAGGGGATCTTCCTGATCCTGACGGGTCTCTTGGATCTCCTGAAATTGAAAGGCAGATTCTTTACCACTAGCGCCACCTGGGAAACCCCAAAGGCTACTTTAGGGAGTAGTCCACCTCCTTTTTTTCCTTCCATATTGGATATTTTTTACAAACTTCTATCATTCTGTTTGCAAAATAAGGCCACTAGTTCAGAACAGGCTTTTGGCCTAGTGTATGCATCCAAGCATCCCCTGGTTGGTAGTAAGGGATTTACAAAATTCTGGAATTCTTCTCATCTCCAGAGGCTGACTCTGGGGAAGCCCCAAGCCTTCCCTGCAGATCCCAGCTGGAAACTGTGTTCATACCCATGGGCGGGGGCATCCTACGTCAATGACAAGAGCTCACAAGTGCTCATAAAACAACAGCATCTCTCAGTTGGAGAGACGAGGCCAAAGTGTCAGGACTGGAGCCTCAGCTTCACCGTCAGTTCTTCCAATGAATATTCAAGGTTGATCTCCTTTAGGATTTACTAGTTTCATCTCCTTGCAGTGCAAGGGACTTTCAAGAGTCTCCTCCAGCATCACAGCTTGAAAGCATCAATTCTTCGGCATTCAGTCTTCTTTACAGTTCAACTCTCACAACCGAACACGACTACTAGAAAAACCACAGCTTTGACTATACAGGCAAAGTAATATCTCTGCTTTTTAATATGTTGTCTAGATTTGTCATAGATTTCATTCCAAGGAGCAAGCATCTTTCAATTTCATGGCTGCAGTTACTGTCCACAGTGATTTTGGAGCCTAAGAAAATAAAATCTGTCATTGCTTCCATGTTTTCTCCTTCTTAAGACTATGGCCAATTCAAAAAAAAAGAGCATGCAGGGGTTTAACTTCTCAGTGGGTTGTTCTAAAATTTGCAGAAGCAGACTATCCCCAAACATGTTCCATTTTCTTCTGAAAAGGAGTTTGCTTCCTGAGACATGAAGAGAGTGATGGGCACTGAGTAGGTACCCGATAAACCTCAGTTCAAACCACTCCAGATCTCACTATGCTTCTGTTTCCTCTAGTCCCCTCTTGGGATAAAATACGCATTGATGCATCTTGGGAGCTCTTTATGGGCAAAATATCTGCATCGTTCAAATGCAATCCTGCTAGAGAGCAGCTGTCGGAAATGAAACAAACCGGCTGGAGTGGGAGCCACACAGAATCACATGATCCAAGCAGGTGTGCGGCCACGACAGTCAAC
Organism: Muntiacus reevesi; assembly: GCF_963930625.1. NCBI lineage: Eukaryota > Metazoa > Chordata > Mammalia > Artiodactyla > Cervidae > Muntiacus > Muntiacus reevesi. The sequence continues at coordinate 16,895,228 of NC_089250.1, read as the reverse complement.
CACGGTGCACATGAATAATGGAAAAGCCATCGAATATCCTTCAGTAAGTTTTCATTTTCACAGCAGGAACCCAGGTTCAGCTATTGCTTTCATGTGGCGACACTGAGAATCAAAGCATAAATGAGGTCTTACTGAAGCTAATAAGCGACTCTTCTTCACCAGAGAAATGTGATGAGAGTGTCTACACGTGCATTTGTTTTATAGCATTGTCTTTTTTTTTCGGCTGTTCCACATGGCACATGGAACCTTAGTTCCCTGACCAGGGATCAAACCCACATCCTTTGCATAGGATGTGTGGGGTCTTAACCACTGGACTGCCAGGGAAGTCCCAGAATCGTGAATTCTTCAGCTCCTGGACTGCCTGGTGTTTCTCCTCCACAGCATCTAGTACAGTAGTAACAGACCCATGGTACTGGCAAATACTAGTTGCTGTTGTTTGATAATGATGCCAACACTGGCATGACATCCAGGTAACTGCCCCAGGTGTGACGATCACAGAACACATCTCCCAGAGATCTGGTTAGAGCACAAATAAAGCCACCCAGCTCACACTCACCAAGGTCAAGCTTAATCTTTTCAGAGAGAAGAACAGCTGAAGGCGGATGGTGAATACAGTCCTCTGGGCAGCCCAGGAAAACAGGCAAGCTAGTACCAAAGAACTGGCCAAGGATGTGAATGAAGTGATCATATAAAGCTGGAATGGCTCAATTTACAGGAAGGATCTGACTCTCTCCACACACCTGGGCCATACAAGTACTTCCCTGTGAGAAGAAAGGTACCGTCTCCCCTCACGGTTTAGGCCTGCTTACTTCCAGGGCAGTAACTTCACAGTCACCCCCTCACTTACTGAGGTGCCTCTCAGAAAGGGAAACCCTGTGCCCTCCAGAGCTAAATGCCTCTGTGGAAGGAGACTTGCAACCCCGGAAGGCCAACGACCTTGAGAGAGCAGAGCTGTGAACTCCAGGACACCCTGGCCTCCATTCCTGAGACCAGGGTGAAGTTCAACGTGAAGTTTCCACAGCTGGGACATCACAGCGGGGACTCCATTCTCAAGGGGGAGCCACAGATGTTCCCCCGACCACGAGGTCATCACAGAGTCAGACTGATGCCTCGTGTTCAGGAAACGACCACAGAACCCAAGTGTGATCTGCAAAAGTGGTTGTTTTGTTGTTTCTTTTTCCAAACAGACTCTGTTCCCCCAACTGCTTGAACCCTAGTGAGAAGTATTAGGCTTCCCCACAAAGCTGTAAACTCCCACGGGGCAGGGGCTGTGTATTTACAGTTCACACGGCAGGGGCTCAAGACCTATTGAACGAATTTGACCCCAAACCCCACAGATAATTCAACAGCCTCATCTCAATTTAGCACTTATGTTATTATTATTAACATTCATCTTTAACATCTTCAGTCCCTTTGGGACTTCCCAGGTGGCTCTATAGTAAAAGAATCCACCTGCCAATGCAGGAGACTCAAGAGATGTGGGCTCGACCCCTGGGTCAGGAAGTTACCCTGGAGAAGAAAATGGCAACCCACTCCAGTTTTATTGCCTGGAGAATCCCATGAACAGAGGGGCCTGGAGGGCTACAGACCATGGGGTCACAGAGTCGGACACACCTGAATATGCACGCACTCCACTTCAGTCCCTTTATCAAAGAGAGAGTTAATAAAGACAGATAAAACAGCCACTCCCCCCCCCAAAAAAAAATTGCAGAAAAGGAAAACAAAAATGCCAGATCTGAAAAAAATGTGGGAGGGACTGGTGGTCTGACAGGCACAAAGGTTGGGACACTAACGATACATCTGAAATACATCTTAATCAGGGTCTTCAGAGAACCCACCCGACTCTATTTAAATTCTGTATCTCATAGGATCCTGGCATCAGAATCCAGGAGGGTAAGGCTCCACACCCATACACTCTCATCTTTAAACACGCTCACCTATTTCCTTCTAAGTTTGAACAACACTGATCTACAGACTACAGCAGGAAGCTATATCTAGGAACAGGTAGGTTACCTAGGAGAATCAAATCAGGAGCTTTGGGAATAAATTCAATTTCTCCCCCACATCTCCTTATATTCACCTCACTCCCTGTCCCCCTTTTCGGGGGTCTTACTAGGTCATCTCCCTTATTATGACGGCTGGATCTGTCCTCTCCCCCCATTCACAAGGTGTCTGATTCCCACCCAAGCGGGGAGCCCTCCAGACTATATTTCCCAAACTCCTTCATGGCTGGTTCTCCTCCAACAGGTGCAGGGGAGATGGATGTGAGGCAGAAGCTGCTTGCTACCCACAGTCCTGGAGGAGTCTGATTTATCCAGGGCTGGTTACCTGATTTGCAGAGTCTAGTGCAAAATAAAAACACAGGGTCCTTAGTTCAAAAAGCAGGGGTGAAGACTTTCCGCTTGATTCCATGGTCTCTTTCCTCAACCTCTGCCTAGAATTTTTTATTTGCCATTTAATGTTGGGCTTCCTTGGACACAAAGATGGAAGGCCGGCACCCTGCTCTACCTCCTCCACAGTCCCGACCCTCCGCACACTCATGCTGGGCCAGCACCAGGGCGGGTGTGGCAGGGGTCACTGGAAGAGGGCAGGGGAGAGATGGCTGAGAACCCGCCCTGGAGAGGCGGTCAGGTGTGGGAGCAGAAACCCATGAGCCAAGGTGGGTAGAACATGTTCACTGCACTTAACCTGCAAAACACAAATGCAAAGATAAAACAGATAGCCAATGGGAATTTGCTGCATGACTCAGGGACCTCAAACAGGGGCTCTGTGACAATCTAGAAGGGTGGGATGGGAAGGGAGATGGGAGGGAGGCTCAGGAGGGAGGTGATATGGGTCTACCTATGGCTGATTCTTGTTGATGTATGACAGGAAACCAAAAAATTCTGTAAAGCAATTATCCTTTAATTAAAAAAAAGAAAAAAGAATGAGAAGGTGACCCAGATTTTTCATCCACCGAGGTGGCAGAGGTCCCAGGGAGCAGGTCCTGGGTTAAGAGTTTAGAGTCAGGGGGAAGTGTTGATTCCACAGCCTGCTGCATCTCAGTGGTCCCCCAGGTTCTGACCATTCTTCATGTTCTGATCCTCCTCTGCCTCCTGACTGCGGCAAAAGGGGAGTCTCCTGGATTCATTCTGAGGATCATTCCTGGCAGCCCTTCTAATTACCACGTCAGCACCCAAATCCCCCTGTTCTGGGCTGTTGTCTCTCTCCAAATTCGTCTGTTGAAGCCTTAACTCCCAGTGTGCTGGTATCTAGAGGCGGAGCCCTTGGGGGTGATGAGGATATGAGACTGGGGCCATCATGATGGGATTGCTGCCGTTAGAGTAAGAGGAAGACAGTCAAGAGCGCTCTCTCCACCTCGTGAGGACAGTGAGACACCAGTGAGAAGACAGGAAGAAGAGTCCACGCCAGACCCCGGAATCTGCTGCCTCCTTGATCTCAGACTTTCAGCCTCCAAAACCACAAGAAATAAATATCTGTGTTGAAGCCACAAAGTCTATAGTATTTGTTACCACAGCCCCAGCTGACAAAGACACCCTGGACACCGACTTTGTGCTTAAACAGGAACTTCTGCTTTCTGCAACTGAACCTTGCTAGTAAACTCCGTTCCCCTCAGTCCTAGTTCCAGGCCCCTGGGCAAGGCTACACCATCGCTTCCCTGCCTCAGTGAACCACGTCCTGGGACCTTTGAACACTGGCAGGTTAGACAGGCGAAAACCACAGGTTCAATCTTCTGGAAATAGGTTTGTACCAGGAAAGCAAATGTCTAAAACAAAACAAAACAAGCAAACAAAAAAAACCCCTCATTTCCCCCCCCACACACTGCTAGTAACCTAAACTAGCCTTGAACTTCCCGATCATGAGAAACATTTCTACATCTGAGACACTGAGAAAGGCCTGGGTTCACTGACTCCCTGAAAAATCCACCGCAGGAAATGAGGGCAGAAAATGCAGAGTCCACTAGCATCGGCTCTGCTGGTGGGCGTTTCCACGTTCCCCCTGATTCCTGGCTCCATAGACTCTGAGGAATGGTGAAGCCCCAACTACAAGGCATTTACAAGATAAGAAAAACACAACTAGGATCAGCATGTCCCAAATGGCACTTCAAAAGGAGATGCCTATAGAAACAAGGCTCACACCTATAGAACTTAACTGTGGTTGAGCAAAACAAACCTGTTTGGTTGGTATAAAAGAAATTATTACATCTTGAAATGCTTGGGGAAGGGTTGCTAGGTGGCAGCTGGCTGGTGGTGGTTGTTTTTTTTTTTCCTTTCCCTAAATCACATTAATAACAATTTGACACAGTATTCCTTCCTATAATATGAATGCCACCAGGCTCTAAAGATGAGCTCATTATTTCTAATGACACACACATAACTTCACTCCCATGTTTTAATGAGAGAAGGATTGCAAATTCCCATCTGGCACAACTGCCCAGCCAAAGATAATTACCAACTGAGTGGCCCAAGCTTGGGAAGACCGGTAAGCCCAGCAGAATATAGTTTGGAGGGAGAGGAGAAAAAAAGGCCAAAGACCACCTAGGATTTTACTTTAAAGAAATACTCACAGCTGAAAGATAAAGAAAAAACTTGACAGACAAGACTGAAGACAGTGGGAAAAGGCAGACTTCAATGCCTGTTGCATTTCCACCTTATTCATTCATTCAGTAAACATTTACTAAGTAGCTGCTATATGCCAAGCCCTATGCTTGTCTGATAGATACAGAAATAGACATCAATTAAGCCCTGTATAAAATTTAACAAGCTTCAGTTCAGAGGAAGAAAGATAACAGACAATCACATGATAACACTGTGCAGAAAAACTTCAGGGTAATCTAGAACAGGGGCTGGTAAACTACAGCCAGAGGCCCACACTTGTTTTTGTAAATAAAATTTTATTGGAATTCAGCCCATCCACTCATTTACATAATGCATTTGGCTGCCTCGGCATGACAACAGCAGACTTAAGAAGTCACCAGCACGGCTGCAAAGTCTAAAACATCTACTACTGGATTCTTTTAAAAAATATTTCTTGAACCCTGGTTTAGAGAATAAATGGGAACCTTAATTCAGACTGAAGTTTAGGACGACTTCCTGGAGGAAGCGACATCTTAGAGGCATAAGAAAGAAGAGGAGGAAAGAGGCAGACAGAAAGAAGAGAGAAGGGTTTTAAGCAGAGAGGGCCGTGTGGGTGAAGGCAGAGGTGGAAGACAGCTTGGCAAGTTCAAGGACTGTAAGGGGTGACGCACACAGGAGGGAGAGAAAGCAGCAACTCCACGTGTTCTATTTGATGGAGGCAGGAGTGAGAGCAGCATCTGGCAGACCCAGAGTGAGAACTACAGGCCAGGCTGTACTGAAGCATTTCACACACAGTAACTCTTCAGTCCCTAAAGGGGCTTATGGATCCAACAGAATCAGAAATGAGGGACTTGCAACTATAATTGCATAACAATTCCCCTAATGTTGAGAAACTGGGGTAAGGAGGCCAAGAAGGAGGGAATATGTATCTATATAATGGATGTGTGTGTGTGTGTGTGTATATGTATATACACGTATACTTATGGCTGATTCACACTATTGTACTGCAGAAACCAGCATGACATTATAAAGCACTTATCCTCCAATTTTATGAAGTAATTATCCTCCAATTAAAATAAATAAATTTTAAAAAATAAAAATAGAAAAGACAAACATACTGGGAATAGAACAAATGTTGAGACACTGTCAGTTGCTCACATCAGAGAATTGGGAGGTAGGTGTGGGCCAGTATATACTAAATCCACCCCCCCCCCAACTTTCAAGTGCCCCCTGGGTATATTGTCACATGCAGGGGGAAGTGACATGCAAGTTGGTCTCTAAAACAAGATAATATTATCCCTTGAATTAAAGTGAATTATTGGCATTCTATAGAGGAATATCAACCTCACTGGTGATTTCAGACCTTTACATCTTTACTGAGAAATCCTGGAGAATAAGAAAAATCCTGATTTTCAAAATGAAAGAAAAGGGTAGATTCCAGAAAAAGGACAGACGATGCCTGAATCCTCCTCTTAGCAATATTCTAGGAAGATTATGAAATGGAAATTTTATAAACATTCAGAAAACACTGCGAGGTCACTGAGCCACCCCAACTTCCTGGCCTGTCTGGGTAGAGTGATGAGGTTGACAGATCAGAAAAATGCCACAGACAGACTGTATTTTCATTAGAGCCCAGCAATCAACCAAGACTTTCCTGTATATTCTTTTGATAACGGACAGACAAATAGGCTTTTTAAAAAGCCTATGATGCAGATGTATAGCTGGCAGCACATTCAGAACCAGAGAGAACACCCAAGTAGGCAGGACTGGTCTTCTTTGTGGCTCTTCCTCCACAAGGGTGGTATTGTCATTCAGGCACTCAGTTGGGTCCGACTCTTTGTGACCCCATGGACTGTAGCATGCGAGGCTCCTCTGTCCTCCACTATCTCCTAGAGTTTGCTCAGATTCATGTCCATTGAGTCGGTGATGCCATCTAACCACTGTATCCTCTGCTGCCCCCTTCTCCTTTTGCCTTCAATCTTTCCCAGCATCAGTCTTTTCCAAATGAGTCAGCTCTTCACATGAGGCGGCCAAAGTATTGGAGCTTCAGCTTCTGCATCAGTCCTTCCAATGAATATTTGGGGTTGATTTCCTTTAGCATTGACTGGTTTGATATCCTTGCAGTCTCAGAGACTCTTAAGAGTCTTCTCTAGCATCATGGTTTAAAAGCATCAATTCTTCAGCACTCAGCCTTCTTTATGGTCCAACTCTCACATCCATACATCACTACTGGAAAATCTATAGCTTTGACTACATGGAACTTTGTCAGCAAAGTGATGTCTCTGCTTTTTAATACACTGTCTAGGTTCCATGAGGATTTCTAGGTTCACCATAAGGGAATGCAAATGATAACAGGTAAACGCTAATTATTCAGTGCCTACTTTAGCAAGGGAGTCACCCACCACCACTGGCATTTGGCAGAGACTCAAAACAGGCAGAGAGGTGGGAAAGTCTGTGGTGGAAAAAGGGAAAGTTTCAGGAATGCCCTGACTGGGGGCTGTCAGCATGGAGAAGCTACAGACAAACAAACTGAAGTGGGGCACCCTCTGGTTGGTTTGGGAAACATCTTGGGTTTCCTCAGGCTGCTCCTAAGACGAATACTAGGGAAGCATCAGTGATTGGTTAAGTCCTGCCTGGTCATTTAGGACAAACTGCCACAGAGGTTATTGTGTGGTTCCCTGGACTGGTTACTTCAGAGGTCAAAATTCTCATGTTTTACATGGTCTGGCCACTTTCTGCTTCCTTCCCACATCCTCTCTGTGACCAAAGTGGGAAGAACAGATAAACCGTTCAGGTAAGTTTACTTCAAAGTGGCTTGAAGAAATTTCAGAAAGTAGAGAAAACAAACCTGGAGAAGGGCATGGCAACCCACTCCACTATTCTTGCCTGGAGAATCCCCAAGGACAGAGGAGCCTGGTGGGCTATCGTCCACGAGGTCGCAAAAAGTTGGACATGACTGAATGACTAAGCACAGCACAGAGAAAACAAAAGCAACTGATTAGCCCCAAATTCAGAGGCAATCAAATTAAAAAATCAACTAAATATCTTCTGCAAGGAAAATCAAGAGCATGCAGAATGATGAAATTTACATGTACTATAACAGGTAGCTAAAATAATCGTCGGCGAACTCGGTTTATATGCAGTTTATCAATGCATGAGTTAGAATGAATGGCTGATTCATCCACGGTTAGTTCTGCAACCTTGAACAAGTCACTTGATCTCTATCAGCCATAATTGCTTATCATCTGTAAAACAAACAGGCTGAATTAAAATCTCTCAAGTCCTTTATGGCTATAAAATTTTATGGTTCTATGATTCTGGTCACTTAGAGAGTTCTTTTATTCTACATGCAGCAACTTTATGTCTGCCCAGTTAGATATATTAATTCATTAGGAGCTGAATTGGATAAACAAAACAAATTACACCCATGTTTTGTAAAAGTGCATTCATTCCACAATAATTACAGAATAGTAACTATGGATAAAGGGATAAAGCACTCTCCTAGGAGCCATGGGAGAAACAAAGAGACCAGACAGAGACCCAGCACGAAGGGACTACAGTTGAGAAGTGAAAATATGCTCAGAATTAACTCTAAATAAACAAAGTATTCAGTGCCCTAAAATGATACAGAAAGTGCTCCAGAAAAATGACCAATACTCTGGACACTCTGGACCCTTGAAGGCTGCAAAAGGAATGATTAGCTAGTGACTTATTTTTTCGTACATATTGTCATTTGCATATCGTGACTGGCAAACAATTTTTGTTTGCTTTAAGTTTCATTTGCTCTCACTTCTTTCCCCCTCAACTCTGGGGTTTGGCACATCAGAACTATACTAGCTGGTCCCTTCTGCAAAGGGCATTTAAAAGGAGGGTTTGGGACTTCCTTGGTGGCACACACTGGGTAAGAATCCATCTGCCAACTCAGGGGATACAGGTTCGATCCCTGGTCCAGGAGGAGTCCACATGCCACGGAGCAACTAAGCTTGTGTGGCACAACTATTGAGCCTGCATGCTGCAAATACTGAAGTCCATGTGCCTAGAGCCTGTGATCTGCAATAAAAGACGCCACCGCAGTGAGAAGCCCATGCACTGCAATCAAAAGTATTCCCCACTCTCAGCAACTAGAGAAAGTCTGCACAAACCAATGAATACTCAGCACAGTCAACAATAATTTTTTTTTTAATTTTTAAATAAATAAAGGAGGGTTTATGCCAGAATGTTGGCAACTCTACATGTGACAAGATGTCCTGGCCAGAGAAAGCCCAGTCTTAGAAAATACTAAATAACTTCATTAAAGGGGCAATGAAATGTTCCCATGAAGCTGATTTTCTTCAAAGTCCGGTTCCTAGGAAGTGGTAAATACTGAAAATTACCATTTCCTGCTCCCCTCCACACCTGTCTAAAGCTACTGAAGTGTGGCATGGGGGTGGGGTGGATTTTTTAAAGATACAGTTTCATAACGTTAGAACACCTTATGTCTTCACTGGCAGGAGAGGGGTTCGGGAAGATTTTCACTTGCCCCTTCCTGGCTAGGAAGCCTGCTCCTTAATGTTTGCAGCTCTGTGGCAGCCATACAAAGATGCTCTGATTTTCCATAATTTAAGAGAAACAGGCAAATCACAAAATAAAAGGTGCTCTCTGCCCAGGAAGTACAGCCTCCGCCTGCAGGCACGCCTGTCAAACTGCCTTTGGCCACAGTAAACAAGTCAGTCTCTCCAACACACCAAACAATTCTTGGTTATATTTTATAGTCTGTTACCAATGAAAAAATAAACTGATACAAAAAAAAGGCACTTTAAATTGACACAACTCTCTCAAGTCCAATGCAGAGCATATATTACTTTCTTGAAGAGCAGTTGAGAACTGCACAAAAGCTGTCTGGGTTTTTGTTTTTTTTTTTTTTTTGGTGGGGGGGAAGTCGGGGGCGGGAATGTCCAGTTCAATGGAAGGGTTTTCTTTCGCTAGCTGTTATCTTCCTCTCCAGGGTGGCAGGCAGCCCTGAGCAGGTGCACTTCAGCGGGAAGAGACAGATGAGAGAAGGAAACAGGAAGTTCTTAGAGACCAGTGGCTCCTGGCTTGTCAATTACTAAAAAACAGGCACCCAAACACTGACTTGATATTTACTAAACCTGATAAGGGGTCTGGAGGTCCCATCTGATGCTGACTCTATTATAGACTACAAATCCCCAGACAATTAGGCACTTTTGGAGAGCAGAGCTTCTCTCGGCTTTCCTGCAAACTCCCCTGGGTGTGCCTCCTTCCTTAGGTTCTGTGACTAAAAGCCCTCGAGGATGCTGCTAAGTCTGCAGTCAGTGGCTAATCTTCACAAGTTCACCCTCTTCATGTGGCCAGACCAGCTACGGGAGGCTCCCCACCCAGTCACAATGGCACACATTTGGCAAGGTATCACCCACAAACAAGACACAAAGGGACAAAGAGCAGCTGCGGTCCCCAGAGGCCCTGACAACTGCAACAGGTACTGAACCACCCATGTTTTTCCCCATCCCTCCCTGGGAATATTCACTTCAGAATTGCTATTCTAAACTAACTCATTTCCACAAGACATAGATGTGGACTCCTCTACTTAATATTCATGTTCTCCCACTAAGTTTGTATGTAAACATATCCTTTAGAAACAACAACAAAGTCAGTGTTTAAAAGAGTTTGAAAAGGCAAAAATCTTAACTCATCCCTTCTACAGCACAGACATTCCTTCATCTAGAGGAAAAAAAAAAAATCTGCCGAGATGCTAATGTAAACCCAAATATTCATTCTTGAGCATCGAAAAAGAAAAGGAGGGTGAACATATTTTTCTAAAACGATATGCAAAGAGGAGCCATTTTTTACAGAAGCCATTTCACCTGCACATTCCTGTGGAGCCCTGCCTGCTCTGTCTTTCCTGCTGTGTTTGTTATTCTGGTCCAAGGATTCTCAATCCTGGCCCCACATTAAAGGAGATCTGGATTTTTGTTTGACCATTTTTTTAAAAAAATGAAGTATAGTTCATTTACAAGGTTGTGTTTGTTTCAGGTATATAGCAAAGTGATTCAGTTACATATATATACATATACATATATAGATCTATTCTTTTTCAGATGGTAGATTCATTTTTTTAAATTTATTTTTAATCGAAGGATAATTGCTTTACAATGCTGTGTTGGTTTCTGCCATACATCAACACGAATCTGCCGCAGGTATACATGTGTCCCCTCCGTCCTGAACCCCTCTCCAGCCCCCTCCTCACCCCACCCCTCTAGGTTGTTACAGAGCCGCGGTGTGAGTTCCCTGAGTTATGCAACACATTCTTGCTGGCTATCTATTTTATGTATGCTAATGCATGTTTCCATGTTACTCTCTATACACAGCCCACCCTCTCCTTCCTCCTCCCTCACCATGTCCATAAGTCTGTTCTCAACGTCTGTGTCTCCTTTGTTGCCCTGCAATAATTTCATCAGTATCACCTTTCGAGATTCCATATATGTGCATGAATATACAATATTTGCTTTTCTCTTCCTGACTTACTTCATTCTGTATAATAGGCTCTAGATTTTTAAACATTCATGTCCAGACCCCAGTCTAGACCCCAAAGATTCTGATTTAATTGATCTGGAATAGGCCCCAGTGGTTTTAAAACACAGTCAGAATCCAGGACCACAGGCTAAAATCAAAGGTGGTGTCACCGCGATCCATCACCTAAACCCTAAATAAACGTGGACAATGAGAAAGTGAGTACATTGCTAGCTCCGAATCTCCTGGAATTTTATATATGGGATATTATTAGAGGGACTCCAAACTGTTGTTTGTGCTGGCTTATTTTGGAAATCCGCCTATTTTAGGAAAGTGACTGTGGGCTGGCTAGTCCCCAGTTGTTGCTTATTAGTTTTAGGCTGTGTACCATCAAACCTTTCCCCACACTGCAAAGAAGTCTGTTTCCCTTTGAAAGGAAAGGAAACCATGAAATCAGAGCCTGCTACTCAGAAATCATTTTCAACTAGACAATTAACAGAGGAGAACAGTGAAGCCAAGAGTGACTACAATGAAAATCACTAACAGAAAGATGCCCCAAGCGACAGGGAACCAAGGAAACAAGACTACACAGTCCAATTTTCTGGTAGAAAACAGGGTGAAGGCCAGCCTCTGTGCTTCTGAGACTCCTGTTTCTTTTCAGTAAGAGAACCCCCTGAGAACAGCTCTGCTCAAAAGTTGCTCTCAGTCAGAGTCAGGCAAATTCTCACCTGTCAGCAACAGAAGCAGAAAAATAAGTAGGAAAGGGAGCTCTTCAGAAGTCTTGCTTTTATTTTTTACTTAAAAGGCTGGTATTTCTGAAATACACATTTCCTGTGTGTTTTATAATGTTCCCTTCATTTCTTTTGTGTAATGATTTTCCCAATAGATTTAGTTGGTTCTGATGCATGTATACAGAGTAGCCACTCAGTTAATGTTTCAGGAACAACTGAATTGAAAGCTCACGTTTGTTGCTGTTGTTCAGTCGGGAAGTCATGTCCAACTCATGTACACATAAGGAACTGCCTACTGTGTGAGGCTCAGAGTACATTTTTTAACCAGTAAGAGAGTTGATAAGGCCCTTTGGTGGTCAGCAATGGATTAATACTTCAAAGAACAGAGATACCTTTGCTTGATCCACAGTAGATTTCAATGGTCATAGGATCAGTGACTCAACGTTAGGGAATCGTGAAGGCGAAGGAGGGAACAAAACACCTTTCCCACCAGATGTGCACATCTCTCTCGAATCAACACTGTTCCTCCCTTTCATGTTCTGGTACAGACACATCTGGGGCTTTCCAGGTGGCGCTAGTGGTAAAGAACCCACCTGCCAAGACATTAGACACGGGTTCGATGCCTGGGTCAGGAAGATCCCCTGGAGAAGGAAATGGTAACCCATTCCCGTATACTTGCCTGGAAAATCCCATGGACAGAGGAGCTTGGAGGGCTACAGTCCATGGGGTCACAGAGACAGACACGATGGAGCCCGCGCATGCGCGTGCACACACGTCTTTGGAAAACCAGGAAGAAATTGGTGGAGATAAAAGCCAAATCTTGCCTGAAAAGTGTGGTTGTGCTTTGCTGCCCACCCCCTGGAGCATGCATGGTGCCCTCCAGAGACAGGAAGTGGGGTCACAGGAGGGGTCAAAGGAAGACAGAAGGGGAACTGAATCTTTCTTTCTTGGCCTGGGTGCTAACGCCCAGCATTTTCCTTCCACCTGTCGAGTGAGATATGATGGAAGCAACCTGAGAACAAGGAAGGCAGATCCCCAGACAGACCCACATGGATGAGACAGAACCCCTGGGCCCTGGAGAGGAAACTGCTGTGCATCCCTTGGAGGACACAGCATCTTGACTGATGGAAGTCTCCCTGTTGAACTGTTCCTTTGTAATACCCTCGCACTGGGTAGTCTCAGAAGTGCCACGGGGAACCAAAGGAAGAGACACCAGGGGAAGCTGTTTGCCTTTGTCTCAGCCTGGGTTTAAAGGGACAGAAACAGGTGGTCACACTCCTCAGAATGAGCAGAGAAGGTGACTCCTGCGGCTGCAGGGGAGGCTGGGAGTCAGCTCCCTCTCTTTACAGGGTCTTCTCTTGGGACCAGCTTTGGGAGCAGGGACCCCGGCAAAACCCCTCTTTGTTTTAAGAAGCTGAAAGAAGCTGGTGGTGGTTTACCTGCAGCCGCTGAAGACCAGTGAAAACGCACTTTTGGCATGCTTTAGAGCAGTGCTCCCTAACCTTTTCGGCACCTGGGACTGGTTTCATGGAAGACAAATTTTCTACAGACCGGGGGTGGGAGGTCGTTTTGGGAGGATTCAAGCACATTACATTTATCGTGCACGTTATAATAATAAAAGTATTTGTACAGGAGGCAATATGATACCAAAAAAGGCTTAGATTCTAAAGAGATCTAGGTTTTAATCTCAGTTTTAGGCAGCTACTGAAACTTTCTGAGCCTCAGTTTCTGCATCAGTCGAATGGAGATTCAATACCTGCCCGATGGTACTGTTATTAAGTCTGGAGACAAACATGCAAGGGAACAGGTATATGAGTGCTGAGTAGTGGGCCTGCTGCCACCATCATCATTATCGCCACCTCCATCCTCCTCCATCACCACCATCCTCCTCACCATTACCATCATCTTCATCCCCATCCTCCTCCTCACCTTCATCATCACCATCCTTCTGGTCATAACCATTATCCTCATCACCATCCTCATCCTCAACAACCTCCTCCTGTTCTTCCTCCTCCACCTCCTACCACCACCACCATCATTATCATTTCCAAGTCCTTTCACATGCATGGCTTACTTCTTGAACAACAGCCTCTAGGCTTTTGGTGAAGGAAATTCAATTTCTTCTTCCTGACATGTTACTCATTCTTAATATTCACTTAAAATTTATTGCCACTTTTCCAAATAAGAGCAATATACCTAGTAGAAGCCTCTTCCTTCTGATAGCTTTTTATTTACTGACATAAATCTTACAGTTCAGCATCATTTTAAGAATCTACACTCACAAGGTATCAACTGGAATTGGAGCTAAGTCGAGCTCAGCTTTCTGCTCTCCAAAAACAGAGAGACAAAAAGGAAAACAGGTGCTCCCAGGAAGGCAGACAAACATTGTTTCCACGGAAATCACATGGCCACCATGCCCGAGTGCTGACAGCTACTTTGCCATCATAACGTTCTGATTATTCTAAATCTAGTTAGTACAATCACACTCATGCAGTCCTTGAAAAAATAAAAACAAATAGGAAATGCTACCTGAATGAGAAAGCACAAAGGATGGAGTGTATCAGGAACATGGAGATATTCAGAATGACTCACAACTATTGACAATATCAGATAAAAATCTAAGAGTCCTACTGGGAAACAGCATCATCTTTGAACTTAACAAAAAGCACAATGCCCTCACAGAATGCTAGCCACTCAAATACAATAATAAATATATGTAAATGGATGCCAGCTGTCGAACTTCTACAGGTAAAATAACATCCATTGCTTCTGGTTCTCCTCCCAAAACCTAATTTCCATCCTCTGACCATTCCTGTGGCTACTGGTGGAACCTTCCCAAACACTCTTGCATCCTCCCTAGGCTGGTTCCCAGATAAGCGGGCACGGTAGCCCATGGCTCTTGTTCTCCTCCCCAGTGGGGCCTAAATGATACAGTCATTTCATTATGATTTACATTCTATTTTTCAAATACAAAGTGAAATTTGAGCTGGCTAACAAGCCGTGTTTGAACAGTAAGGCTTCTGCATACAAAGTACATTTTCCACCGTCATCTGAACCAGGGTTCTCAGAGGGCTTAATCTGCAGCTAATTCAACACCTGTGGAGTCACTAGCTTTGCAAACTGAACACTGTGACCTGGGAGGCAAGTGGCTGGTCCCAGAAGGCTCCAGTCTCTCGCTGACACTATATATAGAGAACTAAACCTTCAGGATCCCCTCCCTGAGGAGTTCCAGCTCAGCCCTCTGTGGCTTCACAGGACAATCTTTGCCTCCATAAAAAAGGTGGGATCGATTCTCTGCTCAAGGAAAAAAGTGCCCAAGGGAGACACAGGAGAAAAAGCTTAGAGTGGACACCTTTCTAAATGACCCCACCATCTGAGCAAAAAGATGCCATCTATAAACCAGGAAAACAAGGCTGGTTTTTTTCCTGAGTGTCAAAGAATTGATGCTTTCGAACTGTGGTGCTGGAGAAGACTCTTGAGAGTCCCTTGAACAGCAAAGAGATCAAATCAGTCAATCCTGAAGGAAATAAACCCTGAATATGTTTTGGAAGGACTGATGCTGAAGCTGAAGCTCCAATACTTTGGCCACCTGATGTGAAGAGCTGACTCATTAGAAAAGACCCTGATGCTGGGAAAGCTTGAGGGAAAGAGGAGAAGTGAGTGACAAAGGATGAGACAGTTGGATGGCATCAGCGACTCAATGGACGTGAGTTTGAGCAAGCTCCGGGAGATAGTGAAGGACAGGGAAGCCTGGCGTGCTGCAGTCCATGGGGTCACAAAGAGTTGGACACGACTGAGCAAACTGAACTGAACTGATGAACCAGTAAGCAGTTCCCAGCCTTCAGAACTCTTGAGAAAAAAAATTCTGTCGTTTATAAGCCACCCACCTCTGGTATTTTGTTACAACAGCTGAACGGACTAAGCTAGGAGGCACAGGTACTTAAACTATGTCATAGTTGAGCCATCTGAGAGTTTTAACAAGGTAGCATTGGTCAACAGGATCTAGGGTTTCAGAAAAATTAAAGTGACTCTGCACTTTGAAAAGCCTCTGGTGTTTGGCAACTCAAATTAATTGGAGCTCTTTGGGCAAAGAGCATCAGTAGCATCGTTGGGCAGAAGCTGTGCTGTAAAGAGTTGCTAAGTGAGTTGAGCGAGGAAGTACAGCAGCTGAACGAGGTAGAAACATGATTTAAAGTCTCGTAGGGAAAGAGGGCAAGAAGATGGAGAGAAAAGAAAAAAGAATGAGAAAAAAGGGGGGCATTCTGAAACCACTGGGAGCCACCAGGTGAACTCACTGTTCCAGAAGTCAGAACTTCAGAGGAGAAATGCTCCCACTGTGTGTTGACAATAATACTACGTGTTGGCTTCCTTTGTCTTGTTTAGTTGTTACTTCGTGTTGGACTCTCTGCGACCCCAGGGACTGCACCATTAGCAGTTAAACAGAAAGATGAGCTCACAGAGGGATTTGCCTCCCAAGTATGAATGTTCTAACGTGCGTGTGCTCAGTCGTGTCCGACTCTTTGCGACCCCGTGGACTGTAGCCCACCAGGCTCCTCTGTCCATGGAATTCTCCAGGCAAGAACACTGGAGTGGCTAGCCATTTCTTCACAGTCTTCCTGACTCAGGGACTGAACCCTCGTCTCTGTGTCCCCTACACTGGCAGGCAGATTCTTTACTGCTGCGCCACTAGGGAAGCCTGACGTTCTAGACGATGCCACTAATATTCAACCCAAGACAGGGGTGCTGCCTATATTGCTACTCTGCCATCTTTTCAGGCCACCTCCCAGGGGCTGTGTCAAGCCGATCTGTCTTGGAGGGGCCCTGCCAGGATTAAACACACACACACACACAACAACCAACACACCAGACATCCACAGTGAGGGAATCGGGGCTGGACGTGTGCAAATACAATTCAAACCAACGCCCTCAACTGGAGGGAAGCACCGGTTTTAAAGAAATAGCCTCATTATCCTTTGCTCTGCAACCAAGGAGACTCACTAGAAAGAACATCTAATGTTGAGTGACAACTTCTTTCTGGAGTTTTACTTTTATACCTAGAAAAAATTACATACTAATGTATAACAACTTGACATTGAGGAAAATGCTGTGGCTACTTGAACCGATGGGCTCATCCCACCAGCAGTACGTTTCCTGGGTGGTCAGCTCCTCAGTGGCCTCCACTTCCTCTGGCACCTACCCTGGGGCAACGGCAAAATGACCCACGGCCCTCAAACCCACTCTGATGTCCAGGACCGTGCGTGACAAGCCACCTCTCCGTTTGTTTCTAGAACATTCCAGAAAGCTACAGAGAGAGGGGTCAAACACAGCAAGCAGGCACAGGACCGGAGCCTGGTGCTCAGCGCATCTCCCTTGCCCACGGCCACAGGGGAGGGCGGACAAGGTTTCTCAGACTATGACCCCTTCCCACGTTTCCCTAATCAGTCCACAGTCTGGGGCTGGCTTCCTCCTACTGCGCCTCTGGGGAGTAGTATCGCCAATCTGTTGCCAAGAAGCTGGCACACAGGACCGAGGTCCTCAAACACACCTGAAACGGGAAGGAAACATTCCCAGAGGTTCATCTTTAACCCAGACTCTGAGCTCCTTTGCAGCAAATTCCAGAGAACCAGAGGCAGCTGGGGGCAGGACACCAGAGCAATCACGGCAGCCTGCGGCCTCACTGCATCGGCACCCAGGACGGGGAGGCAGAGGGAACAGCACAGATAATTGAAACCACCAGGGGAATTTCTGGAACCGGATCCCATATCTCACACTGGAACGTGGCCAGGGTAGCAGGGCAGAACCTTCAGTCTCTGTAAACATACCACAGCGCTCTTCAAAATGAGGGAAAACTGACCTTCCTGGAGGTCCAGGGTTAAGACCCTATGCTCCCAGTGCAAGGAGCATGACTGGGGAAGATCCTGCATGTCACATGGGATTTTTTTTTTTTTTTTAATCAAATCCTTGTCTCCTTTATTTTTTTTTTTTTAAATATTATTTTATTAGCTGGAGGCCAATCACTTCACAACATTTCAGTGGGTTTTCTCATACATTGACATGAATCAGCCATATAGTTACACGTATTCCCCATCCCGATCCCCCCTCCCACCTCCCTCTCCACCCGACTCCTCAGGGTCCTCCCAGTGCACCAGGCCCGAGCACTTGACTCATGCATCCCACCTGGGCTGGTGGTCTGTTTCACCATAGATAATATACATGCTGTTCTTTCTAAACATCCCACCCTCACGTTCAGCCGTTAAAAAGAATTCATTTGAATCAGTCACATGGGATTTAAAAAAAAAAAAAAAAGCTACCTTTCTGATGAGTAGGAGTCATTTTCTTGCATCCTCCCTTGGGATGCTCTACAAGAAAACCAGCGTGGCGTGTGGATAGAGTTCCGGAGGAGGAGGCCAGAAAGCATCGCTCTGGCTGCACACTCACATGAGTCTGTTCTGTGACCCTGGGCCACTCGCTTGACCTCTCTGGACCTGTTGTTCCATCTGGACGTCAAGACAACTGGACCAAAATCTCTAAGGTCCTTTTCCAGTTCTAAAGCTCGGTGACTGCCATGTCAGGGGAGGAAGACAGCAAGAGAGACAAACAGTATCTGCTTTCACAGCTTAAGAGAAACAGTAAAGCTGGTGCATTCCTGACAACTCTGCCACTGCGCCGGGCATCAGCACCATGGTACGTTCTCCGCTGGATGAGGGAGCCACCTCCCTGTGGCTGGCAGTGTGTTCTCCGCCAGCAGGGCCTCCGTGGCCTTCAACAAGGAGGCCATACGCATGTGATGTGGCTTTTGGAAAGGCACCTCCTCCCCGTTTCCACTGTCCAGCAAGATATCCCTCATACATGTAATGATATAAACAGCAAACATTCTCTGAGCTCACACAATGTGCCAGACACTATTACACGCACTCTGGATGCATTCGTTCTTTAATCTCCATAACAACAACGTGAGCTAAGTACCAACATTTTCCTGATGATGCATGCACAAAGTTGGAATCGTCTGCCCAAGGTCATTCAGCTTCTAGGGCTTCTCTGGTAGCTTGGTGGTATAGAATCCGCCTGCCAATGCAGGAGACGTGGGTTTGATCCGTGGGTTGGGAAGATCTGATCCCCTGAAGAGGGAACCAGCAACCCACTCCAGTATTCTTGCCTGGGAAATCTCGTGGACAAAGGAGACTGGCAGGCTATGGTTCACGGGGTGGGAAAGACTTGGGCACGACTTAGTGACTAAACAACAACCACCACAGCTTCTAAGTGGGGCAGTCAGGTGAAAACTTGGGCTAATTCTGAGGTCTTCACCAATATTTTATACTGACCTGCTAATGGCAGTGTAAAATAGAAATTTTTTTTTCACCATTAATGAGCACCCCTATGCAGTGGGCTACTGTCAACATCAAGAGTATGTGGCCCTGTTTTAACAACATGGGAACACCAGACAGATCAAATCATGATGGGAAAGACAGATCTGGGTCTGACTTCCTGCTCTATGTACTTATGAGGCCTCTGGAAATTTCTTAAATAGTCCCAGCTCCTCAACTGTAAAATGTGAATAATATCCACTTCAGAGATTTATAGTGAAGATTACATAAAACAAGGCTCCTAAAAGTCCCAGCTAGTTTTTAAATGATGACAAAGTAGAATGTTTTGTTTTTAAGATCTCAAAGGGTAGATACATATGGCTCTAGACTTCAGATCACAAGGTTGGGACAAAAGCTTGAATTCTGATTTTAGAGCTATCAGTCTATTAATTTAATCAATTGACATCTATTACCTTTTTAAATCTATTGCTATTTCTTCCTACTTGTTGGAAGTCATAAGACTTTTTTTGGCTATTTGGCTTGTGAGATCTTAGTTCCCTGACCAGGGATCAAACCCAGGCTCTCAGCAATGAAAGCACGAAGTCCTAATCACTGGACCGTCAGCCAAGTCCCAGGAGTCATAAGACTTCTGATGCCCAAGGGCTGCATCTACAGTGAACAAAGTTGCCAAAGCAGTTTCCTAACAGAAAGGCAAGCTGGGGATCCTAAAAGATGGAGAATATCTCCACAATGTCTCCTCAGCTCCATCTCATCCAAATTACATTTTTTGCACCTCAGTTTCTCCTTCCACAAAATGGGTACAATTTCTGCTCTGAGCTCTCCCACCAACATATTCTGCACTCTTACAAAAGCATGATGAGAGTAGCAATGCCTAACATTTGCATAATCCCTAACACTGGAAGATTTTAATGTTTAAAAAGGCTTCTCTTATGCCTTATGATCTTATTTAGGCATCCAGACAGCAGATTATTGACAGCCTTGAAGGCATATTGACTAAATTAAGCCAAAAAAGTTTTTGCTCTTAAGTGGAAAGATGTAAAAAAAACTAAAATGCATTTAAAATGTGTGTAATGTATATGTAAATGTGTGTATCTACATATATATACCTGTGTCCATATTTATGCACATATACACATATATAAATGTGTACATTTAGCACATCAGCTCTGTAACCTTCAACAAGAATGAAAACACCACATCCACCACTGAACTTGTTTACAAATAAATATCCTTGACTGTTAGGATTCCTCAGTGAGACCTACCTCATGCCTGAATAATGTAGTCAACCTTATTTTTAAAATATGTATAAAAGAAAAATGTAAATAGCTAAAAATGAATATTAAATTCCATTTACCAAATCCCATATATATATATATACATACACACACTGTTTTAGAAATTATTTCTTTCAGTGTATATATAAAAACAGTCACCTAAGACCAGTCACCTTAGACTCTAATCTCAATCTTAGACTGACTTGGCGGACAAAAGTCAGTGACTCAGCTTTCAAATGGTAACTGTTTAAACTACCCAAAGGATAACCTTAGACTTTAAATATGTAAAATAAAGTCTATTCACCAAACTTTATAGAGTTTAAGCTAGATAATGAGTCATAAATAAAGCTTCACTAGAATCATTTATCCAAATAAGCAATGATGCAACTATGTAGAAAATAGAATTGACATAACCTAGAGTTTAACAGAAAAGAAACAGTGAACTTCTGGTGTGTATTTATTTCTTTCTCTGTATTTGCCATCCTGGTTTTATCCCAGGACTCCTTGTACTTAAGTCTTTCAGGTTGCCAAGGATCCTCCAATATAAGCTTTTCTGATTTTTTTGAAATATCAGACAAGATATGTATGTATATATGTGTACATACACACACAGTTATTTTGGAATCATTTAAATGAAATTTATATGAATCACTAGCTAAGTAAGTTGACTGAAAAAGAGAGAAAACACTTTCCAAGATAATAATAATTTAGAGGAATTTAAACCACCAACTAATCCACACAAGGGTTGAACTACCCAAGCACATAGTCAGATTAGATGACAGGGAGACAGGACACGGAAATAAGCATGCAAATAACTAACACTGTTTTTAAAAGTGTGATAAAACACAATGTTTCTTCAAATACCTTAAATATCTACAGAGTCATATATATAGTATAAAAGGTGGCAGGAACAGCCAGACTAGATTAAGTCAACTCTGTTGCTATAGAAGAATCATCTTCCCCTCAAACCTGGCTTGTCTTCTAGAAGGCTCCCCACCCCCACTGGCTGATGGAAAGCCCATGGAAGTCAGCAGAGGTTTCTTCCCTGCTTTCGTCTCTACTGAGTTAGCACTTGCACCCAGCGTTTATAACCCTCATTATCACCTGAATCCCCTCGATGCTCCCCACCTTGCCTTTAGTTCTGGGCTGGACTCTGGAAATCCATGGTCTCAGGAAGAGGACCTCACAGGCACAGTTGGGGGGACAGAGGTAAGCCTGGTGCCGTGGGGTCTCAGAGGGAAGGGCCCACCAGGGAGGGACAATCAGGGGGAACCCTGAAGAAGAGGATATCTCAAACTGAGGCTCAGCTCACTGAAGCAGAAAGGAAAGAGGAGAGGCAGGGGTCTGAATCATCTGTGTAGGAGTCACCTGTGCCTTTTGGAGGCATGAAGTTGAACTTGGCGGGCGGGGAGGTGAAAGCTGCTGATGGCAAAGTGGAGGGGAGGGTGCTGTTTACCAAGAAGTCTGGATCCCATCAAGCAAGTGACTTCACAGAATTAAGGTGGAGAGGGTCAACAGCAGATGTGCAATTAAAATCTCAAGTGCATAGAACTGGAAGGAGGCTTGAAGAAAGAGTCTGTCTGATCATGAGAGCCACACTTCACATGGTACTTGGGAAGCAGAAAACGCACGCAGGGAGACACTCCGGAGGTTCATGGTCCCTGGAAAGATAAACCACCGTTCCTGGCCAGACTAGTCTGAATATCCCTGTTGCAGCAAGGAACACCACCAATTCTAGTCTCCTCCTATTCACAGCAGTACCCAAGAAATTGATAGAACTCATAAAAATTCACTGATCCTGGATCGCACATTAAATTTTTTAAATGTTCCTGGACTATCTGCTATGGACAAAAAGCACCATGGGAAAGCCACTGGGAAGCATCACATGTATCCTCTTTTGGCTGTATAGTCACGTTGGCACGAGGTCAATTTTATTTCTTATACACATGCCCACTGTTAGGATGAAATAAATGATGGCCAGCAAATAGTGGTCTGGACAAAGCTGAGTTTACAGTCAGATCCATGGGGCTGGAAGAAATGCAGAAGCGAAATACAGAGTTAAAGAGGAGAAAGTTCACCAAACTCGGCAAGATTCCAAGGTCGGGTCTCCAGTAGGGCCGATGGAGTAGTGTTGGCTCTGGTGTATGTTTGATGCTTTCACCAAGCCTTGAGTGAACAGGTCCAAGATGGGCTGTGTCAACTTTCCAACGGGACTAGAGTCCTGCAGCTGATACACCTGCCTGCGCACACTCCAAGCTTGATAAGACTGTGACTTTAATCACAGACGCATGGAATGAAAATAATCACCACCAAATAACCTAACCACATCCCTCAACCTGTTTTGCTGGAATTGCATAGTTTTTCCCAAATTAACAGAACTTTCAGCAGAAGTTTTTCAGGGTAGCAAAGTGTTCCAGGATCATAATAGAGAGAGCGAGCCACCTCCTTACTTGTTATCGCATGGCCTCCAGACATTCCTTTTCACACTTCCTGCCTGTGTCCTTAATTCTGAGAGTATGTTTCCACAGGAAAGGTCTCTCTGTGCTGGAACACCATCTTCTAGGCAGATTAGATCCTTAAAAAGTTGTATTGGTGCCTGAGAAACTCAAGTATCAGCTTTACCAGCTTGGCCATTTTCAGTCATTGGAGAAGTGGTTTTGTTCGCTCTGAATCGATGAATTTCTATTGAAGTGTCTGTTTCTCTGACACACACAATAAACTGGCACTTGGCAGTGATTTAAAGAAGCAAACGGGCCAGCTTGCCATCAGAACAAAGCTGCAGGAGCAGAAGCAAGCCAGATTTAAATGAGTTAATTTACAGAAAAGCCGTTCTCTGAAGGCTAATACTTAATTCAAAACCAGCTGTCCTCTCCTTTGGGGGCTCAAGCTGCCTGCCTTGCCTCTAGTTAGTCTGTGCCGAGAGAAACATGTCTAGTCCAAGACAGCCAGGGAAGGAAGCTCCTGTAAGGAATGCCCAGGTCTCCAGAGCCTGGCTGTGGTGCTGACTCCTGCTCTCCCAAGAAGACAGCCTCACTGCCCTGCCTGCGATCCATCCTTGACCTTGGCCACAGCAGATGCTGGGCTTTGGTGTCTGCTGCCTTCAGCAGCCCTGATTCCCTTCAAATGGCGGGCTTGCCACTGAGAGTCCTGCTGACTTGACCAAGCCTTATGCCAGTCTCTCCAGTCTGGGAATGGCCATTACTGCCCCTACAACCCAGCCACCCTCAAAGAGCCAGGTTCTCACTCCTGAACCCAGCTAGTGGCTGGTGCCTGCTTCCCACTGAGGGGGATAACAGGGTCAAGTCAATTCTCCCTCTAAGTATGAACTCCAGCTCTTCAAGAGGAACCACAGTTGAGTTTGCTCCACTAAACAAGCCCTCTCACCTAAAGGAAGCATCATCTGGTGTGTGTGTGTGCACACATATATGCATGTTTACACCTGGTGTGTGTGTGTGTATGCGCACATATATGCATGTTTACATCTGCTGTGTATGTATGTGCACATATACGCAAGCTTATGTCTGGTGTGTGTGTGCATGTGCACATATACTCACGTTTACACATTTTTCCATACTGCTGGGCACATGAAGAACATCTTCATCCCCCTGGGAGGTGAGACCATGAGGCCAAGGCCCTAGAGCAGCTCTTCTCAACACTGACTTGGCTGCATTTAAGAGTCCTGGGATGGAGATGGGGTGCTTTTTAAAATTTCCCAGTAGCTACCATAACCTCCAAATCTATCTCAATTGGTCAGACTGGAGCCTGGGCCTCAGGATGTTTGCAAAAGATTCCTGGGTGATTTTAAAGTGCCCCCAGGGTTGAAAAACACTGATTTAGAGGGAAAAAGGCAGAGACCCTGAGCTGAGACTCCCCAGTGTATCCAAGATGAAGCACTTGCAGTTTAAAACCAGTTCCTACACAGGTGAGAATTCTCCCCCAGGAAAGATCATCTCTGCAGCCAATAAAGTAACCATTAGAACAGCATGGAATCCTGGGGCCATGTTTCATAAGTATAGTGACTCTTTAGCCAGTCCGAGCCTTGGTAATCCAACTATTAGGAAAAGGGTTACTCTGAAGACATTGGTTTTGCTTCTCTTATCTCCTATATTCCATCTTCATGCATTCCCTTCATCCGTCATTTCAGTGCAGGCTGTCTGTATATTTGCCTTTCTACTTTTCCAAAAAAGCTTTATGTGTTGCCTTGAAATTAGATTTGAGCACTGCCTGCCCTCTAAGTAAAGAATACCACAGAAACGATAAGCTCCATAATCCAGCGGTAACACTGACATTGTGATATTCCATAATGCAGAGAACACGCCCTTCACAGGACCTGAGCTAACCGTTCCTCCAGGGAAGGCTGGTGCTGAGCCATACAGACCCTGCCCGCTGCCAGTCAGACAGAAGCCCTCGATGTTACATAGCAACTGCCTACCATGAAGCCTGCCTCTTTTTATTCCCTCTGAGCTTGGTTTAATATCCACTTTTCAAGTAGGAGATTCATTTTGGAACTATTTTCAGGGCAAGAATAGAGACATCCGTAAGGATATATTAGCTACATTACTTTAATCCAATGAAAAACATAAATCTCTCACCCTGCAATAAACTCAGCACAGAGGAGGGCAAGCAGGCTCCCAGATGGGCCTCCTTAGATGAAAAATAGCCTGAAAATATACCAACGACCAGGGTATAAGACAGAATTTGGAATAATGCAGGCCTCTTTGGGATCCTGTCTTCAAGGATTTAGTTACAGAGGACCAAAGAATTTTTTAACACGTGGTTTCAGACAAATTTAACATCCAGCAAGCCCAGGTCACGACTGGGCTTCAGACCTCCTCTATCAACCCACCACTCCCAAGACCAGCGTGTCTGAATCAGAACTCACCACCTCCCTCCTGCTCCTGAATTTCTGATCTCAGTTAATGAGGTCGTTACCCACCCAGCTATCCAATCGGAAACCTGGCTGTTATCCTAGACTCAGTTCTTCCCTCAACTGTCTCCCCATTCCTCCTGAATCTCTAAGTCCTGGAGATTCCATTTTGCCTCTTGCATCCCAGCCCATAGATCCTATTTTAATGCACGGCCTCCTCAGTGCCTCCAATGGCCGCCTAACTGCTCCCCCGTGTAGTGGATCTTGCCCCACCAATCTATCCTTCTTCGTTCTGCGACAATAATCTTTACAAAACAATCCTGATCACGTTGCTCCTTCCATTAAAACACTTCAAGCTCTCCTCTGTCTGCAGGATAAAGTGGGGGTATACAGCATCCCATGATCCAACCTCCCCAACCTCAGGGCCCTCACATCTCACCTGGAACCCTCCACCTGGTCCATTGGGCTCCGTGGAGTTTCCAGCACACCAGCTTGCCTCCCATCTCCTTTCCTCTGTTTACCCCACCCCCTCCTGATTGGAATATTCCTCTGCCCTTCTTCCCTTAGCAAAATGTACTCACTGTCGAGACGCACCTCCTCCAGGAAGCCTTCTCTCACACCCAACCCCAAAGGGAGAAATGGGAAGCCCTACTCTTAAACCCCTGGTAAGACCTCTCATACAGTATCTATAGTGTCATTGCACTTATCTAGCTCCTGGAAGACAAGGATTGTACCTTGTTTTTTCAATCTCAGCACATAGCAGTGCCAACTGAGTCACAGGAATCTAATAAACATCAGTGAAATGAATGAATGTTTCAATGGTGGCTCTTGACAGTAGTTCCAAAACTATCTTTTCTACAACTAATATATTATACTTTGCTATCGACTGCTTATGACATGGGACAGACTCTTATTCTACTTGTAAATCATTCACAGGGACCAAAACCCATATAGGAGATATAGCCCCTTTTATCCCCTGAGAAATCACTGGTTTTCCATTCCTGAAAGAAGGGTCATACTTCAAGGCACCCCAATAGCAGAGACTGAGAACTATCAAAATAAGTGACTCCCAATCCCTGGTCCTCCCTTGCTTTGAACTGCCCTCTTGCTGGAAGTGTGTATCATTTGAGGGAGGCACAGGATGGAGGCACTACTTATGGCAGACAGACCAAGACAGGAGTCAAGACTGGTTTATGAAGTTTACATCTGCTGACCTTGCCCATGTAGACAGAAAATATCACCAAAAATAAAAACTGATCTCCTTGGTTTTGTGGCTTCTAAGTTCATGAGGGAGACACCCAAAAATACAGGCACCATCGTTGATTCAGCAATAGGCAGCCCTGGGTCCCAAGGTAGAACCTCTGGAAAGCTCTGAGCCCACCCAGATTTCCATCTAAAATGTCAAATATCTGCAACGTGGCTGAACTTAATATGCAGTCAAACCCCTCTTCTCCGGGTACTGATTTCACATTGGAAAATGGGCAATTTAAATAAATGTTTCATTAACATAGTGTTTTCCTGCTTGATGCTAATGTACATTGAGAAATTTGTTTTCCCAAATTCTTTGCTGCAGAATTATTTCATGCAGTCCTCACAGGACAACGTGAAACTCTTCAGGTCCCTAAGAGACCAAACAAATAAGAGAACATGCTTGTAATACAAAGTCCTATCGAGACCCATTTGTTCCAGAACACACATCACATATGCTGCAAGGACAGGAAGATCCCGACCACCTCGGTGGCGCTGGGCTTGTACCGATGGCAACAAAGCATCGTTCAGTGGGCACGGTTGGTTCCCAAGACACAGAAGTGGGAGAGTTTACTCAGGCAAGCCCAGACAGTGTGATACTTTGTTTTGAGACCCAGTAAGGCTTGTTCCCTTTCTGTTTCACTTATCTGTACAGGGATTCTTGCTCTGTGCTGATTTCAAATCCCCAAAATTTCAAGGATATTTCTAGCATCTTTTGCTAATAGGAGAGCTTAAAAACTTCATAGCACAATGCTCGGATACACTCCACTCACACAAAAGCAGGTCTCATATAAAAGTTTGTTCCCTCAAACCTTGGGAGACATGGGGGGAATGGCTCGACCATGAAAATGAGGGGAGAGGCCTGGACACCATGCTAATGGGAGACCATCTTTTGGGAGGATCCAACCACATCAGAACGGTTCTCTGCACCTTTGAGCTGGAGGTATTACTCTGACTTAGTTCTGAGATGCTGGGATAGGGCGTCCCAGGTAGCACTAGTGGCAAAGAACCCACTTGCCAAGCAGGAGACATAAGAGACCTGGGTTCAATCCCTGGGTCAGGAAGGTCCTCTAAAAGGGAAAGGCAACCCAATGCAGTATTCTTGCCTGGAGAATCCCATGGACAGAGAAGTCTGGCAGGCTACAATCCATGGGGTCACAAAGAGTTGGATATGACTGAAGCAACTTAGCACGCACGTAAGAAATAAACATTTGGTCACTGAGTTGACCAAAATATATTTCTCAAATATACATCTGGTCTTGTCCACAGGTCCCAACTTCCATCTCACAAAACTCTTGGAATTTCCTAAGTGTTGAGAGACAAAGGTGTCTTTGTTATGTGGACGAGGTGACTTTCAGAAGCACCAGGCTGGAGGCTATGTGTGTGTGTTAGTCACTTAGTCCTGTCTGACTCTTTGCGACCCCATGGACTGTAGCCAGCAAGGCTTCTCTGTCCATGGAATTCTCCAGGAGTGTGTTGTCTTTCCTTTCTCCAGGGGATCTTCCAAACCCAGGAATCAAACCTGGGTCTCCCAGATTGCAGACAGAATCTTTACCATCTGAGCCACCAGGGAAGCCCAGGCTGGAGGTGAGCTGCCAGGAGAACCAATCATGTGACTAGAGGGTTGGGGCTTTCATTCCATCCCCCAGATTTCCAGGGAGAGGAGAGGGGCTGGAGGTTGAATCAGTCACCAATGGCCGATGATTTTATCAATCACAACTATATAATGAAGCCTCCATAAAAGTCCTAAAGGACAAGTTTTTGTCCCTTTTTGGAGAGCTTGAGAGCTTCCACACGGGGGAACTAGAATGCTTCTGTGTTCCACGCTGGCCTCACGCTTCAGGAGGAAAGAAGTCTCTTTGTTCGGGACCCTGCCGTGTGTATCTCTTCATCTGGTTCTTGGTTCACATCCTTTAAGATCCTTTCATAATAATTTGACTGTTTAGTGAGTAAACGGGTTTTCCTGAGTTCTGCGAGCCATTCTAGCAAACTGATCAATGCCCAGGAGGGGGTCATGGGAGCCTCTGATTTAGAGCCAGTCAGTCAGAAGTATAGGCAACACGCAAGCTTGAGACAGCAGCCTGACGGGGGGTGGTCTTGTGGGACTGAGCCCTTCACCTGCGGGATCGGACTCTGTCTCCAGGTGGACAGCATCAGGATTGAGTGGAATTCTTGGACACCTGCTGGCAACTGAGAGCCGCTTGCTGGTGAGGGAAAACCCATGCACACTGGAACTGGGTCCAGGAACCCCATCCAGGTTCTATTACATGGGGAGCAAAACCAAAGTCAGTGAAGAGGTAAAGCAGGTAACCAGTGAGCTCGGGAACTTGCTGGGTGCCAGGTGCCAGGTGAGTGGCAAGAGCGAGGGGCCCACCAAAGACTGTGGAAATCACACTGGTGGGGCTGACTTCCCAGGCTGTGCCACATCTGAGCTGCAAGGCGATGGACAAGTGACTTTCATCTCTAACCCTCCTTCTTATAAAATGAAGCAACAACAACAAGAAACCAATAATAGTACTGGGCACAGTGGCAGAGGCAGCCACCCTTTCACTGAGCACTTACTCTGTAGCAAGTGCTGCACAGATACTCACTTAATCCTGACAACGCCTGGGGGATGTTATTAACTCCAGTTATGGAGCAGGTGTAGAGTTCAGAAACAGCCCAAGGTCACCTAGCTGGAGGGAGTGGCGGGGTCTCAGTTCAAAGCCAAGTCCATCTGACTGCCCTGTTCTTTGGAAAGAATAATGACCTCAAATGACTGCCACGAACATTAGGAGATGAAATACAATATGGAAAGTGCTCTGGACGCCCCATATAAACAGCAGTCAGGGTTAAAAAGCCCACTCCTCGCTGCAGGCCAGCATCCCGGTCGCCCTCTCTATCCACTGTAGCCTCCTCCTTCCCTTGCATGAAAAACCCTATCATCTGAGCATGACCCCCAGTGAGGGGGTGGGGAGGCTGTCCTCCTGCACTCACTTTCTCAGGACGGCGATCTCATTCTCAATGCTGCTTTCTTTGCCCTTCAGCGCCTTCTTGGGGATACACTTGACCGCAAAGAGTTTTCCAGTTGCCTTCTCTTCAGCTAAGACCACTTCTGAAAATGCCCCACTGTGAACAAAGAGGGAGAAAAAAAATCAGATTAGGTTCAGGAGATCTGGTGACTCCGGAGACAGCTCCTCTGATCCCACTACCAAAATCAAGAGTAATAGCAACAATAAGAAGGATCCCTGGTGATTTTTTTAATCCAACCACACTCCTAACCAAACGTCTTTATGCAAAGAGTAGACAGAGGCAAGGGTGACCGCTTGCAAAGGGACACGGGGATGTCCACGTGGGTGTGGCCACCTCCCCCGTCACCTGCCACTCTGAGAACAGCCAAGCAGTGATAACTCAGAAGCCACAGAAATGCTTCAGGAAGGTTCCTGCAGAAAAGACTGCACCCATCTGAAGCCATCACCACCCCCAACCCCAAGCAGACAAGAGGGTAACATTCAAATGTCTCGATTCCTCCCAGACCCTTTCAGTCCCAAGAGAATTTCAGAGCACTTCGCAAACCTGAAATTAATTCTCACAGATAGGTAAAAGTGTAATTAATGTGTACAACATGTGATATTGACACGGGTTAATTAATTGGTAGGGCTGGGCATGGCTCCAGTGAGCAGCTTATTACTTTTTTAAGTCAAACAAACAAAAACAAACATGATGCCCTGAGTCAGGGAGACTTTCCTGCCTGAAAAAATAAATCTTCCTCTGTGAGGTCAGAGCCCCAAACTGAAAATGTAACCAGAGCATTCAGGTCCAGAGATTACACATCCCCCGAGAGGTGGTCCAGGAGCCCCAGAGGCAGGCTTGTCCGTCCACCTGCCACCTTCTCTATCTCCAGCAGAAAACCTCGGGTGCCACTCTCGGGAGGAGCCACAGCTTCCCTAATGACTCAAACAAAAACAGACACCTTCGTGGTCTGCTGCAGATCTCAGTAACGTGGGCTTTGAGCAGGCCACAGAAAGTCACTGAGTTATCCTTGGTGCCCAGACTTTCAGGAGCAACTCCTATTTCCTCTGAGGGACACTAAACACAGCTGCTAAACAATTATGATCAGAGACAAACTCTCCGGCCACTAGAAGGACCAATGTCATCCCAACACTGGTGCCTTGGGGCCTTTGTCCTTCAGGCAACATCAAAGAGATGCCTAAGCAATGGATGAATGGATAAAGAAGATGGGGTACATATACACAACGCAGCACTACTCAGCCATAAAAGAGAACAAAATAATGCCATTTGCAGCAACATAGATGGACCTAAAGATCATAATACTGAGTGAAGTAAGTCAGACAGAGAAAGACTCACATCATGTGATATTGCTTAGTGTGAAATCTGAAAAAAAAATGCACAAATGAACCTATTTACAAAATAGAAATAGAGTCATAGATGCAGATAACTTACAGTTACCAAGGGGGGAAATGGGGGGCATGGGAAAAACTGGGAGATTGGGATTGACACATATACACTACTATATATAAAACAGACAATAAAGACCTCCTGCATAACACAGGAAACTCTACTCAATACTCTGTAATGGCCTATATGGGCAAAGAATCCAAAAAAGAGTGAATACCTGTACATGCATAACTGATTCACTCTGCTGTATACCCGAAATTAACACAACGTTGAAAATCAACTAAACTCCAATAAAAATTAATTAAAGAAAAAACACCAGATGCCTAAGCAAGAGCGGACTTTTCTCTCTCCATCCTGTGCCACCAGACAGGGAGAGGCATCTGTCCTGGAGCAAAGACAGACTTTAAATCCTTTCTAGTGGGAGGAATTCACCACTCAGTGCAATTAACTGTGAATCTTCGGGGCAAGTGTTCCTCCTGAACCCCAACTCTTGAGAGAGGAATCTGTCTTCAAGGCCTGCATCTAATTTAGAAAGCCAAGAGACAGAAGACAGGCAGTCCACAAAAGAACCAAATGGAATATGTCAGAGTAAAGATCACGGGCCAAGTCACAGTCTCCCCCCACCCCCCCGCCATGCCTCATACACAGACACCTTCTCGGCTCACCCAGAACAGCAATTATGAAACGGAAATACATAAAACCCAGGGCAGATTTATCAGGGTGATATATGGTATTAGACATTCCCAGTGGCATTTGGTCACTGCCAATGGCTTTCGCCCAAAAAAGCCAATTCATAACAACTTGAGGGAATCCTCCACCCAGCAGCTGCTCTTCCTGCTCATGTGTGTATGGGGATGAACTGAGGTGAATTCCCCTCCCAGTGAGGGCTCCTAGGGGGAAGGAATGTGAAGGGTTATGGACTCGCTCCCGGGGGAAGAGGGGATGGGAGGAACTGGGATTGACACACATATGCTACTGACACTATATATAAAGTAGACAACCAAGGGCAACCCACGGTACAGCAGAGGGAGCGCTTCTCGGAGCTCTCTGGTGGCCTAAGCGGGAAGGAAATCCAAACAGAGGGGATGTATGTACACATACGTGTGCTAAGTCACTTCAGGCACGTCCGACTCTTTGCAACCCCATGGACTGTAGCCTGCCAGGCTCCTCTGTCCACGGAATTCTCCAGGAAAGAACACTGAAGTGGGTCGCCATGCCCTCCTCCAGGGGATCCTCCCGACCCAGGGATGGAACCCGTGTCTCTTACGTCTCCTGCACTGGCAGGCGGGTTCTTCACCACTAGCGCTGCCTGGGAAGCCCATGTATATGTATAGCCGTACGGCAGGAACTAACACAGCATTGTAAAGGAACGATACTCTAATAAGAATTAATTCTTAAAAAATGGTTACACTGGAAAAATTTGAGAAGCCTTTTCACTCATTACCTCTCTAAAGGAGAAAGAAGTTATATGAGTAACTGGAGGCCCTGGATGTTACGTACCACTTGACATTTACAAAGCGCTTCGACCCATATCAATGAATCCAATTCACACGGCAACCCAAGAAGCGCGCAGGAAGTTCCTGCCGTCTGTTTTGCAGAGGAAGATACTGAGGCCCAGGCCATAAGGGTCAGAAAAGAAAACGCAGGTTTCCTAACCTTTCCCAGGGCCTTTTCAAGACACTCTGCTGGGCTGCTAGCAGGGAGCCTGCCCCACAAGAGGGGCGGGTGACAGAAAGGGAGGGTCAGACACTGCCTTTCGGTGAGCTGTCCTCCTGTCCTCCCGGCCCGGGGGTGCAAATCCACCTCACTGCCTCGCTGAGCCAAACGATGTGCATCTACCCAGCTTTAAGCTTTCCAAAGACAGAGCTCATAGGTCTTCAGGGGATATAAGATCAGCATAAATTGTTATTGTTCCTACAATAAACATAAATCACTGGAAGATACTTTCCCGTTCCAAGAAAGCTAATTAAAAATATCAGAAGAAGAAACTCATGAACGAAGAGTGGGGGCACTTTCAGTGTAATTACACAACAAAGTCAGGCATGTGTCTGCTTGTGTGTGGTGGGGGGAAGGAGAGGGAGACAGGCAGAGAGAGGAAGGCTGGGAGGAGGCTGGTCATGGGAAGGAAAACAGCAAGAAAAATTATCTGAGAGCCAGAAAGTCTCCAGATAACCCAGGGAGATAAATTCCTAAGAATGCAAGTAGGGACTGACAGTTACCAAGTTATACAAAATAAGGGAGGTCAGAGCAGGTCGCACTCCAGGGCTGTAAGATATAAGGGCTGGGCATTTCATACTGAGCGGGAGAGCCTTTCAGCCAGACTGAGCCACGCTTGAAGCTTGAACTGGGGGTCTGTGTGGCGGCCACTTCTCCCTGGCACCCCCCTGTCCTCCTTCCGTGATCTGACTCTTCCCTTTGTCACCCCTCGACTAGAACCAGGAGGGCTGGCCACTGGGAGGTGGCAGGGGTCTACCAAATGCTATACCCAGGGCTCTCCTGCTGCTCACCCGATCAGTCTCTCATGTGACCTCTGACGGCGGGAGCCTCCTTCCTAAAACTCCCTCCTCCTTAGTTCTACGACAGCTCTCTCCTTCCATCTGTACATCCAGCTTCTCTCATCGCCACCTGTTCCTTCTCGTCTCATCAAATGTCAGCGATCCCCTAAGTCCCATCCTCAGTCCAGTCTTCATCCTATTCTATGCCCTCCCCAGGGAAATCTGGGGATGTTTCCTGTTTCCACACCACCACCCATCTCCTCATGGCCCCCTAACCTTGATCTAAATTGTAACCTCCCTCATCTCATCTCGTGTGCAAATCTCACCTTTCCAGCTGCCTACTAGGGCCCTAGTATCTTCTTCCCCAAACTTCTCTCTCTTATACTCATTCTCATTTCTGTAGATTAAGGAAACCAGCCTAGAACTCAACCTCATTCCTTTCCCACATCCATCACCAAGTAGATCCAGGTTTCCACTAACAAGACTCTCAGATGACCATCTGTCTTTCCATCCCTACACCACTGCTTTGAGTTCCAGTTATTCCACTCAGGACTGACTCTCTCCTGGCTCCTCTGGCCTCAGCAAGCCTACTTCCCACCACTATCTTCTACCTATTCCTGGAATTATTTTTCCAAAGCAAAGATCTGATTATGTGGCTACCCTA
Source organism: Muntiacus reevesi (assembly GCF_963930625.1). Classification (NCBI taxonomy): domain Eukaryota; kingdom Metazoa; phylum Chordata; class Mammalia; order Artiodactyla; family Cervidae; genus Muntiacus; species Muntiacus reevesi. The sequence goes on along the minus strand of NC_089250.1, from coordinate 16,861,142 downwards.
CTTAAAACACTGAGGCTTCAAGTCTACAAAGGATAAAGTTTAAACTCCTTTGCAAGTTTTCATGGTGTTCAAAGGGCTTCCTGGTGGCTTAGACAGTAAAGAATCTGCCTGCAATGCAGGAGATCTAGGTTTGATCTCTGAGTTGGAAGATCCCCCGGGGAAGGAAATGGCAACCCACTTCAGAATTCTTGCCTGGAGAATTATATGCACAGAGGAGCCTGGCAGGCTATAGTCCATGGGGACACGACTGAGTGACCAATACTTTCACTTCCATGACATTCAAAGCTCTCCCCAATTTGACCCCAACCTGCAAGCTCCTCCACCAGTAGGCCATCCTCCCCAGCAAAAGCGTGCCCCACCATGCACACATCATCTCCACTCAACCACAAAGGTCAGCCGGCATTTCCCAAATACACCCATGCCCTTTCACACCACTTGAGATGGGTTCCAGTCCACCCATCTCCTCTCTTTCTTGAATACCATTCCTTTTTCTTTCGTTTGGCAAAACTCTGTTTATATTTTAAAGGGCCTCATTGATGTATTTCCTTATCTTTGAAGGCTTTCTCAATTGTTTTCCCCTCAGACAGAATGAGGCCCTCAATCTGAGGCTCACACACTTGACTCATACCTCTATTGCCTTATGCACACATGCCATTTGTGGCCTTTTGTGTGTCTGCCTATATGCGAGCAGAACTCCTAAGTTGTTCTCTTCTGTGTCTCCATTCCTAACAATGTTTGGCACTAAGCGATGCCCACGGCAGTTTGATGATCACCATTACCTGAGGTTCTCCTCGGATTCTCCCCTACGCTGCAGATGGACCAAGTACATGATGTTCTTGAATGACCTTCTACTCAGTGTAGGGGAAAATACTGTTCCTTTCCTCCTTTATAATGTAGCCCTCTGAGTTTCTGTGCAAGCCTATGCAGAAAGATACTCAAAGGTTTCTCTCAAAGCATAAAAATTCTTTGCACCTTTCCAGATACATTTTAAACTGTATGCCTATGTACCTGAATGTTTAAATCATATTCTACAGTTGGATAATCCTGAGGTCACTAATTTGTGAATTTATGGCATGATATTTCTCCCCATAAATCATTATCTTGATTATAGAAGTAAAATTCATTAGGAAAATGGAGAGGGCAGATTTTTAGATAGGTAAAGGACTTTAGGAAATGCATAATCATGGGGGAAATAAAAATCCCAGGGACTTGAAAATGGTATTTCTTCAAGTTGTGACAAGGTATTTCTTTGAGTTTCAAAGAAAACTATTCTATTTTTTAAAAACACACCACATTTCCAATTAAATTAAATCTTTATGATGAACTACTGAAAAGGTCAAAGAAAAAAATTCTTCATGAAGTGCTAAATATTTTCATCTCCTGAAGATAAGCTGCACAAATTACAAAAGCTGAATCTTTCCCCCTTTTCTTCCACATTTCAAAGCAAATCACATCATCACCCAGAGGTGCACCTTACTCTGATTATAAGCCAGGCACATAGGAGAAAATAAACAATTTTGAGAGCTGAATTTCCAAGACTCGAGGGAAATGTCGTATTTTCTATATTGACTAAAGAATTCTAAATGACTCCTCTTGCTTCTAACTTCATAAATAATGGCTCTGAAAAAGACTGCTTTGTTTTTGCTTTATCTATTTAGTTGTACGGAGAAGGCAATGGCACCCCACTCCAGTATTCTTGCCTGGAAAATTCCATGGACGGAGGAGCCTGGTGGGCTACAGTCCATGGGTCGCTAAGAGTGGGACACGACTGAGAGACTTCACTTTCACTTTTCACTTTCATGCACTGGAGAAGGAAATGGCGACCCACTCCAGTGTTCTTGCCTGGAGAATCCCAGGGAAGGGGGACCATGGTGGGCTGCCGTCTAGGGGGTCGCACAGAGTCAGACACGACTGAAGTGACTTAGCAGCAGCAGCAGTTAGTTGTAAGAATGGAATCCTGTTGTTGTAATGAGAACTATCCACCCCATAGGCTATCCATGCTATAAAGTTCAGTCAGTGATTGGCACCCAATTCTCTATCAGTGAAATGATTCCCAACTCCCAATTGACTAATGGAAAAGCAAACAAAGAAGTGGATCAGGCTCCAGAAAGTCCTTATATTCTTGAGCTCCCTGGAAAAGCAGCACAAAATCCATGTGCGCCAAAGATACCTTGATTTAAACAGACATTTAAGGGTTTTGTGAACCACAGTTAGACATCGACCTTCCAGGTGTTAAAGAAAACTCCTAGGGCCATTCAGAGCACCTTACCTCCATATGTGCTGCAACATATTGAGACTAGAACTCAGAGCAAAGCCACACCCACAGATTCACTGGATAACACAACTATTCACTACCAATTCTGATCATAAAAAGTAAACACAAGAATCTATAGGGAGGAGGGATAAATTAGGAATATGGGATAACAAATATATACCACTACATATAAAGTAGATAAACAAGGATTTACTGTATAGCACAGGGAACTATATTCAATATCTTGTAATAATCTATAATAGAAAATCTATAATAAAATACATACACACATATATATGGACAACTGAATCACTGTGTTGTATACCTGAAACTAACACAATATTTTAAATCAACTTTTATTTAATTTAATGTAAATTAAATAAATACTTTAATTTTTTAAAAAGAGGATCCCTGGATTCTGCTTTCTCAATTACTACCATCTATAATCTGAAGTTGTTGTGAACAAATATCAGTTAGTACCTAAGAAGAGGAGCTGATGTGCTGGTTCCCCTAAGTGCACATAATGTTAAAATAAACTCTTTTCACAAACAAGAGCAATTTCATCACAAAATATACAAACATTTAGTCTCTGACCACCTTCTATGACTTGTGTATTTTTGGTGCTCCCCACACGTCCATATGACTGAACTGGTGAAACCTCTAAAAGACACCGCTGATTTTTTAACAAAGTCAGGAATTCCAGAGCTGTCTTTCTGATTCATGAGAGTACACTAAAGTGGCCACTCGATAAAATTATATCCATCCCAAATTAGACCAAGAAATAATCAGATGCTGCTGAAATGATCTGCCCTATTAGTTTAGAGCCAGCTATTACTTGTCCATTAGGTTTCCAAGCTTCTGAATCATTCTACATGCAAATCAGATTGGTTGTGTTATTATCTTTATTAACACCATCACCTCTAGCCCACTGCCACTACTACAATGTGCAACTGGACAGACAGATGTTACCCCAGGCTCTGGACCATAAATCTAAAATGTTCTTTTCCACTAAGCCTACTATTTTTCCCAGTGTCAGGCCAGGACAATATTAAGGGTTGATGGAGAGGAAAAGAAAAAAAAAATCTAAACAGTAGAAATGAAGTTGGTAATATTTGGCTTGAGACAACAAAGAAACAAAGAGGTGCCTTTGAGACCTCTTGTTTCAGAGCAGAATCAATCTTAAAATAGGAAAACTTGTGTGCTCACCCCAATAGTTGTCTTACTGACCCCGGAGAATCCAAATGGACAATAACAGTAGTGGAGTCAGATGGTCTCGGTGTCTAAACTCCCCAGGCAGGAATAAGGCAATTTTAGAAGTGGCATTAACTCTTTCTGGTAGAATCTTCACTAATTCATATACCACGCATGACATTGTATGCTAGTTCAGTCCAGTGACCTAAAGAAAGTCATGTCCAAATGAATAAAGCTCTGACAAGCAAGCAAAGAGAGAAGTCTTAATTCAACGATAAAAATGTGTGCATGAAAACTGGCATCACTTTATTAACAGATATAACATCTATTACTTTCAGTATGTTTCCTCAAACCCTCCATTTGACAATTACATAGTACATGATAGTTCATGGCAACGCTTCAGCAAGAAGTAACACAAACTTCCTCTTTTAAAAAAAAAAAAAAAGAAGAAGAAAGTATAACAAGCCCTCATTAATTTTGACCTGTGTCTCACCAGCCAGCTCACATAAGCAACATTTTCTTAACTTTAGTAAGGAAGATTCCCATTAAAAATAGTTATTCTTTTTCACCCAGAAATACCCTCTTCTTCTTTAACTGGCAAATTCCACAATGACTAGCCACCGGATTCTAAAACAGCTTCAAGAGCCATGTCAGAAATGTTCTTAAACATCCATCCGATTAGCGTGATTGTTGCCCAGATCAATTCTCATTCCAAGTACGTCCCGCATCTAAAACCACTGGAGCGGGCGATGGCAATGCTCGTCACAGGGAAAGCTGCAAAATAGCACTGTCTTGCAGGTGACAACTTGGGTTTCTTAAGGTTTTTCTTGGTGCTAAATCTTTCCAGCTAACTGCTTCACCGATCCAAATGCAGAAGAGAAATCAATTCCAAATGAATGCCTCCTGCCATATTTTAAAGAACACACTTCATTTAATAGCACAACTTTCCCCCTCCCTTCCCTGCTGTGGTCCCATGTCTTCTCCCTGCTCTTTGCCAGTCACTTCTGAAAGGCTGATTCGGAACTCAAGTGAGTCAGTCATTTTCTCCTCAGCACATCCACAGGGAGCATTCATGGAAGCCTGGTTTTTGGAGGTGATGGCAGAATAAAAGATTCCGTTCTCCTGGGATTACAGAATCTCCTTGTAGTCATGGCTAAAGGGCCGGCAACACTGAAAGGCACATAAGGTATCCTTGTGGGTCATACTTGCCTTTGCTGCAAGAACACCTTTTACTCGGATGATGGGGTGATGACTTGGATGAAACTAAGCTCCCAGTATCTTCTCTATGTTCCTTGGTCAACCATGCAGACCTCTGAGACCTGCAAGCCTTCACAGATCTCCTCTTTGGCCAAGATTCTCCTGACAGAGGTGGCTCTTCAGAATGCCCCGGCCCTTTCTCACTCCCATTTCTCACGGCAGGGAAACCAGACCTAGTGTACATTCATGCCCCACTGCTAAGAAGATCCAGCATGCCCCTGATGCCAAATCCACAGGCTTCGGAGAGACTGGGAACAAGAGGTGGGCAAAACCATAACCCCGAAGCCACGAGGGACATTTATGGTTAACCCAGCTGGCCATGCCTCATACGGTCATTTTCACTCACTGGTAGGCTTGTATTTGAAACCCTCTTTTAAGCTTCTTTGAATTCTTGCTCAGGGCAGATGCAACAATAGGTAACTTCAAGGGAAATGCCCTTGAGCTCCATGACAACCAAACTTACACAGCAAGGTACCCTTTCATTAGTCTTTAAGCTCCCCCATTAAAAAAATAGAGAGAGAGAGTCCTTATTGGTATAATAATTACTACATTAAAGAGACATTTGACTGTATCTATAGAAAGAAAACAGGAGACCTAATAAAACTTGGTTTTAAAAAAACCAATAAAAGTTTGAAGTAGCATAGCACTATAAATATCCTAAATATCATCAAACCTCAGAGATATTGCAGTTTTTGGTTTGAGACCACCAAAATAAAGCAAATATCACAAAAAAGTCACATGGATTCTTTGGTTTCTCAGTGCATATAAAAGTTATGCTTATGCTACATTGAGGTCTATTAGGTATACAACAGCATTACATCTAAAAAAGCAATGGACATACCTTAATTTTAAAATATTCATTGCTAAAAAGTGCTAACATCTGAGCCTTCAGTAAGTTGTTGTCTTTCTGCAGTAGTGACATCAAACATCACTGATCACAGATCACCATCACAAACACTCTAATATTTTAAAAGTTTGAAACATCGTGAGAATTGCCAAAATGGGACACAGAGACATGAACTGGGCCAATATTGTTAGAAAAATGGCACCAACTAACTTGCTCAATGCAGGGTTGCCCTAGACCTTCCACTTAGTAGAAAATGCAGTGAAACACAATAAAATGAAGCAAAACAAAATGAAGTCTGCTTGTGTCCATCAACAGGAAATTGAGTAAATTACAGCCTAAAAATACAAGGAACTATTATGCAGTCATTTAAAATAACTAAGCAGGCTTATGTGGGCTAATATGGAATTGTACCTAGTTGTACCCAAGGAAGACTTCCTTCCCACCCATCTTACTAAGTACCCAGTGTATGTACATGCATTGTTTTTCCATTAAAAGTTATTTAATGAGGTAGAGAAAATTTTGGAAAAAGACAGAGAACAATCAATAACTATCTATGCAAAATGACTATCCATCTAGTTAAAGGCTTATACTAGAAGTCTAGACAGATTAACCAACTAGTTATATGTTATTGACAAAATGTCAACAACAATCCCACTACAAAGCCAAGTTGACGCTTGTGCTAAGAGGATAACCCATCTGTCCAAATTAGGTTGGTGTGACTAGTGACTCAGCCTCGCAACCTGGCTCACAATAGCCTGAACACCTTCACCAATGCAGAAATTCCATGGCTTTTTGAAGAAAACCTCTTCTTCACAGAGGTCATTCATACATAACACTACGAAACTCACTCCAGGGCAAGAGAAATTTGAAACAGGCCCTGAAGGATGAGTGTGTTTCAATACACACAAATGTCAGGGAACAGAGGAAAGTCAAGAAAGACTAGTGGACAAAAGCTGAACAATGTGGCAGATGTTACATGCAAGAGGAGCGTGGGAGGAGGATAATTAACCAGGAGGAGACAACGCTAAGAACATGCTATATGTGCTCATGTGCGTGTAAAGCTACAAAACACATCCTCTCTGTCCACAGCACTGCAGCAGCCTTCGGTAGACAGAAAGAGCAGTGTCCCCCTAAAGATGACCATGTTCTAATCCCTGGAGCCTGTGAATATTAGCTTCACAGCAAAAGGGACTTGGCATCTTTGATGAGGTTAAGGGATTTTAAATCGGGAGAGTACCCTGGATTATCTGGGTGGCCAATGTAATGACAATGGTCCCTATAAGTTAAAGCCTAGTTAAAGGCTTATACTAGAAGTCTAGACAGATTAACCAACTAGTTATATGTTATTGACAAAATGTCAACAACAATCCCACTACAAAGCCAAGTTGACGCTTGTGCTAAGAGGATAACCCATCTGTCCAAATTAGTGGAAGGAAGTGGAAGGAAGGTCAGAATCAGAGAAGGACATGGGGTTCCAGAAGCAGCAGTCAGGGGGCTTCCCTGGTGGTGCAGTGGCTAAGACTCCATGCTCCCAATGCAGGGCGCCTGTGTCGAATCTCTGATCAGGGAACTAGATCCCACATGCATGCCTGCTCCAAGTAAGACTCAGGTGGGGTGGGGAGGGAGAGAGGGAGGCGAGAGAGAGAGAGAGAGAGAGAAAGGAAGGAAGGAGCAGCGGTCAGAGTGATGCAAAAGGGGCTGTGAGCTGGGAACACAGGCAACCTCTAGAAGCTAGGAAAGACAACGGACAGGTTTTCCCCAAGGCCCTCCAGAAAGAACACAGCCCAGCAACTCTTTGGTTTTAGCCCTGTAATGCCCACTTCAGAGTTTCTGACCAGAACTATTAAGTCACTAGGTCTGTGGTACTCTGTCAGAGCAGCAAGAGGAAACTACTACAAACCCCTAGTATTCGTATTCATCCCCATTTTACAGATGAGAACACTGAACTCATCAAGGTCCAAAAACTTGCCCAAATCTCAAAGCCAGGGACTGGAGGAGCCAGGACTCAAACCCAGGTGTAAGGGTGGAATAGAAAGCAGTGGCTGGACAGGGAACTTGCAGTCACACTGTGAACATCATAGTCGGAAGGAAGAGTGTCACTTCGTGCAGTGGGTAGTCAGAAGGCATGAGGTTCTGAGCTAACAGGGGAAATGAACAGAACTGACTGACATTCTCAAGCCAGTCTGATGTATCACAGGTAATCTTGCTTGTCTTTTTTCATCATTCTGAACAGAAACAGAGATGGGTCCTCCCTGTCACAGTGATATGATATGGCTTTGCCCTGCAGGACGTTCATTGACGGCAAACATTTCCCTATTTGTAGTCCTGAATAATATAACGACAATTTTCACGAAGAAAAATCCCTTCTCTTTCTTTTTACTTTAGTGATTGTTCCTAACTGGCTGCATCATCACACACTAAGCTGACGAAATGGTCCGCACATCTTCCCATCGTTGAGCTGCACATTGAACAGGCTGGAGACAGAACCTGGATCCAGGTTATTCTGTGCTCCCTTATAGGTGCAAAGCTTCAGCCTAGAGAACAATGCTCTTCCCCTAAAAAGATTGGTTATTGAGAAAAGAATGAAGCTTCCCTAACCTAGATTATCCCCCACCACCACCATCAACATCATCATCTATATTGCTTACTAAAGAAAAGTGAAAAGTGAAAGTGAAGTCGCTCAGTCGTGGACGACTCTTTGCGACCCCATGGACTATAGCCCACCAGGCTCCTCTGTCCCTGGGATTCTCCAGGCAAGAATACTGGAGTGGGTTGCCATTTCCTTCTCCAGGAGATCTTCCCGACCCAGGGATTTTACTGGGGTCTCCCGCATTGTAGTCAGACACTTAACCATCTGAGCTATCAGAGAAGTGCACTGTTTACTAAAGCCTTATTAAAAGCTTACTTTGAAAACTCTTTGCCAACAGTTTTCTAATTCTACCAATAACCCTGTGTGACTGCATCATACCCACATGACAATTGACAAAACGGAAGTTCCAAGAGCTTCAAACTTTTGCTAATCAGTTAATCAACTGACAGTCGAACTCTGGTTTGATGCCAAAGCCACACTTTTTCATTTATAAAACTATGCCACCTCCACAAGTAGAGTTCATTTCATAATTCATGAAGGATAAAGAAGAGTGGGTGGGGTGCAGAGGTTTTTCTCACTCTATTTCATCCCCAAATTGTCCAACTTCTCACCCATGCTGTGTCAATGACGATCTGCTTCTAATGGGTAAATTCACTTCTTAATCTGTGAACAGAACCCCAGGAATCTTGGTTTTCTGACACTGTTTGTCCATTTAAATCCCAAGGAGCCAAGGCACAAAGTTCTCCTTCCCACTTCCAGGAACCCACATGCTGTGTAAGGAGGGTGGGAGAATTTTCAGTTTGGACTTTCTGTCCATGTTCCTAAGCTACTCCTCCAGGTTTTCAAATTAGGCCCCCTCCTTACTGCCTTTATATCTTAATAATCTACACACTAATGTTCATGCCTTTCAAAAGTATGAAAACTTGGTAGACTCGAGATCAACCCTGATGGGGCCCCACCTGCTGAGCCCTTCTCTTTCTAAACTGCCCACACACCCCATTCTTCACCTCCCCATGAAGGGAATCAACTTAATCTTCAAACGCAATGGCCATGTGCTCCGTTCCCTCTAGTAGCATCATCACATTAACATTATCCCAGATCAAAGAAAAGTTCCTACATCCATCCACAGGCTCTAGCGTCTTGCTGGAAAGCTTTCCTTGCTTGTCAACCACAGACGCACCAACTACTAAACAATTTGCTGTGAGGGGTTGATGACGACATTATCTCCAGCCAAAAACAGTGGAGGGCACCTGCCTAGCAGTGCCCCAAAAAGCACAAGAGCTTCATTTGAGGTACTGATACCTCTGCATGGAAAATGAAAGCCAGAAGCCTGGGGATATGGTTCATTGGGCTTTTCTCCATGACTTGACCATGAGACCATCACAGAGACCAGGGAAAGGAATATGGGGGTAACCTTGCCCCTGCCAGCCCTCCCTAAGTCCCAGGCCCCAGGAACAGTGACCTGGATGCTCTGATGCCCAGACAGCCCACTGGCCCTCTCGGCTTCTCCCAATAGGACTGATAAGTACACGTGTCTCTCCCAGTGCAAGGGGGATGCCATCTTTAGAAACTCCAGGATCCCATCCCTCTGACAACGCTCTATTCAAGTTTGGGTTTCTTTGAGATTTCTAAAAGGTAAAACAGGGTCAACCCTCCAAGCAGTGAGGTTCCCCAGAGCTGGGGAGGGACTCCAAAAGGCTTGTCTGCCCCCAGAATATCTCCCCGCCTTTGCCCACTAAGGCACCTGAGCCACTTCTTTGTCTAAGGGGCATACCTCCTGCCCTCCCCTCCGAAGTCCAGGAGCATGGCCTGGGCACATGCCACATTCACACCTGCTCAGCAGGAAGTCCTTAATGACACTGGGGACCAACTGGAGTCTAAACACTAGTCAGTTCTGGCCTGTGAAGATGAACTTCACTCACAGAGAAACGAGCTACAAGTGTCACTGACCACTGTTTCCTGGAGGTGGTGACAGATGGGAGCAAATGTCCCCAGGCCCTGCTGCTGCCTAGGGAGCAGGTCCCCCACCGTGAGCCCCCAGTGAGGACAAAGGCCAGGCTGCTTGGCCAGCACACAGGCAGTGAGCATCTGCCAGGCCCTGCGGAGAGGGAGGGAGGCAGATGAAGTGAGTTTTCTGCCAGGGAAGCTCCCAGGCCGGTGACAAGGAAGGCAGAACATAAACAAACATATATGTCAGGCGTTGGTCAGAGCTAGGAAAAAAGATAAAGTGCAGGGGCGAAATATATATATAAAACAGCATGGATGTTTCTAGATGAGGTGGCCAGGGAAGGCCTCTGTGCTGAGAACTGAATGGAACAAGGAAGAGGGATATTCCAGAAGCATATCTGGAAGACTTTTCCAGGATGAACGCAAGGCCCTGGGCTGACGAGGATCCCAGCTTGGTAAAGAGCAGGCAGTCAGGGTGCCTGGAGTGTGGGAAGGAGGAGGGGGAGGAGCCTGGGAAGTTCAGACAGAGCATTAGGGCTTCTGTGCCATGGTCAGGGGGTTGGTAGGGTGGAGGGTTTTCCCCTCTGAGTGATGTACAAACCCACTTGTTAGAAGATACAACTTTCTTCTGAGAGAGAACTTTTTTAAAAAGGCACAAAGACTTGTGTCAAGTCCAGCACTGTCTTCACAAATGCCACTATTTGGTCATTCTCATGCTCCCTAAAAAGTAGAATTCATACCCATTTAGTTCAAATTCCTCACAAAGCTATGACAAGGCCCTTCGTTCTTGCCCAGGTTATTTCACAAAGCTGCTCAGATGGGCCTCTTTAGGCCTCAGTTTTGCCATCTACACAATGGGGATGATGTTCTACCTGCTGCACCAAATAAGAGTCGTAAAGGCAATGGACGCCAGGCCCGCCCTCAGACTCCCCTGTGAGCAGGGGCTCGAAACCCAGAACTTAAGAGCTCCACACCCACACTGTCTGCACCCCATCTCCTGCATGGTGCTGGCTGAAGGGGGAATAAAAATGAATCTGCATCTCACTGTTCATCTGCCAGACACCTAGCCACTGGTCTGCAACCCCTCAGGCCCTTCCTGGAACTGGCACTTCGCCTTATAATGGCTCAAGTCATGTCACAGATCAACAAGAGGAGGCTATGAAAATGTATCTCACACACACACACACATACAGTGTGATGCTAAAGTGATTTAACTTTCTTTTTTCATTCGCCACAGACTTGAAAAGTCCACTTAAAAATAGAAATTGGATCCACAAATTGTTTTCACCATGAAATCAGATCCACTTCTCCAGCAACAGCAAAATGAACTCCCTTCCTCCAACCCTGGCTGCCTTCCTTTCTTCTCCAGGAACAAATCACTGTGCCTCAACCTTCATAAGTGACAGGAGCGCGGAATGGAAGAGATCAGCTGTCAGGAGGCTTCAGTGTCAGCATTCTCCTGAGGGTAAATATCAGGGACGATTATAATGGCCTTATTTCTTTACTTGATTTTTCAAACAAAAATACCAATCCAGAACTTCCTCCTAAGTGCGAGCAACTGTCGGCTGGCTGTGTCTTTCTCCCTCTCCGAGAGCTTCACAGCATTTGAATGGGAAAGATCAAAGTGTCATCTTGAAAGAGAAAAGATGAGAACGCATGTCATGGCATGGTTCTTCAGCAGAGCATTTGATATAGCATCCAAGCCAACGCTGTTTAGTCAGTGAGTTCCCAGGCCTTAGCCAGGTTGTATTTACATATCAAGAAAACCTGCACTGCTTAAAATTCCCAGTTAAAAAAACAGAACTGGTAGAAATGCTTTAGGAAAAAAGAATTAGAAGGTATGTGCAAGTTAACATTTTTAAGCAGGGCACAAAATGACAAAAAAAAATCTACTGCAGAACAGAAAATATTCAAGTCTTATGAATTAAAAATGGGGCAACAGTAGAAGACACTGTAAGTAAAGTAAAAAAAAAAGATACGATGAGATAGAAACACAAATTTTGAGTAAAGCTGGAATGGTACATTCATATCATGGAATATTACACAGCTATTGAAAAGAATGAGTTAGTTATATGAATTTATCTAGAGGAATGTAATACTCCTAATTTATCTATACAGATACCACTGCAATCTATAAGACAGAGTTAACATCCCTCTAATTCCAAGGGTTTCCCAGTAAGACAACTCCAGGGGGTGCAACTTACAGAATTCATGCTCAGCAGAGATACTCTGGTCCTGCAAATTGACGTGAACCAGGATACAAATATGAAGTTCACAGAATGGCCAATGAACATATAAACTGATGCTAAACCTTCCCAGTGGTCCAGACAAAAAGCTAAATAAAACTTCAACAGACTAGCTTCCTTCTCTAAGGTTGAAAAAAGGTCAGTTTACGTGGGAAATCTGCTGTCTACAAACTGTTAACAACATTTTTGGAAATGAACTGGCTATTCCTGTTCAATTTCCTTTTAAGAAATCCATCCTTTAGAAATAAAAGCATTCTAAAAGGAAACAGATATAAATATGCTGATTATAGCACTATAAGAGATGGAAAATAATGAAAACAGCATGAATTTCCAGTAATACTGGAATGGTACATCCATAGCACGGAATGTAACATGGGTATGAAAAAGAATGAGTTAAGAGTTATATGTATTTATCTAGCAGGATGTAATATTAAATGTATCTATAAGAATATAGATACCTCAAACAACAAATAAAGATACTCAGCAGAATACTCTGTAGCAATTAAATGATGAGATCTACTTGAATTAACAGGGATAAATCTCAAAAACATAATAATGGCAGAGAAAAATCAGGTTACTAAAAGATACTATAGTACTGATGTCATTTATATCACTCTATTAAACACACACACGTACACATCAACAATACGAAGCCTACACTGTAGGATGTACAGTGTATATATATGGAGTAAAAGTATAAAGACACACAATAAGAACACACACTGGCTCCCAATACAAGTTGTTTGTGGGGATGGCAAGAGAACGGGACGTGCATGCATAACTCTGACCTGTATCAATAGCATTTTTTGAGACGTCTAAAGCAAATATGGTTAAATATTAACAAACATTTGCTCAGCCTGGATGATGGGCCCATAGTAGTCTGTTCATTTAATTTTCAGTGCTTTTTGGTCAATTTGAAATATTTCATGATATTTTAAAATTTAGCCAAAGGCAGAATAGACAGTGCCTTAAGGAATGGTAGTGCGTGCGTGCATGCTCGGTCACTTTAGTCTTATTTGATTCTTTGTAGCTCCATGGACTGCAGCCCACCAGGCTCCTCTGTCCCTGGGATTCTCCAGACAAGAATAAAGGCATGGGTTGCCGTTCCCTCCTCCAGGAGACCCTCCTGACCCAGAGATCGAGCCTTCGTCTCCTGTGTTTCCTGCACTGCATGCGGGTTGTTTACCTCTGAGCCACCAGGGAAGCCCGAGGAACTGGACAGTCAGGGGGCCTATAAGGAAGGAAGCCCTGGACCCTGATTTCCTAGGACAGACCCCACTACACCTACCACCCTCACAGAGCAATAACAGACTACTCTTCCACTCTCAGTAGCCCTAGACCACACAACGTAGCCTCTCATTTCCCCCTCAGTACCACGGGGATGGTGACACTCCATACCTCATGAAGCTGTTTGAGGATGGAACAAAAAGACAGGAATTATACTCTTACTCCCTGGTGTGATCTGTACCAGAATGTCAACTATTCTAATGCAGCAACAGGCCCTAAAACAGAACAAAACAAAAAATGCACAAAACATTACAAGAACTCAGAGGAAAAAGAAAACAAACCTGGTCTGGCCAAAATGACACATCAAACTTTTACAAAGCAGAGGCATTTGAGCAACCTCTTAGGAATGAGAATTTTCTAGAGTAAACTCCAAACTAGAGAAGGGAGGGTCTTGTCCAGGTTGGGAGGGTGAAACTGACAGAGTTAGAACATGACTAAAGATGTCTGGAGGCCTTTAGAATGGGCCTCTGGATGTAGGTCAGAATGTTTTAACTTTAACCCCTGGCCTCGTGATCTTTGACTGATTTCACAGAGGACTTCATGGTCATTCTCATGAGAAGGATATATCACCTACCCACCAATTATGGTCAGAGAAGGTTAAAGTGCCTGCTTTCATGTCTTTGGGGAACAAAAATCAAGATTCAGGAAACACTGAACAAATAAAAGCAAGTCACTGTGGAATTAAGAGCTAAAATTGGTGGGATGGACAGGAAGTCGTTGAAGTTCCAATACTATTGCCACCTGATGCAAAGAGCTGACTCATTGGAAAAGACCCTGGTGTTGGGAAAGATTAAAGGTAAGAGAAGAAGAGGGCAGCAGAGGATGAGATAATAGGATGGCCTCACCAACTCAGTGGACATGAATCTGAGCAAACTCCGGGACACAGAGAAGGACAGAGGAGCCTGGCGTGCTGCAGTCCATGGGGTCACAAAGAGTTGGACACGATTTAGGGACTGAACCATGAAGAAGTTGGAGAATGGAGAAAACATCAAGGGCTGCTGTCATCAGACCCAGAAGGGACAAGGCCTGACCTGGTAACCCGGAACAGGAAGAGTCCCCGTGGGAAACAGGATCAGGAGCTTGTGTCAGGCTGTGACTGAGACTGTTACCATTCATTTCACGGCTCTCAGTGTTTTAACATCTTTCCCAGTAACAGAATCCTGACATCATGGGTGCAGCAATGTGCACAGGGGCTGGCCATATCCATTTTGTCCCAGACACATAGCTGGACTTTAGTTCCCAGCTTTTCAGGGGCACATGGCCACGTGACAGAGCCCTGGCCAATGGGGCATAAGTGAATGTTATAGGCCCCTTTCAGGCTGACCCAGAAACATCCCACACAGGACTCTCTATCATTATTTGCCACCTCCCCATTCAATGCAGAGGACGGCAGGTCCTCAAAGAAGGTGGTACCAAAAAGACAAAATTTGGAGGTTGGTTTGTTCCAACAGCAAACATGAGTCTAATATACCAAGCTGCAAAGGTAAAATTCCCAACTTCCCTTTCAGCTAAAGGTGGTCCATGAGATTTAAGCCAGGGTCATCGTGTGAGGCTTACAGAAGACTCTTCAAAGGGGGCTGACTTGCTGTGATGCCTATCTTTGTCCTTGCTCCTCCTCTGCTTCTACAGTAAGGGTGTGATGGCTGAATCTCCAGTAGTCAGTTTGTGACCCTGAGGACAGAAGTCCTTGCTAATGGCGACAGAACAGAAAAAAAAAACTTGGTTTCTGTCTTCACAGAGCCACCATGCTAGTCCTGGATTCTCTAATTTTTTAATTTTTTCTAAATGAAATAATAAGCCCACAATCTATTCACAGCATGTTAGTAGAAACTCTTACTATCTTCCAAATCTACTTTACTAATAAAATAGTCATAACTACCCAATTATATTCATTTCACATGCCAACAGGGTAATGCTCAAAATCCTTCAAGCTAGGATTCAGCAGTATGTGAACCGAGAACTTCCAGACATACAAGCTGAATTGAGAAAAGGCAGAGGAACCAGAGATCAAATTGCCAACATCCACTGGCTCATAGAAAAAGCAAGGGAGTTATAAAAAAAAAAAAATCAACATACGCAAAAAGCCTTTGACTGTGTGGATCATGACAAACTATAAAGAGATAGGAATACCAGACCATATTATCTGCCTCCCGAGAAATCTGTATGCAGGACAAGAAGCAACAGTTAGAAACAGACATGAGACAACAGACTGGTTCCAAATTGGGAAAGAAGTACGCCAGGCTGTATGTTGTCTCCCTGCTTAATTAACTTATATGCAGAGTACCTCATGCGAAATGCCTGGTTGGATGAAGCTCAAGCTGGAATCAAGATTGCCGGAAGAAATATCAATAACCTCAGATATGGAGATGATATCACTTTAAAGCAGAAAGTTAAGAGGAACTAAACAGCCTCTTGATGAGGGTAAAAAGCAGGCTTAAAACTCAACATTCAAAAAATGAGGATCATCGCACCTGGTCCCATCACTTCATGGCAAATAGATGGGGAAAAAGTGGAAACAGTGACAGATTTTATTTTCTTGGGCTTCAAAATCACTGTGGACAGTAACTGCAGCCATGAAATTTAAAGACCCTTGCTCTCTAGAAGAAAAGTTATGACAAACCTTGACAGCATATTAAAAAGCAGAGACATTACTTTGCCAACAAAGGTCTGTCTAGTCAAAGCTATAGTTTTTCCAGTGGTCATGTATGGATGTGAGAGTTGGACTGTGAAGAAGACTGGGTGCTGAAGAACTGATTCTTTCAAACTGTGGTGCTGGAGAAGACTCGAGAGTCCCTTGGACAGCAAAGCGATCAAACCAGTCCATCCTAAAGGAAATCAACCCTGAATATTCACTGGAAGGACTGATCCTGAAGCTGAAACTCCAATACTTTGGCCACCTGATGCGAAGAGCCAACTTGTTGGAAAATACCTCAAGCTGGAAAAGATTGAGGGCAAGAGAAGAGGATGAGATGGTTGGATGGCATCACTGACTCAATGGACACAAACTTGAGCAAACTCAGGGAGACAGAGAAGGACAGGGAAGCCTGGCGTGCTGTAGCCCATGGGGTCACAAAGAGTAGTACATGACCTGGCGACTGAACATATATTTTTTAAAGGAAAGTGGAAAGTGTTAGTCATTCAGTCATATCCAACTCTTTGCGACCCCGTGGGCTGTAGCTGGCCAGGCCACTCTTTCCATGAAATTTCCCAGGCAAGAATAGTGGAGTTTATTGCCATTCCTTCCTCCCGGGGATCTTCCCGAACCAGAGATTGAACTCGCGTCTCCTGCATCTCCTGCATTAGCAGGTGGAGTCTTTACCGCTGCGTCAACGAGTCGATACATTTTTTAAAGGCCTACACAAGAAAGAAGAAAAAGCACAAAGTGTTCTACCATATTAAGAAAAAGAAACCCAATTATGCATGGATAAAATGAAGATTTTTTTTTCTCTCCAAGGAATATTTTAATTGTTCACTAGCACACCCAGGGAGAGCATGAGCAAGTGGAAATGATCATCTGGCCTGGTCAAAGCTCTCCACCGGGTAGTGTTTGGAACGTTTCCTATTGCGAAGAGTTGGAATAGGGACCTGTTACAAATGACCTATGAAAGAGCTCCTAGACTCCTAGATTATAAATCTTTGTAATTAGAGACAGAAAATCTCCTCTGAGTTTACTATCAATTCCCTGGCCTCGGTTACTAGACCCCAACTCATCAGTTAGCAGTTATTTACCACATCAAGCGCCCCATGAGGAAAGCCAGCAAAAGTCATTTTTTAGTTTATGACCGACACAGACAGAACATTACGAGAACACGATCATCAAGAAACAAAGAAAGGAAATGTCAGGTGAGAGCAAGTCTTGTTTCAGTTGTAATTACACCGCATTCGATAGTTCCTGGTTTCATGCTATTTTGTGCAAAATGGGTTTGGCTTGATTCAGTTTGGTTCAGTTCTGATGACTTCTGGCTGTCTCTCCTGCTCCATGGCTGTTCACAATGACGGCACTGGAGCCACTGTGTTTATCATTAGGAACCTGGTTCCAAATAACTGGACTTTGCTTGCCGACAATCCGTTAAAGCAAATGTGATGCATACAGATGAGGAAGGGCCAAGGCACTAGGAAACTTCTGAGGCTGGTAATTTCCACGCGTCCCCAGCAATGATTCTCTCATTTCAGTACAAGGTGGACGAGGATGAATGCACTCAAGGCAGGCTGGGGAGAGAGCTTCGCTTTTTGGCCTGGGTGGTGGTGGTTTAGTCGCTAAGTCATGTTCAACTCTTGCGACCCTATGGACTGTAGCCTGCCAGGCTCCTCTGTCCATGGGATTCTCCAGGCAAGAACACTGGAGTGGGTTGCCATGCCCTTGCCTGAGTGGGTCCCTAATATACACTACATCCTCCTGAAAAAAAGTATCAGCAGCTCACCATCAAATTGTGATGGTCCAGAATAAGAATACTGACATGAATGTAAACTTCATACATCTTCTCCTTCCTGGTCTATTTGCCAAGGAGAAGCCTGACACCGAGGGTCCTTTAAGCCTGTGCTCTAATTGTCTGATTCTGGATAATCTCAGAATTCTTAACACCTCAGTCTCCAAAAGTAAAGGAAATGAAGGGAGGAAGCTTGGAATTAAAATGTGGAAAGATGGAAGGGGTCTACAAAAGTAATATACAAAAATGGCCCCTGGCAGAAAATACATGAGAATCTTGGCCACCTCTATACCCTCAAGGCCATGAGGACCCTCTTCCTGTAAACTCTTCTAAGTCCTGTATAAACCACAACAGGATCTTCAGGCATCTTCATTTGTAATAAACTAGAGTCCCCTGGACAGCAAGGAGATCCAACCAGACCATCCTGAAGGAGATCAGTCCTGGGTGTTCATTGGAAAGACTGATGCTGAAGCTGAAACTCCAGTACTTTGGCCACCTCATGCGAAGAGTTGACTCACTGGAAAAGACCCTGATGCTGGGAGGGATTGGGGGCAGGAGGAGAAGGGGACGACAGAGGATGAGATGGCTGGATGGCATCACCGACTCGATGGGCATGAGTTTGAGTAAAGTCTGGGAGTTGGTGATGGACAGGGAGGCCTGGCATGCTGCAATTCATGAAGTCACAAAGAGTCGGACGACTGAACTGAACTGAATTATCATGCAAATTAGCAAGCTGCATTTTCCAACCAGAATGTCTACTATGCTGAATGGGGACCCCAATCAATTTCAGATCACAAACTGTTAGATGAGCAGTGTGTGTGTGTGTGTGTTAAGTCACTTCAGTTGTGTCTAACTGTTTGTAACCCTATGGGCTGTAACCTGCCAGATTCCTCTGTCCTTGGGATTACTAAGACAAGAATACTGGAGTGGGCTGTCATGCCCTACTCCAGGGGATTGTCCTGACCCATGGACCAAACCTGCATCTCTCACGTCTCCTACATTGGCAGGCAGGTTCTTTACCATCAGTGCCACCTTGGAAGCCCCAGATGAGCCATACACATCAAGTTCAATCCCCTCACTTCCCTGAAAAGGAACTGAGGTCAAGAAAGACTGAGCAACTGGCCCAAGGCCTAAGCATTTCCAACACTGGGGTGATAATTCAGTCTAGAGCTTTCCTCCAACAGGATACTCATATTCACCTGGGAGGTAAGATGGCCCAAGGTTCCCCATACACAGCTTGAAGGGAGGAAATAGCTTAACTGCACTCCTTGTGCTGATGCCAACAGCCTCTCAGTTCATTACAGAGAAGTGTTCAGGAAGGCATGGCCTCTGGAGTCAGACAGACCTTGACTCGAATCCCTACACCAGCACCAATCAGCTGTGCAAGTCTGGAGCAGTACCTGAAGCCACTCTGAGCCTCAGTTTCCCCACACAGAGAAGAAGGATGTGAATCCCTTCCTTAGAATGGCAATAAGCATTACATGCTTATGAATATTATAAGGCACATTACCCAGTTCAATATATCATGACCAGTTGGACAAACATGCTTTTCATGAGTGTGTAAGAGGAAAAAAAATAGGCTTCCCAGGTGGCTCAGTGGTAAAGAATCCGCCTATCAATGCAGGAGACACAGGTCAATCCCTGGGTCGGAAAGACCCCATAGAGAAGGAAATAGTAGCCCACTCCAGTATTCTTGCCTGGGAAATCCCAAGGACAGAGGAGCCTGGGGGGTTACAGTTCACCAAGTCACAAAGAGTCAGACTTGACTTAGCGACTAAAGAAAAGAGAAAAAAATCACATTCAAGTTGTTTCCATTTCTAAAGCCTTACCTCCAAGAAGCATATGACAATGGATCTCCCTTCACCTCAGTGTAGGACAGAGGGAAAGAATCTTATCTATTCTCATCCACACTTAATTATATTCATCCTGAAAGGCTCATGAGAATCTAACCCTAGAGAAAAAATTTTAAAACATACATTAGCTTAAGAACTTTCTTCTATTTGCTTCAAAAATGGCCTCTCTAAATTCACAATGATGAGCAAAATTCATAAGTGACCTCAGTCCACTGCATAAAGCAATACCCAGCTCCATGTGGTTCACCTCTAATGGTCTTAGGAAAGAGACCCACAGATCCATTAATACATACTCATGAACATTGGCCATCTACAGCATTTTATATCATCTGAATCAAACTATGGCAAATATAAATTATGCAATCTGGAAATAAAGACTCATACGAAGGGTGACCCTTTGCCCTGGTCTGCCCAGGACAGTCTCAGTATGACGACTACTCAGGTTCCCTTTCACTCAGAAAACATATCCCAATTGGGACAACACATGTTCTCAGTCAGCCAGTCATGTCCAACTCTTTGTGACCCCATGGACTGTAGCCTGCCAGGCTTCTGTGTCCATGAGATTTTACAGGCAAGAATACTGGAATGGGTTGCCATACCCTTCTCCAGTGTATCTTCCCGATCCAGGAATCAAACCCACGTGTCTTGTGTCTCCTGCATTGGCAGGCGGATTCTTTATCACTAGAACCACCTAGGAAGCCCTGGGAATAACTTAATACATGATAATTACACATATGATCAGTATGTGTCAAATACTTACAGGTAGGAAGACATGTAAAAGAAGAGTGACCCAAGTGTGGCACCTTTGCTGGGTAAGTTACCTATCATCTCTGGGCATTCATTTTTCTCATATCTAAAAAATGGAAACCATAATACCTATTTAGCAAGGTTATTTTAAACATCAGATGTGTCCTTCAGAGTTCCTGGGGCATTTGTGTCCTATAAACGCAGTTATGTGGTGATAATGAAGATAAGGATTTCATCAATTTAGTTCTCCAGAACTGCTTCCTTATGCATGGCAACTAACATCCATGTATCATTTTACCTTTCACAAGGTGCTTTCTGATACATCATGATGTGTGATCAATAAAATCAAGAAGTAGGCCATCCCTGGCAGTCCAGTGGTTAAGACCCAGAGCTTCCACTTCAGGGTTTGGACCCCGGCTGGGGAACTAAGATCCCATATGCCATGTAACATGGTCAAAAATAAATAAATAAATGCATAAAATGTTTCAAATAATAAAAATAAAATCCAGAGGTAAATTGAGACCATGTGAGTCTCTTCCAACTTTAACCTCCTATGATTTTATTTCTCCAAGTCTTATTGGCTAGGAATATATTATACTTTCCAGAGAAGATAGCAACAATCATTGAAAATATCACATCTCTAGTCTAGAGATTCTATTGCCACCTCTCCAGCAAGTCGCCTGACTTTTCTCAGATTTCCTACATGCAGAATGAATATACTTATTACTTTAGAATGAGAAGTGTGATGTGCTCGCAAAGGCATTTCATTCTGAAGGTGATTTGTACACTTATCACTAAAGTAATTTTCTAGCAAGCAGGTGCTGGCATATGATAGATAAGTGTTGGATTTTATCATCACTGTCATTATTATAATAATTGTAGTTATGTGTAAGGACTTCTGAGCCAGACAGGCTAGATAGCTCTTCTACTGATTAGCTATGTTACCGCGGACCAGTTACTGCACTTAATTTCCCCCAAAAGGTATCATTATCTGTAAAATGCAAATAAGACTACCTACCTAGTAATACTACCTATGTAATAATACTACTTACCTAATAGGGTTGCTGCAAGGATTAAATGGATTAATAAATGTATGGTACTTAGAACAATGCTTGGCATATAAAGCATTCAGTAACTGTTGTTTCATTGTCACTGTTAATACCATCATTGTTATCGCTAATGTGTACTATTAAGTAAAAACAAAAAACAAGTGCCAAACAAATAGCACGCTACTGTTTGTTTTTTAAATTGGGGATGTAAGACTTGTGGGACCGGCCAAGATGATGTAAGCTCACAAAAGCCTCTCTCTCCCACTGATTACAAGTAAAATCTCTGCACAGGACACAAAAATCAACTTCTTGAGGCCTCTGAAGAGTAAACAGTATCAGATAGACAGAGAAAGAAGTTAAAAATTGAAGAAACACACATTGGCAAGTTTCCTGGATTAAATTTTCCTCCATTATCTCTTGGCTTTGACTCAAATGTGGGTCCAATCAAGGAAATGCACAGTGGGAGAAGATAACAAAAACTCCAAGAAAAATTCCTTTCTGGGCAGACAACTAGGATAAAGGACCTCTTTAAAAAAGCCAAGAGTGGAATGGGATATTCCCGGTATCTTTTTGTCTGTTTTCCCTCCCTGTCCTGATCTAAGGTTGAACCTCATCAGGACACTGATCTGCTGCTGCGCATTATGAGACCCTAAAAGCCCAGGAAATAACCCATCTTTCTGGCCAGAAGGACTGGGAAAGGCAGGTCTTAAGAGTGCAAGAGGATACTGGTTATTTTACTTTCTTTTTCTCTGGCTACTTTGCTCTGAGGGCAGCCCCCGCTGTACAGAGCTGCACAATAGCATGTCTTGGGTGAGGAAAACTCCAAGACACAGCCAACTTTCCGACCCAAGAACTGAGAAGAAAGACTGCTGAGAGTGAGAGTGAGGAAAATCCTAGAGAGGGGAGGGTTGGGGAAGGAGACCGTGTAAATCTATATATGGATCAACACAAGTTTCCAACTACACACAAGACACACGCGAGTGAAATGCACCCAGAGAAGCAATGGCTCTGAGGACTTGCGTGGTGGTCCAGTGGTTAAGAATCTACCTGCTATGAAACCCGCATTATAGTGGATAGAGCACTGAATACAAGCAGTAGAAATGGGTGCTGGGTATGCGCATGCTCAGTCGCCCAGATATGGCCAACTTTTTGCAACCCTGTGGACTGTAGCCCTCTGGGTGCTTCTGTCCATGGAATTCTCCAGGCAAGAATACTGGAATGAGCAGCCATTCCCTTCTCCAGAGGACTGTCCCGACCCAGGGATCAAACCTACATCTCCTGCACTGGCAGGTAGATTCTTCACCACTGAGCCACCTAGGAAGCCCCTAGGAAGGTGCTGGGAGACCCTCCCGCTAATCAGCCAACCAGTGACATCTCCCTCGTGCGTCATGAGAGCAGACTGATAAGACAACTGTTATCAGTATTGGCATTCATGAAACCTTAATGTTTCCACACTGCTCTTCAGCTTCAAAGCACTTTCGGAGTCATTAAGTCATTACTTCATCACAACAACTCAGGGTAGGTCAGGTCTCTCCCAGACAGCACCCAGACAAGGGCCTGGGTGCAGAGGGCGTCATTTAGGACGCTCTTAGGATCAAGCATGGCCCACCACCACCGCCAAGCAGACCACGAGACAAACAAATGCTGGATCTGAGCACAGAAGACCAGTGTAGACACACGACACATCATCACTTGGGCTTTCACTACTTTAGTTTTCACTTTAAGCAAAGGATCAGGAGGGAATTTCCTAGCTGTCCAGTGGCCAGGGGTCTGTGCTTTCACTGCCAAGGGCAAGAGTTCAATCCCTGGTCGGGGAACTAAGATCCTGTAGGCCGAGAATCCACCTGCAATGCAGGAGATGTGGGTTTGATTCCTGGGTCAGGAAGATTCCCCTGGAGAAGGCAATGGCTACCCACTCCAGTAATCTTGCCTGGAGAATTCCATGGACAGAGGAGCCTGCTGGGCTACAGTCCATGGGGTCTCAAAGAGTCAGACACAACGTAGCCGTTAACACTTTCCTTTTCAGGAAGAAGACCTTGGACAGGCAGAAAACTGAGAGGTCAGTCAAAAAAACCGGCAAAACATCTGTCCAGGCAGCTGCAGCCAGAAACACGTGACCGGGAACACTGCCCACAAGGAGCCCCATCAGAACCTCCTCTTCTGGGGCTGGCTTGGGCAGGAGAGCCAAGCCTCTGCCAAACATCGTGGGGTGACAGGACAACCCTGGCTGAAATTCTCTGAGATCTGTACTCTTGATTCTGTTCAGGAAAAGAAAACATAGTCAGCCCTCTGTAACGGAGGGCTCTGCATCCTCAGATACAAACAACCACAGGTGGAAAATATTCGGGAGAAAAAAAATTCCAGGCAGTTCCAGGAACTTGCATTTGCCACGCACCAGCAGCTATTTACACAGCATTTACAATGTCTGATGAGTACCCTAGAGATGATTTAAAGTGGATGGGAAGTTGTGCAGGTCATACACAAATATGATGCTGTTTTATATGAAGGGCTTGAGGATCTATGAATATCCAATATCCGTGGGGTCTTGGAACCAGCCCCCAGAGGATACCCAGGAACAACGGTAACTGAACCAAAGTTAAACAAAGCCTGTTCGAGTTGGTCCTTCTATTATGGGAATTGTCAACAACAGCCCCGCGGCGGTTTGCTTGTTTTTCCCCCTCACACTCTTTGAACAGACTGAAATCACCTGGACCAGGAAACATTTTTTCCCTTGGACATAAGCGAATGCCTCTATGAGTTTTAGTGAGTTTTATGAGCACAACCTTTCTCCTGGGTTTAACAAAACACGCAGATGCTGTCATGCCTGCTTTCGGGCTCAAAGACATGGAGAAAACAGCAACTGGAAACGAATAAAACACAATGGTGGCAGACAGGAAGTCTAAATCCCGGAGGCCAAAGGAAGCCCTATCTATTAAAATGAATCATACTATACTTAATTACAGCTCCAGGAAACAGCCTTGAATTTCCCAATGGGCAGGAGCAAAAAAAAAAAAAAAAAAAAGTGGGCTTTCAGTGAAGCGGGTGGTGGAAACATTAAGGTGATCTGAATCCAGAGGCAGCTGAATGCAGGGCCTTCTGGAGCCTTGATGGAGCCTGCCTGAGTCCCTCTGCTGGAAAGGGTTTTATACATATTTATTATGAGTCAACACATTCTGATACCTATTTGGACCCTCCAGCCACATATCATGGGTTTAGACAGTTATAATCCACTGGGCATCTTACTGCAGCAAAATATGCCAGCTTCCTCAAGCATGTGCTTCATTCTCTTTACCTCTGTGTCTTCATACATGCGTGATTTCATGCCATTCTCTCCAGCAGCTCAGCGAGGAACATGGGGTAGGCACCGTCATCCTGATTTCACAGATGAAGGCACAGAAGAAGAAAACCCACACTTTGAGCCTGTGAATAGATGGGGCTTCTACCCACATGGTTCAGACCTGCTGTTCCTGCTGCTGGCGTGGTAAGAAATCAGAGATGGTCCACTCTTAGGTTCTGTGTAATGGAAACAAATCCCTATGTCCATCAAGGTACAAGCATCCTTCTGTGTGGTCGCAGGGCTCTGTACTGATGCCCAGTGGAATTACCGGAAAAGTTGATTTTTTTTCAAATACCAATGTCTGGGCACCATCCAGAGATTCTGATTCAGCGGGACTGGAATAGGGCCTGGGTATGTGCATTTTTCTTCAAAATTTCCCCAGGAGATTGAAATCTGTAGCCACTGATGAAAACCACCAGCCAGTAACCTCTTTGTTGTTCCGTCATTAAGTCGTGTCCAATTCTTTGCGACCCCATGGACTGCAGCATGCCAGGCTTCCCTGTCCTTCACTATCTCCCAGAGTTTGCTCAAACTCATGTCCATTGAGCTGGTGATGCCATCCATCTCATCCTCTGTCGCCCCCTTCTCCTGCCTTCAATCTTTCCCAGTATCAGGGTCTTTTCCAGTGAGTTGGGTCTTCACATCAGGTGGCCAAAGTATGACATTCAGCTACCAGGTCATAAACATCTGAGTTGACGAGAGCACTGGAGTGAGAATCCATAAAGGCTGAGAACAGGAGATGTTTGATTCTGTAACCTAGATTCTCTACCACCTACAGCGCAATGAAGTGGGTCGACGGGGCAGGTATTAATGAAGAAAAACTCTAGCCTCTTTGTAACAAAGCAGGCCATCAACTGCACATTTAAGCCATGCACACAGTGTAAACTGCTGAGAGAATGAAAAGTGAAGGTCAAAACACCTGCTTTAGAATCCAGGTCTTCTGCAAAACCTAACAGCCTAATCCTTTCCCTACCTCGGGCTCTATTTCTCATCAGACAGCAGGGATCGCCTTCAAGGAATGAGAAATCTAGTGTGTACACAGCGCTGCTGAATTAAGGCTTCTCGAAGCTTGTCGGCACTGCCTTTCTGCATTCATCTGCATTCATTTCTACTGTCTTCCTGCAGAATGTATGCATGCACGGGCAACCAGAAAATGCTAAGCTTGTACATCTGCACTCCTCTGCAGCCTGCCGAAGGCCCTCCTCTGATTCACTCAGCAATGGCCAGAACGAAATTACATGTCATCAGTGACTCGGGGGAAGGACTGAATTACTGGGTGGTCCCGAGGCTGTGCTGGCAGCTGGCCCAGAAACCAGGACCACCCTCCTCTCGGCAAATGGTCTGATTCCGCTTCACCCACGTGCAGCCACCTTAGCAAAAAATACATTCAATTCTCAGCTGTGTGTCTCGATGCAGGAGCGCTTTTGTGATGGATAATAGGAAACAATTATAGGAGATCTTAAGGCATCTTTGGAAAAGGCTTCAAAAGCTTCCCAAACCATCGTGGACTGAGCAGTGTGGCTCTGAGTTTAGGCCAGCAGGACACACAGATGCTGAAGGCTAGGACTGGGTTTGTATTCAGGTTTTTCAACACCCACAACAAGATCTCTGTTTGAAAGTCTAAGGGCATTTCCTCCCCGACAACAATGAGAGCAGACAGCAACACAGAATATATTCTTTTCAGTGACCCCAGTACCTAAATGGAAACATGCATCCAGCCAGTAGGCCTGGGAGGAGTCAGCAGAGGGAGCCAGGCGTGTGTGTGATTCACCTGGGGCCCTGTGCCTACTGCTGAACCACTGACTGACAAAAGTCCCCCGTGAATGGAGGACAAACTCCAATGTATTAAGTGCAGCGGCAGGGATCCACCAAGCACCTGTTTGGGGACAAGGAGCACTTAGAAATCACACTCTCAAACCTCAGAGTTCTGGAAGAAAAGTATGTTTTCACTCCACCCACGTCAAAACACACCAATTCACATCTAAAAGGAAGGTGACGATCCACGTTCACCCATGTCATAATAAAACCACACTGCTTTGGTCAAACACTGGTCTCTATAATTGCTTTTCATCCTAGAGGGGGATTCCAGGTCAGGAAATGGCTGTGTGTGTGCCAGGCGCAGGGCAGTGACCAGTGCACTCACCAAGGGCAGGTGGGGCTGCCGGCCAGGGGCCCCTCCCACTGGCGGCTGCCGCACGGGAAGACATGCAAGGAACCCAAGGAAGGCTCGTGCCAACCCTGCATTTTGGCACAGGCTGCTTCCTCTTCTGAGATGCTTTCCTGCATCTCAGAAAATCTAATAAGATGTGAATGGTCACAACGTCTATGCCCACACCCCCTCTCAAAGATGAGCTCGTACTCCACCAGAACTGCCAACCCAGTCTTGGGTGGGGAGGCAGTTTTCCAGAAGTGTTAATGTTGCTTACAAATTCATTTTCCTTTAATAAACACACAGGACATTGTGTGTATTGGCCAAGGACATTCCTGGTTTTATTACTTTGGTTTAAATGCACAGACTACATTAAGTAGGTTCCTTCCAGCTTTCTCCAGGTTGTATGCACTAAATGTGCATCAAGGTAAGGACTAGAGTTAAGGAGAGTGGGGGAAACACAGATGTGATTTTTTGTTGTTGCTTTTGTTTTTTGATGTAACATAAAATTTGTCATCTTAACCATTTTTAAGTGTGCATTTCAGAGGTAAGTACATTCACCTTGTTGTGCAACCATCACCTCCGTCCATCTTCAGAAATTGTTTTATCTTCCCAAACAGAAACTCTGATCCCACTGAACAGTAAGAGTCCACTCCCCACCCCACCCCCATCCTCAGAGCCTGGCTGACACCATCCTACTTCTGTCTCTACAAATCTGATGCCTCTAGGGATTTCATATAAGCGGAATCAAGCAGTGTTTGTCCTCTTGAGACTGGCTTCTTTCACACAGCATAATGTCCCCCAGTTCATTCATGCTGTAGCCTGTGTCAGGATTTCACTCCTTTTTTAAGGCTGAATGGTATTCCAGTGTACAGATACACATTGCATCTTGTCTATCCATTCATCTGTCCATGGACCTCGGGCTTGCCTCCACCTTTTGGCTGTTGCAAATAAAAACATTTTTACTTTTGGAAGGATTAGCCTAAGGCAACAAAGAGATACACAGAGAGAAAAAGCACAGAGTTGAAAGCCAGGATTTCTTGATGAGGGCAAGCAGCCAACATGGAGATTGCAATTTGAGAAAATCATCTCAGAGCTGTTTCCCAGGATGTCTCAGGATGCCTGTTAAAAGGTCTTGACCCCATCAAGGCCCACGGAATCAGACAAGCTGGAACAAGATTCCGGGTTCTGCCTTTTGCAAGCCGCCCAGGAGTTCAGACAGACACGGGGAACACAGGAGGCTGTATACAGAGAAGAGGGGGCAGCTCATTCTAGAACACAATCTTCAGAAGCACCT
This sequence comes from Muntiacus reevesi, assembly GCF_963930625.1. Classification (NCBI taxonomy): domain Eukaryota; kingdom Metazoa; phylum Chordata; class Mammalia; order Artiodactyla; family Cervidae; genus Muntiacus; species Muntiacus reevesi. The sequence continues at coordinate 16,832,664 of NC_089250.1, read as the reverse complement.
ATGTTCACACAAAGGGAAGATCAAAATGAGCCACAACTAGAGACAGGAAAGATAAATGAGTTATGTGCAGAGACAGCAAGGGAATCGACAGAAATAAAAGAATCAGAAAGAGTAATAAGGGCCAGCTGAGTTGGGAAACAGCCTGAGTCGAGGGGGACCTGGTTGATGGACTTCTAGAAACTGAACTCTCAGGGAGCCAGGAGCCCACACACAGTGCCTTGTGCCAATTTTCAAAAGCGTCCCTTCCTCTGGGTGCCCCCTTGACCAGCAGCCTACAGAAACTGGAGCAGTTGCGAGGCTTAAATCAATCTCCTCGAGCTCCCCATTATTCCTGGAAAAAGAACAATAGGATTTTCTGGTGTCAGCAGCAAATGATTCTCTTGGTGAAAACCAGAAGTTGAGATTTCCTCCTCTTCACAATATGTTTCATCCTGGTGAACTTAAGCGTTCCCCCAACTGATGAACAGAAATTAAAGAGACAGACAATACCTTGCTGTGGCCGGGCAGTCCTCATTTCTCAGAATGGAATCCTGAAAGCCATCAACTACAGGAGGCAGGCATCATCTGAGTTGCCATAGGAAACCTTATTTCCACTGCACCAGGGTTTCCAAGGTTTTCTTAGCCTCTTGGTTTTCTCCACGGTGTCTATCAGCTTGAGGGACATATACTGTGCATACTACCCACGGAAACCCACTCCAGTGTTCTTGCCTGGAGAATCCCATGGACAGAGCAGCCTTACAGGTGCAGTCCATGGGACCACAAGAATCAGACACAACTCAGCACTAAACCACCACGACCATGACCCACTGGAACAAAGAATCACGAGGAAATGGAGCTGCCAGAAAACCCAAGTTGCAGTCTCACTCCAGACAGCAACGTATATTCAAACAATAGCTCTAAGGCTTTCAATGCATTCAAAAATTCATCCTCAGCTATCCTTAAAAACTATTTCTTTTGAAACTTTTCTTTTCCACAAATAACACAAGCAATGCATTTAGGATCACATGACTGAGTCAGGTTGGTATGATGGGAAGACATTTTGTGTGTGTGTGTACTTCTGCGGTTTGTTTTTGTTTGGTTGGTTGTGGGAAGAACACTTAACATGAGATCCAGCCTCTTAACATGCTTTAAAGAGCATCATAACAGTGTTGTTAACTACAGATGCAGTGCTATATAACCAATCTCTAGAACTTACTTATCGTGAAAAACTGAAATTTCATACCCATTGAAAAATAATTACCCATCCCTCTCCCTCCAGCCCCTGGCCACCACCATTCTACCCTCTCCTTCCATGAGTTTGACTATTTTAGATTCCTCTCTATATATAAATGGAAACCCACTCCAGTATTCTTGTCTGGAGAATTCCATGGACAGAGGAGCCTGGCAGGATACAGCCCATGGGGTCGCAGAGTCGGACACGACTGAGTGACTAACACTTTCACTTTCATATATAAGTGGAATCACACAGTATTTATCCTTCCATGAATGGTATTTTTTACTTCACATAATATCCTCTAGGTTCCTCCATGTTGTGGCAAACAGTAGAACTTCCTTTTTAAGGCTGAGTAATATTCCACTGTTCATGGGGTTTTCAAGGCAAGAATACTGCAGTGGTTTGCCATTCCCTTGGTGATGGACAGGGAAGCCTGGCATGTCGCAGTCCACGGGGTCGCAAAGAGTCAGACATGACTGAGCAACTGAACTGAATATTCCACTGCAGATATCACATTTTCTTTATCCACTCATTTGTCAATGGACATTTGGATTGTTTCCATATCATGGCTGTCCTGAATAATGCTGCAGTGAATGTGGGTGAGCAATAGATCTGGGAGATCCTGATTTCAATTCGTTTGCTATCCTTAAAAATTTTAATGAGGTGCTCAGCTCTGTAACAACCAATAAACTCTTTCCTCTATTAATCTGTGCAGTTCACTGGAAAAATGTTCCCAGCTCTCCCTTTCTGTGGGGAATATTAAGACTTCTCCTGCTTCCTTTCACTAATTCCACAAACATTTATTGAGCTGTGCTGGGAGCTAAGGAGGGCTTCCCAGGTGGCACTGATGGTAAAGAACCCACCTGCCAATGTGGGAGATGCAGGTTCGATCCTTGGGTCAGGAAGATTCCCTGGAGCAGGGCATGACAACACACTCCAGTATTCTTGCCTGGAGAACCTCATGGACAGAGGAGCCTGGCAGGCTACGGTCCACAAGGTCACAAAGAATCACACACAACTCAAGCGACTTAGCATGCAGGCATACAGGAGCTAAGGACACACAGTAACCGGAAGCAGCAGGGTCCCCACCTCGGGCCTGTGCCTGCTGGTACCCAGTGCTGGGTGAGCAGGAAACAGGCGGCCTGGGTCCTTTCATTCACTCCTCTAGAGCGTGTAGAGAATCTTAAACATCCCAAGCACTGGCTCATATACTCTTTTCTGATCCTCACAAAAAACCCAGGAAGCTGGCTGCGTACACGCTCAGTCATTCCAGTCATGTCCAGCTCTGCAAGAATACTAGAGTGGGTTTCCATGCCCTCCTCCAAGGGATCTTCCTGAGCCAGGGACTGAACCCATGTCTCCTGCATTGCAGGCAGATTCTTTACAGCTAAGCCACCAGGGAAGCCCCAGGAAGCTGACTAGACATGCATAATATACTCATGGCACAGATGAGAAAATCAAGGCTTGGGAAGTTAAGTGACTGGCCAGCCCTCACACGTTTAGCATGTAGTAGAGCCTGGAATCCGCCCAGATCCCCCTAGCTTCTAATCTATGACTCTCATACAAAAGATGAATGGGGTGCCCCTTCTTTTGGGGGAAGTGACACATTCTCATACACCTGTGATGTGATGGGGACAGGATAGATCAGGAGGAGGACGAGGAGGAAGGCAGCTGTCCAAAATCATCTGTCAGAGCAGCCCTCCTCTGCTCTGTCCTGGTTAGTATGTGATACATGCCTGAGCTTGCACTGGCCTTGATAAAGAACAAACAGCAATAAAGCTTCAAAGCACAGAAGAACCCCAACCGTGCCGAGAGAAGCGTAATTAAATTCTCATGAAACAGACTCTGATGCTGCCCCATTTGTTTTCACTACTATTTATTCCTGGTTGCAAAACCTAGTTAAAAGAGTGGGGGGAAAAAAAAAAGACAGACCCTGCTTGTGAAGGAACTTCAGCTGTTCCTGTGGCTGAGGAAGTGGCCAGGGAAAGTTCCCTCCAGAAAGTAAACACCAATCTTCCTAATACCATAACATGTGGAAGCTTTGGTTTCACCTTCGAGAAATCTCTACATCACAGTTTTATTGCCTTCGAAATTACTCTGCCTTCCTATCCCATGCTGGGTTTTGCAGAAGCATGTTCACTCCCCTGGGACCTTGAGAGAAAAGAGGTCCAGAAGTGCTTTACCTGCAACCAGTTCAGTTCTTGAAGGCTCCTGGGAGTCCCCCATCCTCGTGTCCAGAGGGAGGCCAGGCAGGTCCTGCCATCAAGCTTCACTCTAGACCCCTCCAATCCCACACTCCCTCCACTAACACTTCACACGCTCTCACTGCTTTCGCAACGATCAAGGTATGATGGGGTAACAATGATCAAAGACACCTCAAAAATAAAGAGCAAGCCAGTAAAAAGAAAACCAAGAACAAGGAGCACAAAGACTGAGGAACAAGGAGACGATGGTTCGTGACTGATCTGCTGGAAGCAGGAAGAAGGGAGAGTCCAGGCTCAGCGCGCTGCTCTGTCGCCATCAGCCACTGACCTTCCCCAACTAGCGAGGCTTTAGTCCTGCCTCCCCCTGAGAGATGCGGGCCACACCTCGGGAGAGGGTCAGAGAAGACTTGGATGCAGAGCGGGGGCAACCTGCAACAGCGACCACCTCCTGGGAGGGGGCAGAAGAGGACAATGGAGGGTCTCTGACAGGACACGTTCCCACAGGCTCGCAAACCTGGCCTCACCAGATCTGGTTAATGGGCTCCGGATTCAAGTACCACGCTCCAGCGAACATGGGAAAGCAGGACACCCACAGGGTACTTTGTAATCAAAGCCAGCCAGGTGCCCTCAGACAGGAAGGACAAGTCTTCTTGAGAAATGCTGACTGTCCTGAGGCCAGGGTTTTGCCTGCTTAGGAACTTGGACTTTTAAACTCTGCACCTTTAACATCACTGCAAAGCAAGACTCCTAGAGAAACACTCTAGTATGATTTCCATCCTCCAGTCCACCCTGCAAGAGCCACAGACCTAGTTCAGAAGGACTGGCCCCAAAACAGAGTAAAGACTGTTCGGTTAGGAAACACAAAAGTATCTGAATAAGTCATCCCTGTCAGTTAACCCTCCATCAGATGCATTTATTCATAAGGATAGATTCAGTCCAGCGCTGAGGGGAGGCCTGATGTGAATATTCTGTCTCGTGGTTAAGATCTCTGCTCCCAAGTGTCGCCCCTGCTCCCCAGCCTGCTCCTGCCATCGCCTCTTCTCTCCCTTCTGCCAGGGAGATGCCCTCCCATCACTTATTAAAAGTAGCCCAGGCAGCCAGACGGCTGTGACACACGCCACCCAGAAGGACCTGCCGCCAGGCTGGAGCCCAGATCCCAGGAGTTGTTTTTGGTTCACACATCTCATTGAATGTATTTAAATACATTATATGTGGCCACCTGGCTGCACAGGCAAAGGGAGAAGCAAGCACTCTTCCCGGAAGCCCAGCAGCGTGCGCACACAGACACACATTCACACATACACATGTACACACATTTGCAAACACATACATACACATGCACATGTACACACACATGCACATATATATGCACACATAACCACATGTACAAAATGTGCATATATGCACACATGCACAAACATAACCTCACATATATGTAAATATACTCATGCATGCATACACACACACACACACGTACACGAGTGCACACACATACGCCACTACACTTCCCTCCCCGTCCCTCTCCAGGGGCTGAATCCTACTCTGACTGAGGCTCCCAGTCAGCCCAGCCTGCCCCGATCGCTCCCCTGTGACTCGTGCTCAGTAGGTGCCTCCCCCACCCCGGGCTGGTCCCCAGCATCATCACACGCTGCCCCTCAGTACACCCCAGGGCTTCTCAGTGTCAGCACGGCCAATGTCGGTTGGATCCCTCTTTGTCCTGGGGGCGGTCCTGTGTGTGGTTTAGCGGCATCCCTGGTGTCTACCCATTAGATGGTAGCAGTGCACACACACCCTCCCCAAAGGCCTCCTGGGCACAATCACCCCAGCTGAGAATCACTGGTATATACACTCTCTTGTTTTTGGTCCTGCCCCTCAGCATATGGGACCACAGTTCCCCAACCAGGGATCAAACACACGACCCCTGCATTGGAAGCACAGAGTCTAAACTACTGGACTACCAGGGCTGCTCCTATACTATCTCGTTAATTAAACCATTAGCTCCTGGAGAACAGGGTCCATGTTATTTCCCTTTTCATTTCCTCCCAGCAACTCGCACACGGCTGTGCATACAACAGACACCATGGCGGGGCCTGATGGGATGAAGACGTGACCAGGCACAGGCAGGATAATGGCACGGAACGGCAATTAGCACAGGGCAACCTGCGTCCCAGGTAAACCCAGGCCTGGGCACATGTGACATCCCCCGTGTTCCTTACTATGTAACGCACAAGAATCAGAGTTCCTGATCACTCCACTCCTTAGTGAATTTTAGCCAGTAGGCAGTGCTTTGAATTTAACAAGGCACAATAAAAAACTGAAGACTGAATAAGGGCAGACCCCAGGCCACTGTTCACAGAGAAAACTATGAACCAAACTTCAAGGGAATCACTACACCCATTAGGCTGGGACTCCCAGATTTCCACTTCCCCTGTGTTTTTCTTCATTGCTGGGTAAGCAGAATGGCTTCAAGCTGAGAAACTGTATACAATGGAGAGAAGGGTACATACAGTCTGGGGGTCAGGTGGGCATAGATGTGGATGATCAAGATGTCAATTCTGAGCCCAGACATCTTTGGCGAGGGATCTCTGGGACCCTCGGTTTCATTATCTGTAAAGGGAGAAATTAAATGACAACCACAGAAAGTTACTGAGTCTTCACTGAGGCAATCTACAAGAAAGTGGTCACAGAGTGGGCATTTAATAACAGTACAATTTCCTCCTCTTCATGCTAACTGGAGAATTCAACAATAATATTTTTCATCACCAAAAACTGTGAGGTGCAGAGTATAGCTGCACTATATACTCTTAATTATGGTCTATAGTTAAGAATATAGCTCTTAACTTCATTAAGAAGTCCTCACCAAGGACCCATACTTTGGTGTCTTCACCAAGAAAGCCTGACTAGATGACCGACTGGTAGAAAGTCCCAAGCCACTTCTGACAGACCATTCTCTATACGTGTCCACAGTCACAGGGTGACTGGTCTTTTCTGCCATACAGGCTCATTACAGATAATGTTCAGGTTCAGTTCAGGATCCCAAAATAAAGCAAGTCACTAAAATTTTTTGGCTTCCCAGTGCATGTAAAAGTTATGTTCATACTATACTGCAGTCTATTAAGTGTGCAATAGCATTATATCTTTAAAATATGTATATACCTTAATTTTAAAATACTTCATTGCAAAAAATAAAATAAAATAAAATACTTCATTGCTAAAAATGCTAACCATCAGCTGAATCTTCAAGGAGTCATAATCTTTTTGGGATAGTGACATCAAAGATCACTGATCACAGATCACCATCACAAACATACTAATCACAAAAAGGTTTGAAGTATTGTGAGAATTACCACAATGTGCCACAGAGACATGAATTGAGCAAATACTGTTAGAAAAAATAGCACTAATAGACTTGCTCCCAGCAGGGTTGCCACAAAACTTCAGTTTGGAAAAAAAAAAAAAAAAACCCACAATATCTGCTGCTGCAGCTAAGTCCCTTCAGTCGTGTCTGACTCTGTGAGACCCCCCAGACGGCAGCCCACCAGGCTTCCCCGTCCCTGGATTCTCCAGGCAAGAATACTGGAGTGGGTTGCCATTTCCTTCTCCAATGCATGAAAGTGAAGTCACTCAGTCGTGTCCGATTCTTAACGACCCCATGGACTGCAGCCTACCAGGCTCCTCCATCCATGGGATTTTCCAGGCAAGAGTACTGGAGTGGTGTGCCATTGCCTCCTCCGCCACAATATTTAGGACATGCAAAAAATGAAGATCATGGCATCCAGTCCCATCCTTTCATGCATGGCAAACAGATGGGGAAAAACATGCAAACAGTGGCAGATTTTATTTTCTAGGGCTCCAAAGTCACTGTGGATGGTGACTGAAGCCATGAAATTAAAAGACCCTTGGCTCCTTGGAAGAAAAGCTGACAAACCTAGATAGTATATTAAAAAGCAGAGACATCACTCTGCCAACAAAAGTCTTTATAGTCTTTTGACCATACAAAGGATTATAGTCCTTTGACTATGGTTTTTTCCAGTAGTCATGTACAGATGTGAGAGTTGGGCCACAAACAAGGTTGAGTGCTGAAGAATTGATGTTTTCAAACTGGTGCTGGAGAAGACTCTTAAGAGTCCCTTGGACAGCAAGAAGATCAAACCAGTCAATCCTAAAGGAAATCAACCCTGAATATTCATTGTAAGGCCTGGTGCTGAAGCTGAAGCTCCAAAACCTTGACCACCTCCTGTGAAGAGCTGAGTCACTGGAAAAGACCCTAATACTGGGGAAAGATTGAAGGCAGAAGAAAGGGATGACAGAGGATGAGATGGTTGGATATCACTGACTCAATGGACATGAGTTTGAGCAAGCTCTGGGAGATAGTGAAGGACAGGGAAGCCTGGCGTGCTGCAGTCCGTGGAGTTGGACATGACTTAGCAACTGAACAATAACAACAAAGTGAAATAAAGCAAAGTGCAATAAAACAAGGTCTGCTTGTACATCAAATACATCCTCAGTCACTAGGAAGGCAGGTCACAGCAAGGGCAGTGATAGCAGGGGCTCCTCCAGTTCCAGAGGAGAAAGACTCCCAGGCTGGCTGCCCATCCCCACCAGAGGAGACACACCACTGATGGGTGACGCCGGGTCGCACCTGCCTCCATCCTCAGAGAGGGCTAAAGGTAGGTGAGCACACCTGGATAGGTGCACATAGTGAATGATTCTGCTCCAGGAGAGAAAGGAAGGAGTTACATGGCTTTCTTCCCCCCCCCTCCCCCCCCCGCCTCCAGGAGCCAAAACTACATTCTCTTTGGGAACCCCAGATTGGCCACGGTCTTACTAAATGACCCATGGAGGGTCCTTCTTTCTGTGATTCCTTTTCCTCAAGTAGACCATGGGCAATGTCGGTCTGTCCTGGCGCACCTAGGAAGGGTCCGGGAACTGCACAGAAGCCCTGGCAGAGGCACCCTGTTGGGCAGGGGCGCTGCTAACACCCATCAGAGCTCCACAGAAGAGATTCCTCAAAGCCTAACCCCTAAAGGGCAGAGAATCTGCTGTAATGCTCTGTTTTCCCCAGGCTGCTCTAAGGGACCATTCTCACATCTTTCAAGCCCGTCCACTGAAAAGAGTAGAAAAAAATAGCCCTTCCTGGTTGTGTTCCAGCCAAGTCCTAGCACTGGACCCCATGTGTGCGACCCGCCAGACGGAGCCTCCCAGGGAGAGACTCAGATGTAGGGAAATCCATCCTGACTCCTTGGGGCCAGCGACGGGAAAGCGTTTATTTCTGCTCTTGCCTCTGACGTGTCTCTCTTTCATTTTTCATTTAATTTTTTCAGAAGCCACTGGAAGGTAAGAGAATCATGAAATATGCCTGCAGACATGGACTGTGGGCAGCACAGATAAAGCAGCCAGGTTCTTATCAGAACGAGAAGAGAGGGGCAGGCTCCTGGCCGTGAAACAAGACCCAGAGTCATCCATCCACATCTTAGCCAGCGTTGCTGGTCTCCCCAGACAACCCCGTCCTTCAGCTCTAAGGACTGAGATTGATTTTTAAAAGATAACCTATGGAAGAATGGCTGGGGAAGTTTTTATTTACCCGACATCCCCTCCATCTTTCTTGCATCTAATCCATTAATCAGCCAATAATATAAATGATGATAAAGTGCCATGCTTGATATGGATGCAAAAATACATGGAACTAGTAGAAGCCGAGAATATAGATTTCAAGTATGAACCAAAGCAAGGTTTAAATCAATGACAATTTATTCACTGCTAAAATTGGGTGTGAATATCTGCTACCTAAATGCTATTGTGAAAATGGACAGAAATCCTTAACTTAGATAACATCCCATCGAAGGAAAAGATTCTACATCCAAAGTAAGGCAGAATCATCACTGCTTTTCTTTGCAACTTATTAATCGAAAAGAAGTGAACGCATCACAACTAGTTCTAATGTAAAGACGTATCGTGTTCAATAGCAACAATGACCTTGGTGTTTTCTTGGAGTACCAAGATCAGCCTGGGGGGGCTTCTATCAGCCTACCTGGATAACCCCAACCTAGGCTGGTCCCAGGTACTCACTCTAAGAGTTCCTTCAGTTTGACTCAGGCTTCGATCCTGGAACTCAGATCCCGGGTTCACATCATTAAACCCTTGACAGACAACAATAAATCGTCTCGTACATTCTTTCTCTGTTCCACTAGTGTAACATATTGGAGTATTTCCACCCTTTCAAAACTGCCTAAATATTTATTCCTTAACTTTCCAAAGGACATAAAACCTTAAGTGAGTAATACATTCAAATGAACCACTCTGGCATCCTGCATGTCTTAGAGAGCTAAATATTTTGCTCCCTTAACTGGAAAAAAAGTCTCTGCTTTTAAAAATTAAGGCAAATTTTTTTTAACTGGAAAGAACCAACCCATTAAAGCCCTGGATACATGGAAAAGGTGTATCATTGTTTAAATTAATTGTAAATATTCCTTGATAACGTTCAGTTCATTCTAAACAGTCACAAAATTGATGTCATCACTGTGTCCTGCATTATCATAAAGTCATGTGTACTTGTGACAGTTAGAATAAACAGTTATTTGCCTACATCTGGGAATGTTTTAGGCAGTAAAGAAGTTGAAGGTATTTTTCCTTTCTCATAGAAAGCATGGGTTTTCACCAGGGCGGCAAAGTTTTCAGCCCATAAATTCACAGTGGTTGTTTTGTTTTGTTTTTTTGTCAAGCTACATGACTTGCAGGATCTTAGTTCCTGAAACAGGGACTGAGCCCAGGCCCTCCAGTCCTGAAATCGCCAAGTCCTAACCACTGGACTGCCAGGGAATTCCCAACATTTTCTTTTTAACTGCCAGATTTTGACAGAGGCGTCTTTAATCCTAAATGAGATTTTCACCTGAAAAAAATTCCATCTCAAAGTAACTCTTACCCCACTGATTTCTAGTGTGTGTTTAGAATCAGTATTTTTTTTTTTACACTGGATATCAAACTTGAAACAATGAGACAGTCAGATCTGAATCAATCAACCAATGAAATGACAAGATAACCTGAGGCCACAGTGAATATAAAAGCAAAAGCGACAACATCAGGCTTGGTGACATGCTTGGCTGGCAGGATACAGGTGGGGGACAGGGGCAAGGAAGCAAGTCTGCCTTCCTATGTATACCTTCCAATATAACATGTGTGCATATAAAACTAATGTTAAAAATTAGCATGCATTTCTCTAGCACACAGCAGCTGGGGAGGAAAACCCGCTCAAAAATAAGCTGCATGCCAAAAATATTCAGAGTGAAGCTAGCCTGGCATTCAACCTTCCCCAATGATAATCCACCCTAGATAATCTGATTCTATAACTGAACTTAAGCTTCTAGTACTTACCTTCATCAGATGTACTGTACTATAAACGGCTGAGATTTTTCTTGTTGGTACTAACACGACACCTGCCAATCCTGATACATCCCACCTTGCTGAGCAATCAGAACTGCCCTTGGAGACCCCTGGCAGGAATGCTATTTCCCCCTCCACAAGCACTGTGCTGAAGAGATCTTCATTACATTAACCCAGGCCTCGAGTTCAAACATAAATCTCCGACAACATTCCTTCAATGTCTCTCATGCTGTATTTTCCCTCCCCATCCTCACATTGTAATTCCTCCATTTTGTTTTATTTCTCTCTTGCTCCATGACCAAGTTTTCTTTTTTCAACTAATTTCTATGGGAGTAACAGCTGCTTTACAACGTTGTGTGCGTTGCTGCTCTACAGGAAAGTGAATCAGCTGGACACAGACATACACTCCCCTTTTGGATTTCCTTCCCCGTTAGGTCACTACAGAGCACTGACTAGGGTTCCCTGAGTCATACACTAAGTTCTCATTCGTTATCTATTTTATACCTGAATGTGAGGTCAGACACTATAAAACTCTCAAGAGGAAAACAGGCAGAACGTGCTTAGACATAAATCACAGCAGGATTTTTTTTAACCTACCTCCTAGAGTAATGAAAATGATTTACCATTTGTCCTTCTAAAGCTCAGGTGAGGGGTGGGCTTCCACCAGAAAATGAGTGTATGCTCATCATGGAGGCTAATCTTCAACCTATTTGATCCCACCCACATAAAAGGAATAACTTAAAACAGATACGCAAACAGGCTGATATCGCTGGCACTCTTCTAGGCTAAAAGACATCATCTTTTCTCCATGAGCTATTGAGGGTACTTATGAATTTCTCATCTATTTATGCTGGAGTTGGTGTCTTTAATTTTCTTCTGCATTCATTCTCTGAGAGTATGATTTCACCACTACCAAGAAATGTAATTGATACCATTTCCAAAAGTGTATTTCCAATGGAAGACTCTTTCACACTGCTCATAGGACAACCGGGATTGGGTCTGAGCAGTCATATGCTTAAAAACAAAGATACAATGCTCCCTGACTTCAGACTACACTTCAAAGCTACAGTAATCAAGACAGTACATTGATTTAGTCACTAGGTCGCATCAGACTCTTGTGACCCCATGGACTGTAGCCCACCGGGCTCCTCTGTCCATGGGATTTCCCAGGCAAGAATACTGTAGTGGGTTGCCATTTCCTCCTCCAGGGCAATCTTCCCAACCCAGGGATCAAACCTGGATCTCCTGCATTACAGGCAGATTCTTTCCCAAATAGGCCACAAGACAGTATGGTAATGGCACAAAAAAAGACACATCGATCAATGGAAAAGAACAGAGTTCAGAAATAAACCCATGCACTTATGGTCAATTAATCTATGACCAAGGAGGCAAGAAGATACAATGGCGAAAAGACAGCCTCTTCAATAAGTGGTCCTGGGGAAATTGGGACAGCTACATGTAAAAGAATGAAACTAGAAAACTCTCCAACACCATATGCAAAAATAAACTCGAAATGGATTAAAGACTTAAATGTAAAACTGGATCCTACAGAACTCCTGGAGGAAAACACAGGGAGAACACGCTTTGACATAAATCACAGCAGTATTGTTTTGGATCCTTCTTCTAAAGCAAAGGAAACAAGAGCAAAACTAAGCAAATGGGACCTAATTAAGCTCTTCTGCACAGCAAAAGAAATCATCAACACAACAAAAAGACAACCTATCTCAGGGTCAGGAAAATCCCAGGAGAAGGAAATAGCAACCCACTCCAGTGTCCTTGCCTGGGAAACTCCATGGACAGAGGAGCCTGGCGGGCGACAGCCCATGGAGTCGCAAAAGAGCTGGACAGAACTTAGCGACTAAACAACAACTGAATGGGAGAAGATACTAGCAAATGACATAATATATTAACCCCAATAAGGGGTTAATACCCACCATACACAAACACGAACTAACCGAGTGGCCGGAAATGAGGGAACCATAGCCTTTTCACCAGTGAATAAGGGAAAGGGGGAGAGCCAGAGTAACCAGGCTCAGCTATCTCTTATCTATGATCTATTAACAAATTTCAGGCAGTTGGTGAACTCCTGAAATTGTCTGCAAAACTCCAGGTATGTGTGTGTATGCATAAGGGCCTTTTTCTTGTGAGAAGATGCACAACTGGCATCAGATATTTCAGGCAATGTGAAAAGGTTAAGAACTAGTACGGGAGGATTTTGGAAGGTTCCTTCCTGCCCTAACGCTTCGTAAGGCAGGTGGGTTGTGGGCGCTGGCCACATCTTCCCCTAAAGGTCACTCTGCAGCCCACTGGCATCTGTTCACCTCCAGACATCAGCCTGGGTTCCTCAACCTTCAGAGAAATCACTGCCGCTGGCCCCACTGCCACTTGCTTCTAGGCGACCCCAGCAAGACCGTTTTCATGGCAGGCCAGGGAACAGACTGGAGAGGACAAAAGGGTTGTTTATAGAGACTGTGGTTATGTGGGTCAGTGAACATGCCACAGTGACCTGCTAAGTTATTGACAAGAATATATAAGCAAGTGTTCAAGGGCTTCATCCATTAATAAAACCACACGGCACCTGCCAGACTGGCCACGTGGGAAGCCCAGAAGCAGTGCTATGGACGCTAGGAGTGTGCACTCAGCCAGAAACAGGCAAGAGTGGGGCCATAAAATCCACTCCGGAAAACAACGGAGGTACAGTGAGGCTGGCATCCTGTTTTTCTTCAACATCCATCCCCTTTCCTCCTTCTGTCTTAAAGCTCCCTTTCCCCTCCATCACGTCCCTGGCTTCCAATTAAGCTGGGGCAGGTCCCCAAAGGCCCCTTCCACACCACAGGAACCTCACAGCCACAGTGGCAGAAGAATCTAGCAAGTCAGGGTGTCGGAGCGCCTTGCCAGCAGCTGGCTCTGATGACAGCTCCAAGGGCTGTATTGCTGTTTCACAGCACTTATCACACTCTAATTAATTTCAAAACAATGTCTCTCGAGTCCTTTGCCTCCATACACCAGGCAAGGGGGGGACAACCCCTGAGTGGTTTCCCGAGTCCAATTAAGGCTTCACAGTAGAGGCGAGGGCTGCAACACACAGGGAACACTGCTCCTAGGTAAGGGCCCTAGGAGCCTGTACCCAGGAAACCTTGGAAACTCCCCAGGGTGGTGCCAGCCAGCTCCCTCCTATGCCCTGGCCGGGTGTCACCCACACCTTTCACGCCTGCCCTGTTTACAGCTGTCCCACGCTATCTAGAGCAGGGGACATCATGTTTACCAATGTGATCCCCTTGTGCTGAAGGCAGGAACGCAGCCCCCAAAGTGTTGGAGCGCCTGATAGCACACGGCCCTCTGCAGAGCTGGCCTCCACCTGCAAAGAGCTGCCCATGATGCAGATGGTCAACTTGAGGCCAATGAATGTGAGGAGCTCGAGATAAAAGCTCAGGCAATAGGTGATGGAGATGAAGTAGGGGGCTGATAAAGAGCATATGCAGGTACCGCTGCAGGAACTGCCAGGAAAAGGAAGCCTCAGACATCATTCTATTAGTTCACATCATGTGGACAGTCTCTATTAAAAAGTCTACTCCAACACCAGTATAATATAGAGTCACTGCCGACAGTTGTGATCAGATAAGTCGAGTCAACTCTTCACTGGCTTCACAGGAGACTCCAGGGTCATTTTCTCATAGCATCCTCATCCAGCGCATATGGAAGAATCACCATCACATAAAGGATCTGGGCATCCACCACTGTGATGGTGGGGGGAGCTTGGGAGACCTCCATCCTCAGAAAACAAAAATCTGCACCCTTTAAATAATTAACACCAGAAACCTGACCTTGGACTTGCAACTCTCTGAAGCATCCTGCTAAGTCCTTATCAGTCACTTCAGCTTAGGCTGAATGATGTGGTGGGAAAGAGCATGGGTGACTTCTGGGAAGGGAGGGGAGCCCGGGAAAGGTTTCCCGAGCCCCTTGGAGGGAGTGTTTCCCAGGCTTGCGCTCATCAACAGAAGCCCTGAATTGCCCAGGTTGTTAATACAAGAATGTAGGGACCAGGAGCCCACAAGCATTGCTTATTATTGAATAAGCATCTATGAATATATATTTTTACACTTTCCATTTGAGATAATACTGACATTTGCTGACTTTTGCTAATGGTCTGTTCTGCTATTAGAAAAAAGAGAAAAATCTGTCCCCTTGACTTTGAGAGCTCTTTTGAGAATGATGCCACTTTCTGATAAGAGGAATCCCTGGTGCATGAGTGCATGCTAAGTCACTTCAGTAACATCCAACTCTTTGTGACACTATGGACTATAGCCTCCCAGGTTCTTCTGTCTAGGCAAGAATACTGGAATGGGTTGCCATGCCTTCCTCCAGGGGATCTTCCCAACCCAGGGATCAAACCTGCATCCCTTATGTCTTCTGCACTAGCAGGCGGGTTCTTTACCACTAGCACCACTTGGGAAGCCCGGAATCCCTGGTAGGACCCATCAGAAATGACTCGAGTTTCCCAGCACCTTCCTTTTGGGATATGCATCATCACAGTGCTGGGCTGAGGCTTACTGCAGCCCTTGAACAATGAGAAAAGGACTCAAATATTGACTGAGGGTCAATCCAATAAAATGAAACCCAAATAAAAAGGGTACAAATCAACCAATGCTCTCTCTGCCACGGGGCAACTCCCAGGGCCATGCCAGTTGTTCAAGAACAGTCTGTGCAATCAGCCATCATATTAACCTCGTAAGTTGATCGATAAGTTTGCTCAAGGTTAAGCAGGAGAAGCTGGCAGCAGAAGCATGGGGAGTCCACTGGAGCTAATCCACGTGTAAATCAAAATTTTCCACATAAAAGAGGGAGCTTAAAAAAAAAAGAGGGAGCTTATTCATTAAAAGGACCTTTTGAACAATCCTATTTTCAACTGAAAAATTAGCTCCTAATTTCTCCTGTTGCACCAGTTTAAAATTTTTAGGCACTGCATTTTCTGAAAGCAAAGCGCCGGTGGCTGTTAAGTCTCTGACCCACTGTGGCTGTTACTCAAAGACTAAACCACGACACCCCAGCTTCTACTGCTCTGCTCACTCAGTGTCTTCCTAGGAAATCCTGAAAGAGAGAAGGGGGCATCTGGGATGGGCCACAATGTATGACTGTACTTGGCAGTTGGTCATATATTAGTCAGCATTCTACAGAGAAACAGAGGCAACAGAACCAGAGAAACAGAATCAATGACTTATTATAAGGAATTGGTGCACAATTACTGAGGCAGACAAGTTGCAAGATCTGCAGGGTGAGTCAGCAAGCGGAGACCCAAAAGAACCGATGGTATAGTCCCAGTCTGAAGGCCAGCAGACTCGAGACTCGGGAAGAGCTGCTATTTCAATTAAAAGTCAGACAGGAGAAAGCCAATGTCCTAGTTCAAAGGCCATCAGAATTATACACCATAGATTATATGATCTAAAAACTGTGATACTATAAATATGCTTAAGTCTCAATAAAAGGGTACTTTTCTATTTTTTAAAAAAGGAATTCCCCTTGGATATACATATACCTATGACTGATTCATGTTGATGTATGGCAGAAACCAACACAATATTGTAAAGTAATTATCCTCCAGTTAAAAATAAATTTTTAAAAATAGGGATTCACTCTGATTTACAGGAGTGTCAGCCTTTTTGTTCTATGCAAGTCTTCAACTGATTGGATGAGACCCATCCACACTAGGCAGAGCAAACTGCTTTATTTAGTCTACTGATTTAAATATTAATCCCATCCAAAAACACTCTCATATACACATTCAAGGGTGATGTCTGATTAAATGTCTGGACAACCCAGATCCCACTCAAGATGACACATAAAGTTAACGGTCACAATGGTGATAGCTGTTTTCTACAAGGGGGAATTTAGGAGCAGGTATCAGGGGTCCACGCAAAACTGAAGATCCCAGAGGGAACTTAGCCAACACAGGGCAACCAAACTTCACGGCTAGAATATAGTCACGGGACTCTCAGGGTGTGGAAAGTGTCTTAGCATCAGGCCCACTGTCCAAAGCCCTAGAGAGACACCAAGAGGACTGCCTGGGGTTGAACTTTGCTCTTTTGTTGCCACTACAAAAGGCAGTGACATACCCATATTGCTGTCAGGTGTTAAACCTAGCTAATCTGCAGGGGAAAAAAATAATATGACATTTTGGCATTAAAACAATTCTCTTGTGGAAGATCCAACCTTCCTTGATCCATGACCTTGTTTGGACTCATGGGTATCTGAGACAATCTCCTCTGCTTAAAAAAAAAAAAAAAAACTTAACCAGAGAGAGTCTGGGACAGTGTGGCTGAGGCCACATCATCCAGTCATCACCATCTGAGTCCCTGCCTTCCCTCCCAAGATCCTGCAGTGCTCACAGTCCCACCAACCAGTGTCTGACTTCCTCCTGTTGACACGGTGGATGCTGCCAAGACAGAGGAGGCTGGTGGCCACCACGTACAGCTGGGTGAGCCTCTCCACTGAACCTGGGGGCTCAAGGCCCTTCTGGACGTGATCCACTGGCTTCACCACAGCCATGCTGCCTGTCCCTATGCAGGAGCAGGAGCACAGGGGCTCTAGGACCAGCACAGGGTCTTCAAGGAGTCCCCCATCCTCCAGGAGCCACCAGCAGCCCAGGTAGCCTCAGGCCCCAACAGCTGTGAGGGGGGACAGGGGAGGCGGCCACCACGCTCAGCCCCCAGCACTCCGCCCTGCCCTCATCTCCATCTCCCTCACTCATTGCAATAAGCTGCTTTAGCCATATCTGCTAAAAATACACCTCGCTTCTCTGTGACACTTACTAATACATTCTATTTCAGGCCTGTTTGCATTCCCATGTACAAACGCCCGTGTGGGTCGCAGCGAGCATGTGCAGAATGTTAGAGCATTCCCTCCAGGAAGATTCCGCCCGCTCTGCTCAGCACACACAACTGACAGGCACCTCTTTCTGCACCAGCGGGAGCTGGGTAGAAAACCTTCCTACACCGGATGGGCACTGGGGATAGAAAAGAAAAAGGCTGGGGTCAGAGGGAAAAAGAAGAGACCAATAACAAAGCAGATGTGCCCGCGGTGAAGGCCACACTTCCTTCTGCTCACACCTGCCCCCCCAACTGGCACACAGCCCTCCCCCACCAACCCATGCCTGGCCCCCCGAGTCATGGTCACTCCAGAAGCAGCTGCAAAACAGCGTCTCCACTGAAGTCATACAACCCATGCTGACAACAAGGAGAACATCTGAAAAAAGGCACAACCTGGGCTGAGCTCCACGAGCCACCCCCAGGAGGGGCTCATTTCTACATCTGAGGCCTGGAGAAATCATCGTCTCCACGACAACAGCAGTCCCCTCCTATGAGCTCATTCTCCCCCGAACGGACATTCCCGCTGGCCTGCCTCGGCCATCCTGGAAGAGCTGCTCAACTTTCCTGGCATTTCCCAGAACTTGGGCTCTCTCCTCTAATTACAGGGAAGATAAATGACAGCTCTCTGATCTCTGCCTTCCTAAACGGAAGGAGGGAGAAGTCCTGTGTGACCAGTTTTCAAAGGTCTTAATTTGTGCTTCCTTCTTTTTGTTTTATCACAAATCTTAATACATCTTTCTTTGTTCGGAGGTGAAACACCAAGGCAAACAGTGACTGGATGCCGCTGGCCGCAGGGAAGGCAATGGAGGAGGGGAGAGGAGAAGGGACCCCAGTGCTGGGGCCAGAACACGCAGGAGGATATCTGGAGGGAGCTGCAGCTCAGACCCAGCTGGTGCCATACTGATGTCTTTCCGACTGCAAAGCTCCGGGGTGACAGACGCAGAGAGAAGTGCAGAGTGAAGCATTCAGAATGCCAACTCCACCCCACCCTTTTCAGGTCCCAGGACTTGGCTGGGTGCACAAGCCCCAAATTGGAGCCGCTGTTCCTCAGTTAACAAATCAGATCCTTTAAAAAAAAGTAAAACACTTAAAAAAAAGAAAAAAGCATGCGACCAAATGATGGTCCCTCAACCAACACAGACTGGAGTCTCCCAAAGTCTGGAATTTGGGGCTTCACCAGCTCCACACACGCAGGAAGTGGCTGGGCAGAGATACTTAATGGCAGGAAGGAGGAAGCTAATCCAGCCAGAAATTATCATGATGAAGGATCACCAAAAAAGCTACGGGTTTCTCTGTGTTATCTCTTGCACACTTAGCCAGCACCGTGATTCTGCCAGGGAAGTAATTATTAACAGCCCTGACACAGGAGATTCTAACATCTGAAATTATCTGAACACCAGAGATAGCAGAATCTTATTTATCTATCTAGGTTTGATTCCACCCTTAGTAAGAGAAAACACGGGGATAAACAAAGAACCCTGCAGCACCATCATGACACCCTACTGGTGAGTTCAGATAACCAAACGAGCCTTATCTCCTTGCAGTCTATCTTCGGGTGCTGCCACTGAATCCGATTTCATCCATGTAACAAAAGACAGTCACAATCACAAGCTGTTTATCATGCACACCCCGTAGGCTTGGCTTGGAAGCCGGCATAGATGCAAATGTGTGTGTAATACACACACGCATATGGAAAAAACCCACTAACGATGCAAAGAAGTTTCCCAGATCTCATCCCTTTTTATTTTCTCTGCTAGTCCTCTGAATAGCTCATCTTGAACACTGTAGCTGCCAAGACAGAAGAATTCACTGCTTGAGTAGGAAAAAAAAATTCCATTATTCCAACTTTCTTTCCTTGAGCTTTATGAGAATAGTGAACATGCCTGGTGAGATTTCTTTAGCAGAATGAAGGTTATTTCTCCATTTAGCAACCAGGTGGTACAAAGGAAGTGGGAATACAGGTGAGTTGACCTCGAGTCCCCAAGTGGTAACCACATGTCCACCCAGCTCTGAATGTGAACTGCAAGATATGCTTTATACCCTCCGATGTCACCTCTGCCCCATCTCATCACTGCTGTGTGGTCTGTGGAGCATGGGGGCAGCGGTGCAGAGAGGCGGGGAGAGGGAGCAGGAGCAGGCGATCCCAGTTCACTTCCCTCTCTTCAGAAGGATGCTAAAAGGATTAAAGAGGTAATTATTGCCTCTGGAGCTCCTCAGCTATAAGACGCTCTATAAATACCAATAATCACCCCCTCGAGGGAAAACACATCTCATTCCAGTGGAGGTAAGGGCTGCAGCAGCCTGCAGAAACGATGGGCTGCATCTCGAAGGGATCTTCTGGCATTCCGAGTGCTCCAGAGTCATCGCCACGTAGAGCAGGTGACCTACAGAGCTCCCACTCTGCCTGGAGGCCGCCCCCGGACTGCTGGCGTCTCATGCACCCATCCACTTTGATCTGTCCATTCGATGTGCACTTATTACGCCCCCTCGGTCTGTCTGAGGGACGGAGTAGCTGGGCTCTGGGGCTGGGCTGTCTGGCAGGAATCCCAGTTCTGCCCAAACTCTAATCATCTGCCCTCAGGCAAGTCGCTGAACCTCTGTGCAGTGAGGACAGGGAGGTCCTCACTCATCACACGGGGACGATAACAGAAGCCACTTCACAAGGTCACTGTGAGGATTCAGGGGTTCATCTGTGGCCAGTGGTTAGACCTCTGACGGATACACAGTGGGGGCTAGAGAAGAAG